>NC_056522.1:18372417-18452309 GCF_019175285.1 Sceloporus undulatus
TCCCCCTCAAGATGGGGGTTGGAGGAGGGCTCTTTGTCTTCCAGGCCAGGCCTCTCTCCCCCTCAAGATCATTCATTTATTATGTGCATTAGTTACAAGTAACTTGTTATTTGTAATAAGTTACTTCCACATGCTTCTGGGTGTCAGTATAAAACTGCCTTATATGATTTGGGATTTTCTTGGGTCACATCTGCTTTCCTTGAGACCACTACTAGGGCTTGATCCTGCTATCTGATCCATTTTATGCTCTTTGCTACCATATATCAAATTGATTCTTGGCTGTTCCTTCTAGCCTTGCCCCAAAAGCTTGTTTTTGCTATGTCAAAAGATAGGTCCAATGGATTCAAATTGCAAGAGCGGAGATTCTGATATTGTACCTGTTGTATAGTGTAAATCTAAATTCATGTAGTTACACAGTGGTTGCATTATACCATGCTTCTACAGAATACCAGCATCGTGCAACTGATTGTGTATCTGCCAATGTGCCTGTTCAGTGTTCCATTGTGCAATGCCCAGTGGCAGTTTCTGCAGTCTTGCTGAATAAAGTGGTACATTGAAAGCACTGAGAAAAACTGAGGAGCACAACTGTGTGTGAAATGGTTATACATATGGAACTCACCTTATACAGTCATGAACTGAATACATCCATTGTACAATAGCCAAAAAAGTACAAGGGAACTTCACATGTGTAAGACAGCAAGACACTTCCAGCCTATGGGTCTGTGATTCTCAATCTGGTGACCCAACCTTAGGCTGCAACAGGACAGTCTGCTTTTTTTACTCAGCAGAGTTATGTAGAGGACCTGTTTTTATCAATTTATTGCAGACCCAAGAATCTCCATGGTTATCTCTATAGCAACTGTGGTCAACTGTGTGGCAGCCTTGGGAAAGTTCTTTCCTGATCGACTTGTAGCCTCACTTCCACAACAAGCCCAGAAACCTCTATGTTCTTCTGTAATCCTTCTCAAAATGGCTATAAGAAGTAACTTTCAGCCTCTGTATATGAAATTTTCAATCACTTCCTGTCACAACTTTGAGAAGAACTTGAAGAGGAAAACAGACGTATTGGGGGGTGGGCAGGGAGGTATGAGATTCTTCAAGTATTTTTCTTGGAATATGGAATATATTTTGCATGTTTTCACACATCTGGAAGCCTTTTTGCATAGATAGGGGGAAACATCTGAAAACCATGCCATTTAAAAAAAATATGAGGTTGCAGAGCTTTGGGAGACTTATGGGGATTGAGTGGGCCACAAAGGTGGAGTCCAAGGGCCACATGCAGCCTATAGGCCCAGCCTTTCCCACCTGTGCTCTAAATGGATCATGGCGTAGTAACATTTCACATCATGGGCATGAATGCATAAAGAAAACAAGAGGATCTTAAAATGCAAAATAACGTTTAAAAAATAAATTGGGAATGCCTTGGACACACCATTAGAACCACTCACCATTCTGTGACTGAAGGCAGTTTTGGATGGTGCATTTCAGATTGTGAATTGCCCTTCCTCCTTTCTGTCCCAGTAAATTTAATATTTCCATAAAAAGAGTGTGGGGATGAGAGCAGAAGGACAGATGCTGCTGTCATTGCTAGGGATGAAACTTGAGATAATGACTAAAGCCAATATGCACGAAGTACATGTTACCCTTGTTCTGCCCACCATGTTACTGCTGTCATTACTGTGAAACCTCTTGTCGTTGAAATTGTGCAAACACTGATGCCCAATTGAGAGGGAGTGAGATGAACTGGATGGCAATTAATGAGCTGCTCATTTTGTTTGATAAAATTCATGCACACATTGTTTAAAAGGTCACAACTGAAAGCATATTGAAATAACATTTTTGAGAGAAGCCAGAAACATACTTTCAAAGAAATTTAGTGTATTCTTAATCAAAACCAAAAAAGAAAAAAAAAATGCAAGAGAATAGGATTCTTCTACAAGTGGAATCATCTCTAGGCTTCATCAATAGAAATGTAGTGTCTAGACCGAGAGAAGTAATAGTGCCATTGTATTCTGCTTTGGTCAGAACTTATCTGCAATACTGTGTCCAGTTCTGGGTTCCACAATTCTGAAAGGATATTAACAAGCTGGAGCACATCCAAAGGAGGGTGACCAAAATGGCAAAAGGTCAGGAAACCATGACCTATGAGGAATGGCTTAAGGAGTTGGGAAGGTTTAGCCTGGAGAAGAGAAGGTTAAGGGGATAACCATGTATAAATATTTAGAAGGATTTCATATTGTGGGATGGAACAAGCTTGTTTTCTGCTGCTCCAGAGGCTAGGGCCTGGAGCAATGGATTCAACTACAGGAAAAGAGATTCCATTAGGAAAACGTCATGACAGTTAGAGCTGTTCGACAATGTTGTCTTTCCAATTTTTTCAATGTAATGCCTCTATAACCTAGTACCATTTGCCATGCTGGTTTAGGGTTCTGGGAATAGATGTCCCAAACCTCTACATGTCAGAAGGTTACTCACCGGTCATAGAATCATAGAGTTGGAAGAGACCGCAAGGGCCATCCAGTTTAATCCTCTGCCATGCAGGAAATTTCAATCAAAGCATCCCCGACAGATGGTCATCCAGCCTCTGTTTAAAGATCTCTAAGGAAGGAAACTCCACTAAACTCTGAGGGAGTGTGTTCCACTGTCGAACAGCCCTTACTGTCAGGAAGTTCCTTCTAATGTTGAGGTGTAATCTCTTTTCCTGGAGCTTGCATCCATTGCTCCGAGTCCTAATCTTTGGAGCAGCAGAAAACAAGCTAGCTCCCTCCTCAATAAGACATCCCTTCAAGTATTTAAACAGGGCTATCATATCACCTCTTAACCTTCTCTTCTCCAGACTAAACATCCCCAGCTCCCTAAGCCTTTCCTCATAGGGCATGGTTTCCAGACCTTTCACCATTTTAAACGCCCTCCTTTGGACACGCTCCAGTTTCTCAATGTCCTTTTTGAATTGTGGTGCCCAGAACTGGACACAATATTCCAGGTGGGGCCTGCCCAGAACTGGACACAATATTCCAGGTGGGGTCTCTTTGGAGGTATGCTGTTTAAATGATGCATGCATCCTAAGAATCCGGAAGCTGCACCAAAGCTGCATTCCAGTGCTTAGGAATGGAGTGTGGCTTTGGCGCGACCTCCAAACTCTTGCATCATTTAAACAGCATACCTCCAAAGAGACCCGAAGCAGCTTTATTTTGGCAGTCTGTAACAAGCCTAAGGAACTAAAAAGGGCTTCTGAACCCCGGAATGGGCCCAACCATGGTTTAACCAAATGATTCCTGTTTTATAAAATGAGAGCATGGCATGACTAGCATCCAGAGGATGTTATTTGAGTGAAATTTGATCAGGACTGAAAAATATCATGAAAAACAAAGTGTTGGAGAGATGGTCAATAAAAATCAGTGTATATAGCTCTTGTCCACTATGGTTAAATGAATGTCTTCCCTGAGTATGAATTGGTTTGACATTTGCTAAGGGTGTGAAGAAATACGTACATGAGAAAGGAGAACATGTGACAGTTTGGCCAGTTCCTTGGTAGATGGTTGTGGTGATTTAATCTTGTGACTACTCATAAACTATTCCCTGGGGAAACAAAGCGGGGAGCCTAATTTTATTCTCAAAGGTTCAGCGGCAAACAAGGTTCAGTGCTGCTAATCACTCAGCAGTCAAGCTGGAGCTTGGGGGGGGGGTAATGCTGGGTGTCCAATGAAGTGCATAGTTAGTAAGAAAGAGAGAAGAAAAGAAAATCACAATTATGGTCGCCAATCTGCACTGTTGTTGCTTAGTTAAACTACTTCTCAAGATTGCTTTTCTTCTTCTACCCTCCTGCTTAGTAAATTGCACATTGATATTCGAGTGTTTTGATAGGTATTGCCTTAAACAGAAAAGCTTCAGAGTGGAAGCTTGTTTGGGGACCACTCCAAGAGGCTCTAAAGGGAATATAAACAAAGTATTAGTGTTTAATTTCTCTTTCTCTCCTCCCTTCCTTGCTCTTTCTTTTATTGCATAGCCCAATGGTTTGTTTTACAGTGATGATGTTTTGCCCAAGAGTCAGTGCTAAGCCTACAAGCTAGACATATTTCCTGCTTTGGTCTCAGCACAAGATCAGACCGTCAGAAATGGAGTGCAAGAAGCTGCAGAGTTCTAGAGAAACACGGGGAGAAATGTGGCTCAACAGCAAGGAAGGTGAAGCAGTGAAGTCAGTTTAATCCAAGTTATACACTATCCAGCAATAAATCCAGGCAACAGTCCAAAGGGAGATCCAAGACTGTAGTCAATAAACACAGCAAGGCCTAAGGCTATTAGGCAGCATGAACAGTAACACAAGGCATGGCTTTTGCTTCTATCATGAAGGTCAGTTGTCAGAACAACTTCCTGAGGGAGGTACTGTGCTATTTATTGTCTGGCAGCCTCCTGCAGGTGCTGTTTGATTGATGAGCATTTTAGATATAAATGCTCAAGAGTGTCTTCATCCCTCCTTCTCTTGATGATGCTGTAATGGAGCCATACTGCCAGGTCTGTTTCTCCATTGGTAACACATTGTTTGTATCATCCTCCTCCATTGTTGTTCTATTACTATAATTCAATTATACATAGAAATCAGATTCCATGTATGGTTGCAAAAGCTGGATATTGAAGAAAGTGGACACAAAGAGAATCAACTCATTTGAAATGTGGTGCTAGAGGATAGTTCTGTGAATACCATGGACTGTTGAAATGACAAATGTACAAGATCAAATTAAGCCTGAACTCTCCCTAGGAGCCAAGATGACTAAACTGAGGCTGTTGACGTTGGATATGTCATGAGATAACATGATTTACTAGGAAGAAAAAAATGTTAATGATTGGTATCATGTATGGCAACAGAGGGAGACCACATGTCAGGCAGATCGATTCAGTCAAGGTGACCTTGGAGAGATCTTGGTGGTCTCATTCTTAGGGTGACCATAAGTTTAAGTTGACTTGAGGACAAATAACAACAAGCATAATTCAGTGGGTCTACTCTGGTTAGAACTAACACATGGATTTAGTTAATCTCATTTAACTCACTTTCATAAAACCCATTTATTCAGT
This sequence comes from Sceloporus undulatus, assembly GCF_019175285.1. NCBI lineage: Eukaryota > Metazoa > Chordata > Lepidosauria > Squamata > Phrynosomatidae > Sceloporus > Sceloporus undulatus. Next base: position 18,377,488 of record NC_056522.1, read on the forward strand.
GAGTCAGCACTAGATGGGTTCACAGGCTAAAAATTCACCTTCAGTTTCTGGGACTCGAACAACTTTTTACACTCAGGTGCATGCAGATATCTATATAATATTGCACTGAATGCCCCAGATCTGGGGTCGTTCCACACTATACAGTTATAGTACTATGATTGCACTTCTGGAACCCTAGATTTTATAGTCTAGTGAGGCACTGGTGCTCTCTAACCGAGATCTCTAAATGCTAAAACCTGTAAATTCCAAGATTCCATAGGATGGTATCAAGGCAGTTAAAATGGAATCATAATGACATAATTGTGCAATATGAAAAGGCCATTGATGAATTCTCATGCACATGCTGAATGCTGAAAATTCATTTCAGATTTAATCCAGTGACAATGCCAATCACATTTAGGGGATTTTCAGCGTTAATTTCTATATCACTAAATTTCAGACACTGACCAATAGTGTGCTGGACTGTCAGCATTCATATGTAAAAGTCAGTATCCACATACTCATTATGCTGGAGAAGGAAAACTATTAACTATCTCTGAAACCTTTTTAAAGTACTGCAACCATTCTGCTTCAGAGGCAACCCAATGATATTATATTAGACTAAGGACCTCACTGGAAGACAAAATGAAAACAATGACTAAGAATATTTCCTTTATCGAACACACAGAAAACTTATATTTAAATATTGGAAAGTTACCAATCAATCCTACTGTAAAAACCTCTAATGCAACTTTGGGGAAATCAAGTTCATTACTTGCCTGAGTAAATTAGATCATGAGAATCAAGCTAAAGAATGTTGTAAAAAAGAAAAAGAATACAGGCAGGGCAGGGGTGGAGAACAGCTTTCTTTTCTGTCCTAGATTTTCTAGACATTACCGGTTTCTGGAGAGAATGTCCCATTGCCTTGTTCTGAACATTTCTTATCAGTCAGAGTGCTTTGAAAATGAAAAGGGAGTTCACCTTTCTTTCGCTAGATTAGGGAACCATCCTTGCATTTGATCACCTATTCTAAAATATATTGAGGGAATAAATAACAGTGAATAATGGCCTTCATGCTAGCTGCTTTCACAGTTTCCGGGACTCCTTGATGGAGTTATAGCTCCTATTGCTCACAATAGTCCTAGGCCTTATTTCATATCACCCATCAATCCGTGTTCTCTTACCCTTCTACTGTTGCCTCCTTCATTTTTCATTCCTGTCCTTTTCATTGGCTGTTCTTACTGTTTGCCCAGTCCTCATTAGAGGTGGGTGAGGATTTCATTGGGTTCATTTCTCTAAAATGAACTCTGCAAATATATACATTTATTCATAAGTGTGGTGGGGAGAAGTTGAGGTGGTTTTTATTTTAAATTGTTTTGCTTTTGTTTAAAAAAGGGAGGCAGGGCAAGAAAGCAAAGCAATGAGACTCACCTATCTAAGCAGGGGTTTTTGAATGCTGAGATAATAAAAAGAACACTTGCATCTGTCTTCAGTCATGTTTGTGATGCCATTGGTATGGGACATTCCCTCTGAGGTTGGGAATGAGCACCCAGTGTTGTTCCCATCATTGTGACCTCAGTTGAAATGATCCACAGAAGTGGTGGCGGTGCTGGGAAGCAGAGCCTGGTGTGCCCTGGATTTACTTCAGAGTGCCCTGGATTTTCTGGGAAGATACAGAGCAAAATGTAGCTTTTTAAAAACCAGATTAAGGGAGGGATGGCCCAGATTCACTGCAGCACTGCCCTTCCCACATGTAGACAATCCGCGATGTAAGGATGGGGGAAAACCGCTTCAAATGATTCATATAGACATGCCCTGGGTTGCCACCTCATTTTTTCTGGATAGATTCCTTATTTTTGACAGCTATATGACTGGCAGTCACAATAGGATTCTCACCATCCTGGGAATAGTTGAACCTATGCCATTGCAGATTCATTTCATTTCATTTATATTTTGTCTTGCTGTTCTTGTCTGCCTTAAAGCTGGTGTTTTGTTTTGTTTTTTAACCTTATCACAACTAAGTACTCTCACACCAGGAATACATGAACTGAGTAACCTGGGATAGCTGGGACTAAATGCATTATTCTGTCACCATGGCCCTTGGCCTCAAACGGGATAGATGGTAGTGACAGAGTTCTCAGCGGTAGCACTTTGTAATTTCAGATAGAGAAGGCAAGCATTATTGCTTCTGTATGGCCTTTGTAGAGCCAGTGTCACATAGAGAGACCAATGTTAGCCATGGAAATGCACAGGGTGACCTTGGGCAAGTCACACTTTCTCAACCTCAGAGGAAGGCAATGAGAAGCCCCCTGTGACTAAATCTTGCAAAGAAAACCACATGATAAACTCGAAGTCACTTTAGGGTTATCACAAGTCAGAAATAACTTGGTGTCACACAACAGCAAATTGCCCTTGTTCTCCCTCAGGTTGCAACCATGGTGGGGTGGGAGCACTCCTCATTTGTCTATACCCACTTCCTAAAATATCAAAAGCAGAATATAGATGCTGGGACCAAAAAGTGCCACTTTAGCGCCCATGTGTGCATGTGTGTGCATGTTACCATCACTGCCTGGTAGGTGAGGCTTTGATGCCTTGTGTGATGAACTTTATGCCTTTTAGTTGGGCCACTAAAAGTGTTAGTACAACATAGATTTGGGATCTTGTTTTTTTTTTTCTTCTTCTTGCAGTAGCTTTCCTTTCATTCTTAACAGGAGACTCATAATATACCTCAAAAAAGAGGGAGGGGGAAGAAAAAAAAACTTGGTGGCACCTTTAGGACCAACTGGTTTTTATTTTAGCATGAGCTTTCATAGATACAAACCCACTTCTTTGGGTGCAGTATACAGTTTATACAGTTGTGGGAGAAAGAATTTAATAGGATCCAGAAAAGAACAAATCATGTCTCACAACTGTATAAATATGCTTTATACCTGAGACCTTAATACCATAGAATTGTAGAATCATAGAGCTGGAATTACAGAATCATAGAGTTGGAATCAGAATTATAGAGTTGGAAGAGGCCATGAGGGCCATCCAATCCACCCAGTACTGCATCCAAAGAACTGGGTTTATATGTACAAAAGTTCATACTAAAATAAAAACTTTGTCTTAAAGATGTTGCCACATTTCTTTTTTCTTCCCTCTTGTCCTCCTTTTTTATGTTGCAAATCATTAACAATGTTACTTCTTTGAAAACTGCAACAATGTAGCTTGTTCCTGTGATGTGTCTACCATCCGGAGCAGGTCTTTGCACAGGTTAGCTGGGTCCACCAGAATTTGAGCCTACTTGCTTACATTTCTTTGTGATAATTCAGGGATTCCCAACAGAGGAACATGGCAGGAGGGTCCAAGATGCCATTAGTGTTGTGCTGCAGTGCTTGCTTGCCAGAGGAGGGAGCTGCTAGCCTGCTCTCCTTCCCAGGCTTCGGTGCCATCACTCCTGATAGCTGAAAGAAGAAGCTGCAGCTCCCAGTTTAGCAGTGACACTAGAGGCTAATATGGTTCTTTTTTGCATTACCGAGCTACTGACTCTGACCTCCTATTTCCTCTGCCTGAGCAATGTAACTGCTCAGCTTGAGCAGGTAGAGGCTCTGCTCAGCCTCCCTGGTGTCTTTCTAGCTTGATTATTAGTTTGCCTCCAGACTATCAGACTCAACAGTGGTTAATGTACTGTCTCTACCTGTGCTCACTGCCTGAATGTAGTGTGTGGCTGGAATTATTAAGAGGGCAACTCAATTGATCTTTGAGTTCACAGTGAGTCGGATGGAAGAAAGCAGTCTTTTCAGTTGTGATGGGCAGACGGGCAGACGGTATTCATGAATTTATTGGTAAATACATGCAGATCGACTCCCACACCTTGACATGGTCTAGAAGTGTAGTGTGCTGCAGAGGTTACAGAACTTCTCCTTCCCACCAGTTTTGAGAAGATAATCCCTGATCAGAGTTTGAAAAAGTGGCTGGACCAGATCCTATATCATGTTTGCAAGGTGTAAATCTATACTGACATAATTTCATATTGGTTAGAAGATGAAAAAGCCTGGTTAGTGGGTGGGGAAGGTAGACAAATTGGGGGGGGGGAGATTATGTGTGTTTCCCCCCCAAAGCTATTTTTGATGGAATAATTGGAGGAGAATTGTCAAACTGTTTTTGTTTGTTTGTTTGTTTTTTTAAGAAAGACAAATAAAAGTTCAGGGCATGATTTTCACATATTTATATCTCCAAACTCATTTTTAAAAATGATGCAAGAGGAAGATTTTTTTATGTAAGACTGGATACAGTGTCACATACTTGTCTTGGATCTCTATTTGATACTAGTCTTAATTTTAAAGGAGTTATCCAAGGTGCTGAATCCAGTTCCTGCAAATAGGTTTACAAGCTTGGATAGCCCCTTTAAAGTATGGAGTAAAACCTGGTGTGAATTAACTACTCCACAGACATTCCATCAGAATGCCAGTGCAGATAGCCATCATGCCATGGAAACTGAGGGCCAGATAATTGGGGGGGGGGAGGGGGGAGGGAGAGACATGGCAGCTGTGGGACCAGGATACTCCGGGTTGCTCCTGGAGCATCCTAGTTAGTGAAGGCAAGGCCATGGAAGCCACCAGCTACTACTGATTATGGTATCCAACCAGGGTTCAAATCCCCTCTTGTCCATGAAAACCTAGTGGGTGACCGTGGGCAAGTCACACTCAGTCTCAGAGGATGGCAATGGCAAACTGCCTCTGAACAAATCCCCCCAACAACCTGAAGGCACACAGCAACAAAGTTCTCTAAAGGAGAAAGGGACTGGTGGTGGGATTTGGCAAGAACACTAAGGTTGGGAGAGGGCAAAGGAAACGTTTTTCCAAGTCCTTGGATTAGTTTAGGGAAACATTGTTATTGTTCCCACTTTAATCCAAAGTGAGTTTGGGAAGAGCTGACTGTTCCTCCTGATAAATTCTCACTCACTGGTGAAATTGATTGGGAGGTAGGTCTCTTAGCATACAACTTAGCTGCTAACAATCTCAGAATAAATGGGTTGCAACAGGTTTGTTTGGCACTTCTGAATGTTGCTAGGATACTCATTGGTTCAAAGAAAAACAGTGCTTTGAAGGAGGAGTGAGAAGAACCAAGAAAGCTCCAGGCAAAGGTTATTTGTTGCTGGGATGCTCCCTATAAAAGGGTCTGCCTAATAAATTAATAAACTCTAAAGTGGATCAGGTGGTATTTTGCTATCTTTCAATTCTTAATTCTTGTGTGTGCAGAATGTGAAAGTGTAATAGTATCCCAAGCCTTGAGGCAGTATCCTCCAGTGATGTATTAAAGTCTTTTAGTCCAAGTGACAAGTCTCTACCATCAAGTCTCAAGTCAAATCTCAAGTCCTTGCAAGATAGATTCAAGCCAAGTTTCAAGTCAAGTCTCAAGTCTGTGAGCCAATTTTATCAGAAAAAAAGGAGACAGGGCATGGGCAATGGGTCTGAGTTGGGGTTTGAGGTCTGCCAGGCAGCCTGTGCCCATTGCACATCAGAGGAGCCTTCTAAAGCTTTTCAAAATCTTCATAAAGATCCTTCCATCTTAAGCCCTTTGCCCAACACATGTGCTTTTCCCTTCTGATAAATGTGCCCTGTGATCTGGGTCTTGCCTATTGCTCATAGTGAATGGCACCAGAAGGTCAGTCATTAAAAATATACAAGTTTCAAGTCAAATCGACTCAGTGTGTCATTTTGTCTAAGTCAAGCCCAGGTCAGGTCCTTAAAGTGATTTGTGTCCAACTTAAGTCTGAATCAATTGACTTGAGTCAACAACAATCAGGAGGGCACAACTTTGCTTGAAGTCTGGTGGTGGTGCAGAGTAAGTGACAGGCTTGTCCTCCCAATGGCACTTAAAGCTGGTGATGGGCAGTAGTTTTCTGGCAATGTGACTTTGAGAAATGGACTGAGAGGGAACTTGTGCCCTCTAATCTATTCAATATTGTTAATATGACAGATGATCTATAGGCGAAATCTCTTATCTTGCTGAGTTGCCTTTGTTGGCTGAAATCCGAATGGGCCATTTTACACTGTAACCTGCCAGTTGCACAAACAGTTGAATTTTTTATTGACATGTGCTGTGCAAGAATGTCTCGGGGCTTGAGTCCAGTGGAGCCTATGCTTTCCTCTCCCCCTGCTTACTTGGGTTAGTCCCTTGATCAGTGCAGGGATGGACAGGTGTTTACACAGCTGTCCCCATGCCAACCTAGGATCCATGACCAACATGTGCTCCTTACCTTGCCATGCCATCGCTGTGACTAAGAAGTGCCCCCAGTCACCACATCTGACATGGAATTGGGACACCTAGCTGCAGCCATGTGGCATGGTGCCCCGTTTCCTCATCAGACATGGTGACTGGGGGGGGGGCTTCTCAGCCAGAGCAATAATGCAGCAAGATAAGGAGCACAGGGGCTCATCTGAACAGTCCAGTTTTTGTGGCAGTTTCCTAGAAGCTCCACACAAAATTAAAGATTAGTTACTACAGGGTAAAGGCGATCTGTGCATTTGAGGGGAAGGGAGACCCAGGCCTTTTGGCCCATGCAGACAACCCCTCAGAAATCTCCCTATACAAGCACTCTTTAGGGCTCCAGGACCTCCTTATGCAAGCATTCTCCAGGGTTCTGAAACCTCCTTCTGGACACTTCTCTATCCAAGTGTTTTGCATGATTATGTAACAGTCTGTGGCACTTCTTAAAAGATATGTGGGCCCAACTGTCCCTTCCCATTATATGTCTGGATGCTTCAGATACTTTTGCAGTCTTAGACTAATGTACAGTAGTGTTACACCATGCCAGTTCCCAATAGGATCTCAGTGTGTGAGCCACAAAGGACCTTATCACATTACAAAAGAAAGACGAGAGGCAGAGAGATAGAAGTGGCTTTTTGCTTACCTTCCTGCATGCCCACGAAACACTTCTGCTGTACTGTTGAGGGAGGCAATCATAAATGTGTGCCTTTTGTGTTGCTGGAAGAATCCATTTGTCAAAAGCCATCTGTTTATAAGAAGCTCCCTCTGGAGGGAGAATAGAAGTACTGTAATGTCATGCAGGAAGGTAATAAGCATAAAGCCCCTTCTATCTCGCTGCCTCTCATCATTCTTTTGTAATGTAATAATGCTGTTTGCCAGTTAACCAGATATGAATGGTTTGCTTCCTAAGATCAGAACATGCCCGTACCACCTTCAAATGACCGTTGGCTTCTTTCCAGGAATGGGCCAAGACATTGTGGTGAAGATCATAGCTGTATCTCTATCCACTGTCTTTGATCTATAGAAAATGATAGACTAGCAGTTTAATTTTACTTCATCGCAGGAGATATTGGGATATAGTTGATGGTATGTTGTCCATCATCACATTTGAAGATGTTTAGGAGGGTGAAAACAGGCTGCGGATGACCCATTATAACCCTAAGAGGAACCTATATGTGGGGTCTGTAGCATTCCACTCCAAATTTAACAGGTTGACTCCACCAGCCAGGAGAGGTGCGAGTGGAAGCTGTGGATGAGCTGCAGCTGGCAGAAGGTGATGATGGTGCAGCTGTTGCCTTGGCAACACACCAAATTGCTCCTCAGTCGGAGCCACAGGGAGCAGTGGCTTGGTTTCCATGGTGATTGGGGCCGGATGCCTAGGAAGGCAAGGTGAATTCTGGGAAATGAGTAAGGGGCAAGGCAGATAATGAGGAGCTATATATTTTTGGCAAGAAGAGAGCTGAGAAGGAGATCTCAATGGCTTTCCAGGACCATTCAGGTGGAAAGCATTTAGAGAGGAAGATGAGGCATGTGGGTTGAAATTGCCCCCAACTTCTAAGATCTGAGCAGGAAGAGATACTAGTTTCTTCCATGAAACAGAGCAAAAAGGAGATGGAAATTAACACCCCAAAGAAAATCCCCAGAATAATGTTTTTAGTTGCAATATTGATGCTGCTTATACAGTGGGCCTTTGGTATCCATTGTGGTTTGGTTCCAGGACCTGCCACGGATACCAAAATCTGTGGAGGCTCAAGTCATAATAAATACAATGGCATAGTGAAAGAGTCTCCCTTATACAAAATGACAAAATCAAGGTTTGCTTTTAGAGTTTATATTATTTTTGAATATTTTCAAGCTGTGGATGCTTGAATCTGTGGATAAAAAAATCAGTGGATATAGAGTGCTGATTTTGTGTGTGTGTGTTTCACTTCAGGGTGGAAAGGTGTTCAAAATTTCATGCACATCTGTTACATAAGAGGAAGAAAAATGGGTGGGTGCTTAGGGGGAGCTCAGCAAACCTTTGCATTGAATCACTGCCCAGAGGCCAAGTGGAACAGTTAATTTTTTGTGTGAGATTGCAAACTACCTTTGGAGTCATTAAAATGTCATTATAATTTCCCACCAAACCCTTCAACAACTCATTGCTAATTAAACACTCCAAAATTATGGTGCATGAAAAAGCAACCCCTGGAAAGAATTCTGGGGAAAATGCATATAAAAGATATGCCCTAGGTAAGAGAAACTGGACCTTAGTGATGTTTGGATTCATAACTTTAGAACGTGATTGGGCAGCTTTTGGGCTTCTTGTGGTTGTTTTGTGGCCATATATTTGCAAATATTTATTTCAGAAGTCTTCTAGGAAACATAAGAGACATTTTTGTTCGGAGAATCTGGTCCAGTTTAGGGCCTCTTTTCAAACAGGAAGCAAGCTCTTGAAAAATACCTCTTTAGCACTAAAGAATCCCAGGGGAACCTAAGAGCATGGAATAAATGTACCCCAAACCCACTAGGGGGTATGGGGGGGGGTTTAGGAAGCAAAAATATTTTTCTACAGCAGGTGCATTTGGGAAATGCAGCCCTCCAAGTTTACCTGGGAAGCTAATGCAGCCTTCTAGCCTTCCACAGTTTTGCCCATGCCTGCTTTAGAGATTTTTCTTATATTTGTTTGTTTTCTATCCCACTTTCCTCCAAATGTGGGAGCCAAGAAGGCTCACACAGATTAACACAAAATACAGCTCTCTCTCTCCCTCTCTTCATTATAGTAAATCCAGTTTAGAAACAATAAGATAAGTCAGGGGTAGGCAACCTTTTTGAGCTGGGGGCCGGGTTGCTGTCCCTCAGACAACTGGGGGGACGAAGACAAAAAATAAATATATATATTTTTTAAACAAATTAAATAAATAAATAATCCAAGACAAATGTAGGACAACATTTTCAAATGGTGGACACTTTTTTTTAAAAAAGTGGAGGACATGCAAAAAAAATTGCTGATTTTTTTAAAAAAATGTTAATATAAATGCATGTTTCTGAGGCATCTATAGACAATTGCCCGCCTTGCTCCTGCGCGCGAGAGGCCAAAGGTCCCGGCAGCAATCAGCGGCAGGACCGGGCTGGGGCCGGTCCCAAGGCCTCGCCGGGCTGCATCTGGCCCACGGGCCGCAGGTTGCCTACCCCTGAGATAAGTTATTGTATTAAAGCTGCACTACTTTGAAACACTTTAAAAACTTTTACAATGTATCAGTGAGACAACATAAAGAACAATGAGACACATTCCTTTGTCTGTCAAAGGAAACCTGCTGTTCTGTCATGAAACCCCTATCTAGTAGAAGAGATTCCACAGCACAATCTGGAGGAGGAGGAGGATAAGGATAATTGAGATAACGGAAATCATTACAAGTTATTGTAAAATCCCTTAGGCATAAATATGACCCTGTCCACAGGGTTATGATTAAACAGTAATAAAAGATTTTGGTGCCTTCAGTCCAAACTAATTATTATTAGTGCTTTCAGTCCAAACTAATTTTATCTAGGCTGCAAATGTTTTTTGGGCTCATCTTTCAAGATGGTTTTCACTCATTTTAAGGAGTCTCGTTTTAAATTGAGAAACTATTGAATAGCTCTTAGTCTTTTTAAAGATTTGTAATTATTTATTACTTTTATTGTAAGCCACCCGAGATCATAGGAGATATGTTTCAATAACTAAATAAAATAAATAAGTTTTGTTCAAAAGGAAAGGGAACGGAAGGGAAGGGAAAGATCATAGCTAGCTGGGAGAGCACATGCTCTAGATATAGAAAGTCTCTGAACCAATCTCTGGCATTTCCACTTAAAAATAGCAATCACCAAAGTGCAGTGTATGAGCTATGTGCAGACTCAAAGTTTTTTGTTTTGTTTTGGTGGCCCTAGGTCTCTGTCACTCAGTGTCTTCCTTGCTGGAAAAGTCATATGTAATCACAAAATGGCTTTTTTCCCTCCAGTGGTTTTGCAATTAAACAGGGTGTATCCCTCACCACCAAGAAGCTTATCAAACAGGAGGAATTTCTCTTAAATTCAAATGAAAAGAAAGTGTGGCCAGAACGCATTCACTAAAAGTCGCTAGTTTAGTGCAATTATGTGAATGCGCATTGTGTTCGAACTGGCTTCCCATTACCCAAAAAGAGCATGCCGTTGCCCAAATTTGCATGTGGCAGTCTATCACGCAATAACGTGAAACCCCATGATTGCGTTCGAACTGACTTCCCATGGCCCGAATTTGCGTGTAGTGAGTTATCATGCAATAACATTACACCCCATGATTGCATTCAGATTGCCATCGGATTATACTTCCAATTCCTCTTGTCTGATAAACTCCCTAGTCTCTCCCAAATGCAGTAAAAGACAGGCAAAATGGACATTAATTCACTTCTGGTTTTGAATACATGCATATCTCCCCTAATAAAGCCTCTGCCAGTGAAGCTACTTTTTACAAAGTGTTTTTACAACCACTCGATTTCCCTTTTCTCTGACCAGCTGAGTGGGTATTTTTAGGACGATGGATGATGATGAAGGATGTTTGGAAAGCACAGACTTTCTGTGTCAGGTTGCAGCAGCATGTCAGTCATAATCAACTGATGTGAGAAAGAACATGATTCTACTCTAGCTGATCCTACTGTAGCTGTGTATGCCTCTAGAATCCCTTGCACAGATTCCCCAATTTGGGAGCAGACAACAAGACTGGGCTAGGCAGATAGATAGTAAATGATAATAAATCATAAATACTGGACCAAATTCTTTTGCAGGACATTTCCTCCTGATTTTTGAGCTCATCAAAGAGAGTCCAGAGAAAGTTCTTAGGAAACCTCAGGGGTTTTTTTTAAAGGTAGTTTAGAAACTCCTTACCTTTCTCGAATGACAGTACTTGATCTAAATCACCTTTTGCATAAATGATAAATTGATCATTAGCCAGGCAGGTAAGAGTATAACAAACTGTCTCACAATTTTATAGCGTGTATTGATTGCTCTGGAATATTTTAGCTCTACACTGACTGGCTGAGAGGCCCTGCTGATGAGTGCTGGCATATCTCTATTAACTTCGATGGAGCTGTGCCAATGTTATAGTTGCTGTGGGCATATTCTAATCCAAGGTTAGTCCTGCCTCCATGCTTAAATACTTTTGGCACCCCCACACACTTTATTGCTATAGGGATGGCTATTCATGGAGATGGAGAAGAAACAACTGCCCTATTTTTAGCTCTTCAGGAATGATATCATCCTAGATATAACCGGGATGATGTAGATCATGAAAAACTGTGGATTGCTCTTAAAGAAATGGGTGTGTCACAACATTTGACAGGTTGTCAGGACAGACTATGGAGAAACGGAATGGTCTCCAATTCACAAGGAGGTCAGGCAAGGCCAAATTGTCTCACCCTATCTGTTTAACTTGTATGCTGAACGTACCATATGTAAAGCAGGATTAGACTCAGAGTAAGGAGATGTGAAAACTGGAGGAAGGAACATCAACATTTTAAGATATGCAGATGACACCATATTATTAGCAGAAAATAACAAAAACTTGGAATGGTTACTGAAGAAAGACCAAAAAGAAAGTACAAAGCCAGGTTTACAATTGAATGTTAAGGGAAAAAATGATTGATTTTTTTTTTACTGTACACCGCTATGATCATTGCGGAATAGCGGTCTATAAATAAAATGTATTATTATTATTATTATTATTATTATTATTATTATTATTATTATTATTATCGTAGATGATTTACATGACTTTAAATGATGAAGACATTGAAATAGTTCAAGATGTCCCATACCTTATCTCAGTCATTAATCAGGATGGAAACGGCAGCCAAGAAATCAGAAGAAAAATAGAATTGGAAAGGACAGTTGTGAAGGAACTAGACAAGATCCTGAAGTGTAAAGACATATCATTGAATACTCTTATTAGAATTGTTCATGGCATCATATTTTCAATTTCTATGTATGGTTGTGAAAGCTGGACAGTACAAAAACTGGTAGGAATAAAATCAACTAATTTGAAATGTGCTGATGGAGAAGATGTCTATGGATGCTGTGAGCTGCTAAAAAGACAAATAAATAGGTCCTGGAGCAAATCAAGCTTGAATTCTCTTAGAAGCTAAGATGGATAAACTGAGACTGTCATACTTTGAATATCATGTGAAAATATGACTCACTAGAAAACACAAAAGGAAGCCATGGCCCTGAGTCTCCAAGATCTAAACAAGGCTGTTGATGATAGGATGATTTGGAGGTCTCTCATTCATAGGGTCGCCATAAGTCAAAATCAACTTGATGGCAGTTAACAACAAATAACCAAGGAACAATCAGATGTGTTGTCATTTATAACCAAGTTTCATCTAGTTTACTGTCGATTTTAAAAAAAATGATATTTCTGTGGCATTTTTTGATCCCAGAATGGCTTACAAAAACAGTAACAGCATCAAACTATAAAAACTGATTTAAAAAATTAACCTCTTCTTCAAAAAACAAACTCTCACAAGCCATCATAGCTAACAGAAAATAAATTTCAATAGATATCAAATAGCCTCTGAAACAAACAAAATATCTAAAGATAAGATTTTAAAAAATAATAAAGTAGTAAATAATTGGATCAGGAATGTGTTACATGCTTCAAAAGGTATGAACTGAATATTGTAGAAAGATGTTCCTCTCTCCATATTAAACTTGCAATAGGAATATATTCCACTGGAATTGAGTGGCAAGAGATTTGAGGCATATATACAGTATATGTATGTATTCCATCAAACAATGCATGTAGTCTAACAGAAAATGGCTAGTGGCCCAACAGTGGATTGTGATCTAACCCAACAAGTTCTATGCAAGACAAGATTCTCTGGAGCAAAGTTTCCAGGGTGAGTTAAATGTCCATGGGTGCAGCCAGTGAAATCTGGTCAGCATGGGGTGTCCCATAGGCTATCAAATATGGAGATATCTTCAGTGCTGAACTAAAAGCTTCCAGTCTACTGAGAGATGAACTAACAAAGTTATGTATGTAGATGCTACATCTCTGTAAAAACAAAGCTCAGACTGTTTGTGAGCATGATAATCATTGCAGGAGTGTGGCTATTGCCAGGGGGGGGGGGGGGGGAGGAAAATTTAAGGCATTATCTCCCCACTGAAATTTCTCCCATTTTCTTCCAGTTTGCAGTGAGATACTGGAAATTGTTCGCACCTAGAACACGTATATTTGCTGTACTCACATTTCCTTGGTAATTGTGCTTGTCCTTTTGCTTTGAATAATAAAAATAATAAATAAACTTTATTCTTATATCCTGCCTTTCTGCTGCAGCAATCAATATATTGGAATAATACATACTCTCAATAAATAAATTGACCCTCCCTTTAAAACAGGATTAAATACAATACAGTTTAAAAATTCAACCTGTTAAAATGACAGCAATTTTCTAGTAGAGGCAGTGGTTACATAAAGTAGGGAGAGTACAGAAATTAGATTAAACTATTCTGGGAAGACCTGCCAGAAGAGATCCATCTTGACAGCTTTTCTGAAGCTGTCTAGGTTGGTTATTTGACAGATATCCTCTGGCAAGGTGTTCCATAATCTGGGAGCGGCAGCGGAGAACATCCTCTGGGAGGTTGCCATTAGTCTGGTTTTTATGGGTTGCAAGAAATTCCTCCCAGGGGACCTGAAGGTGCAGGGCGGATTGTACGGAAGTAGGTGATCCCTTATATAGGTTGGACTCAAGCCATGTACGGCTTTAAAGGTAATCACCAACACCTTGTACTGCGCCTGGAAAGCAATAGGCAGCCAGTGAAGAGATTTCGAAATAGGTGTAATATCATCACTTCTAGTTTTACCAGTGATCAGCCTGGCTGCCATGTTTTGTACTAACTGTAGTTTCTGGACTAGGTACAAGGGTTGCCCTATGTAGAGTGCATTGCAGAAATCGAGTTGTGAGATTATCAGTGCATGCATTACAATTTCTAGGTCCCTTACTTCCAGGAAAGGGCGCAGCTGGCGTATCAGCCAGAGCTGATAACAAGAGCTCCTGACTGTCGCAGTCATCTGATTTATCATGTGAAATGACAGGTCTAGGAGCACCCTCAGACTGCAAACACAGTCCTTAAAGGAGAGTGTGACCCCATCCAGGACTGGAGGTTCCAGTCCAATACCTGGTTTGGGGGTGCCTACTGTAATACCTCTGTTTTGTCCGGATTCAGCTTGAGTCGGTTTTTCCTCATCCAGTCCATTACCTCTTCAAGACATTGACTGAGGGGAGAAATGCCATCTATCATCATGGCTGCTGACCGAGACATGGAGAAATATATTTGGATGTCATCAGCATACTGATAACACCCTGCCCCATGTTTACGGATGATTTTCCCCAGAGGCTTCATATAAGTATTGAATAGCATCGGGGACAGGATGGCGCCCTGATGGACACCACAATTAAGCTCTGTTTTTGAGGAGCAACAGTCCTCGAGCATCACCCTCTGGAATCTGCCTGAGAGGAAGGAACGGAACCACTGTAATGCAGTGCCTCCAATTCCTAACTCTCTCAGGCATTCCAAGAAGATGTCATGATCTATTGTGTCAAATGCCGCTGAGAGGTCTAAAAGCACCAACAGGGTCACGCTTCCTCTGTCAATACCTAGACAAAGGTCATCAGCCAAAGCAACCATGGCAGTCTCCACCCCATATCCTGTCCTAAAGCTGGTTTGAAATGGATCTAGATAATCGGTTACATCCATGATCACTTAGAGTTGAAGGGCGACGGCTCGTTCGATCACCTTGCTCAAAAATGGCAGATGTGATACAGGCCTATAGTTTTTCAAATTCAGGGGGTCCAGGGAAGGCTTTTTCAGGAGCGGCCTAATGACTGCTTCCTTTAAACCTGTTGGAACATAGCCTTCCCTAAGAGATGCATTGATGAAATTTTTGAGAAATACCATCAAGGCATCACCCTCCTGGATGGCCAGCCATGAATGCCTAAACTATATTTTGAAATGCTCAACTGAAATTTTGAGTTACTGCAATGCTATATATTTAGGGACCAAAGGAAAATTTCATTGAGAGCAGAAGTCTTATTCTGGGGGAGATGCTCTCATTTTGCCCACCCTCTGGTAGCTACTCCCCTGCATAGTTGAAAGTGAGTGCAACCTTTAGTCATTCAGATATTTTGGATTTCAGTTCCCAGAAGCTCCAGCCAGCATGACCAGTGCTCATGGATTCTCTGAGTCAAAGTCTAAAACATCTAGAAGGACTTAGGTTTCTGTTAAAGTAAGAATTAGATACAGTCAAAAACTACACACTGACTGTAAGCAAAAAACAAAACAAGATTGTCAGTCCTGTGAATGATTGTGTCTTTCTGTATACTGTCCCACATGACAAGTGAGGCGGTAGTTAAATGTGCCTGCTGGATATGTTAATTTCAGGTTAAGCTCAGCTGAATATCCCATCATTTTCTCACCTTTTCTAACTGGTTACATAAATAAACAGAATTCATCATTTTATTTAATTGTAAGGTGTGTGCCAATTTGTTGGAAATAACTTGAAGGCACACAGCACACACACACGAACATGTAAACACATAAGTAAATCCCATTGGTTCAATGGGTCTACTTTAGATAGGACTAGCAACAGAATGTAGGTGAATATTTGCATTTCTTTTAAACAAGATCAAAAGTTTTTCTTAGCAGTTGAGAAACTTTGATGAGGAAACTCTTGGAATGATGTGAATCTTCGTACTTCAGGACTTATTCTGTCCAGATTTGCTATGGGATTTTTGTGCACGAAATAACATTTTCTACCCTGGAAAACATTTTCTCTGCAAAATAATAATTCTATGCAGAACTATTATTTTTTTGTGCAGAGAATGCTGCTTCCTATACACAAAATGATATTTTTTGCACACATACAGACATAAAAGCCCAATATGTGTAGTTTGTACAGAAGAATACCTGAACTGCAAATAGTCTTCACAAACCTGCACACTTTGTAAAGACTTTCTTGCAGTGGGAAGAAAATTGCTAAAATTACTTGTTGCTTCCTTCAAGAATGAAATTAGTGAAGAATTACCTACTGTGCACCTAATGTGTATTTCTTCTGCTGTTCAGCCTGAGAATTCAAAATATCTTTGGCTGCTCCTGGAAATTTACAGGGGTAGATTAGGCCCTGAGGACTCAAGCTGAGGATCCTTACATGTAAAGATATGTATACTGTTGCCAAGCAAGGATTTCCAAATGAGGCTTTTTATTGAAATATAAAGCTATCTCACCATGCATGTTTATCTGGAATCCCACCAATCTTCAACAATATAGCCCAGAAACCATGTGTGTATTTGTTTGTGCATATGTATGTATTTGCAAAATTACAATCCCATATATTTCTCCTCAAGGGAACAAAGAGATCCCCATATCACTTGAATTTCTCCCTTGTTAAGGTAATTATCTTCAGCTTGTGTAGCAGCTTAATTTTTCTTGCTCTATCAATAGGCCTGCTCAAAGTAGTACAACAGAAAGGATTTTTTTATCTGTGGTATTGATTGCTCAGGAAACGCAATGTTTGGGATTCGCTTGCAGTTCCTCTGGAGACTATTTATTTAAAGTGTATGTATGTGTGTGTGTGTGTGTGTGTAAGGAGAAGGAGTCAGTCTTATTTGGGGAGGAAAAATAACTGAAAACTTTGATTTAACAGTACAAAAGAGAACACTGCTTAATCCCTCAAGTAGGAAATTGCTTTTCTTCATGATCCATTGCCTTTGTACTGTTTCTGGCTACTGGGGCTGAAGGAGAGAAGAGCCATTTTCTTAACAGGTTTTCTGTCTCTGGGTTTTTTCCTACCTCCTTTAAAAAAAGTCATGCCCATCTTTGCACTGAAACTTGGCTGCTAAATTGTCTGCCTCTGAAAGTAATTTTTTCCAACAACAAAAAAAAAAATCAAGGTGGAGGAAAGAAACTTGCTTGTGAATAATCTATTCATCAGAAATTGACATTTGTGGAGCAAGGAGATATATATATATATATATTGGCGGGGTACAGACCGCCGCTTTGCGGCGGTCCGCCGCCGCCGCCATTTGCTCCGCACGGGAGCCGCAGCAGCCAAACCGCGCGACTCCCGCGCGGAGCAAAAAAGAAGCTCCATTTCGGAGCTTCTTTTTGCGGCGCCTCAATGACGTCGCGAGGCGCCTGGCGCGGACTCGCGATGTCATAGGCGCCGCGACACGTCTGGACGCTGTGCGTCCAGTACGTAAAGATGGCGGCGCCCATGTAGAAGGGGCGCCGCCATCTTGTACGTATACAATACGTACTAGGGTTAGCGGGGTGCGGAAGCACCGCCCCTTCCTAACCCTAGTACGTATTGTATACGTACTAAATGGCGGTTTGTATCCCGCCATTGATAGGCAGGAGAAACAAGGGGAGGAAATAAGGACTTTATAACAATGCTTGATGAGCTTCTGATAAAACCCATTTGGAAGCACATTCCCCCCAAAAGTGGTTTGTGGAAGATGGAAAGAAGGTGGGTTTTTTTCTCATTTCTTTGGCTTGTAGTCTTGTCGGGATATAATGAACAATGAATTTTTATACACAGCTGTTCAAAAAGCAATGCTGGCTTCCTTTCACTGTGTGTGCAACTGAAGTCATGTCTTGGCCAGAGGATGCAGGTGGTAATTGGAGTTTATGTTTATGTTTGAGTTTATGTTATCTTGGCACATGTTTTAAACGGAGTAGAATGCTGGAAAGAGCTGATTGTACATATCAAGGGAGCATCTGTATGGTTTTGCTGTTCAGTGAGATGCAGGAACAGGAGAAGCTGTTCTATACTACCAAGACCAATATGATACCAGATGTATCTCACATTGATGGCACACCTGCTCCTAGCACCACTGCTGCTGCCCCCCCCCCCCCCCCATGTCCTTTCAATATGTTCTCATCAGAAAAAAATCCAAGGATGTAATTTGGATGTTACATTTGAGGTGCAAAAAGAGAATGCATGGCTGCAGTGTTTAGATTACATTGTTTGTGTGTGTGCATGGGGCAAAAGAAGTTCCAATAGCATGGCCAATTATGCGTTGTCAAGAAAAGGGGCAAAATAAGATATAGATATGCATAAATCAAATCTAGAATAATATACACATATATATGTAAGTAAGCTCTGTAATTTAAATAGAAGACCAATGGACAGTCTGTTGCCCAGGTGGTAACTCTTGAAAGGGATGGAAAGACTATTTAAAGATATTTTGAAAGGGTTGAAAAACATTTTGTTTTCAATACCAAGAAAATCTGACAAGAAGAATATTAGACTGATAAGAATATTTGTAGGTTGGGATGTATTCTACACAAAATTCACACATGGGTGTTTTGCATAAAAGCCAGCATTTTCTGTGCAGAATATACGTCTTACGTGCGGTACATACTGCCAACAAGCGGTGTACCGGCACCAATTTTAGGGTTAGGGATTGCATGGCAACTGCACAGTCCTTAACCCTAGTACATCCGGTTGGCGTAACAATGACAGTGCCCTGTGTACATGAGTGAGTGGCTGCAGTACAGGCATTTAACCACTGCACCACCAGAGCTCTTCAAGAATATCTGAAAATATTTGAAACACAGTCAAGAGTGTTAGTGCTGGGAAACTCGGATGATGAGAATTCCAAACTGCTGAGAATCTTTGCACTTGCCATTCGTTATGTGTAAAACTGACACATGGTATTTTTGCACAGAAAACAAGATTTACTCAGCAGAAAATGTTCTTTGCTGCACTGAAATCCCATATGTGGATTTTGTAAAGAAGAAGTCCTGAATTGTGAAAAGTTTTTGAAAACTGCACAGTTTTTGGACGCTTTCTCTCGGTGGAAAGAAAATTATTAAAGATGTCCATTGTTTCCCCTATGGAAATTAGCAAATTACTACAACCCTACTCTAGAAAATAAAAATCTCTCCTGGTAGTCCTTAAAATAGAAGATGCCTTCAAACAGAAGACTGTAAAGTAGATTACATGGTGGTCACCCTATGCACCTGATCCCTATGTCTTTGGTTCCTTTAAAAAAAGTACTGGGATCATGTCCCCCTCCTAATGTCCCTCTCTCTGATGATCCCATAAGCAGTATCCCCCTTGTGTGTCTGTACCTGGATGAGGAGGACAGTCTAGTTCAGTGATGGTGAACCTTTCAGAGACTGAGTGCCCAAATCAATGGTGTTCCCACACTGGGGGTCACCTGGTGCCAGGGGGGTGGGACTTCTAGGGGAGACTTCCAGGGGCAGGACTTCCCCAGAGACAGAGGCCTTCAGGACAGGACTTCCCCAGATACAGTTAAAAGCATGGGAGTGGGGAGGGAAGAGGAAGAACAGATGTGTGTGTATTTCTCTTCTTCCCTCACCCTCCCGTGCCTTCAACTGCCTCCCTGGAGACAGTTAAAGGCATGGGAGGGCAGGAGAAGAGAAGGAATAAGAGAATGACTGTTTAAATAATGGGAAATTACTATTAGAAATTGAAATTTGCTTACTAATAAGGAAGGATTTCCTCACTGCAGTCAATATATTAAGTGCAGATTATGCTTGCTTCATCTCCTACCCACTTTCTGTAACAAGTATAAACTGGTCTGAGAAATCTATCAGTTCATTGAGCTTGCTGCTTTCTAATGGTATAATGCTTAACCGTTAGAGCCTAAAGGAGGTTAAGTTAGAAAGACTTTGCATTAGCAGAATTTTTGGCCCATTCAGCATCACAGATTCTTGTTCCTTCACATTTTGAACCTGAAATTTTCCTGAGTGGTTATTACATAAATATGATGAAAACAATTAAAAATAGATCTTGTCAAATTTTACAGTAGCTGATTACTAATAAATAGGGCTGATCTAAGAGGTTTTGTTAGCTGAGATGGATTAGCAAAGAGTACAACTCTCCATCCAGTATAGTACACAAATTTAGCCAAATTACTTAGATGTATGCAGCAGAATATCTCTCAAGCTATTTCTCTGTCTCTGACGGTGAAGATAGAATAATAGCAAATTAAACAGCTAATCTTATGACTCTCAAAATCTGTTGCTTGATGTAACTGCTTCATTCTACCTAATGATAGAGCTGGCCATGTCAATTGAAAACATGCAACATTTTCCCCAATCCATTTGCCTGAAATATTTCCTTTGCATCTCAAAGGCTGCATCTGCACTGCATAATTAATACAGTTTGGTACTGTTTTAACCATCATGGCTCAATGCTATGGAGTTCTGGGATTTGTAGTTTGTGAAATATTTAGCCTTCTCTTTAAGTGAGCTCTGGTGTCACAACAAACTAAAAATCCCACAGTTCCATAAGATGGAACCAGGACAGTTAAAGTAGTATCAAATTGCATTAATTCTGCAGTGTGGCAGCAGACAAATAACAGAAAGCAATACTTTTTATCTCTTCTGGTTTAGAGTACAAGAGCTTGGCATGTTTACCTTGAAAAGATTAAGAGTGAGGAGAGACATGACACCAATCTTCAAATATCTCTAGAGCTGTCATGTAGAAGATGGAGCAGATTTGTTCTTTAGAGCACCAGAGGGCAGGACTAGAACCTGCACGCAGAAACTGCAAGGACACAGATTGCAGATGATCATTAGGAGAAAGTCCTCACAGTACAAACTCTTTGACAAGGGAACAGACTGACTTGGAAGGGGAAGTCGGCTCTCTTTCACTGGAAATATTTCAGCACAAGCTAGATAGCCATCTGTAAGGGATGCTGTACTTCCACTGGAGCAGGAGATAAGCCTGGTCATGACCTGAAAATATATTCCAACTGTTTGGTGGTGGATTCCTATTCACTGGAAGTTTTTTAAACAGAGGTTGGATGGCCATTGATCTGGCATACTGTAGATTTTTTGAACTGGAATGGGGTGGGATTACACGATTGTTGGATATACCTGCCTGTACCACAATTCCATGATTCTGTTCTTCAGGTTCACTTAGGAGATCTGTTGTTCTAAGAAGAAAGTCATTGGCTTAATATCATGGGTACTGATCAGCTTGCTACAGTCTTTTTTTTTTTTTTTTTTAAATAATTCATACAATGGAGGTTACTACTGGCAGCTAACTATACAAATTTTTATTATCCAAATGTTTTATGAGACCACCAGATTATGCATGAGTGTAAGAGGTTGCCCAATATTTTGATTAGAGATCTATCTTCTGTTAGTGTATTTTAGCCCCCACCCCAATATCAAGATAAAAGATTCATGTAAGGTACATGAATCCAATTCCCCACCCCCCAGTGTTTGCACACTGTGAATAAGCCATGACAGTAGGAGAAAAGATTGTCCATTCAGTACTAGAAGCAAGTGTTAAAGCTTTCTGCGGATTGTACCAATCCAGTAAACCAGTGGAAGAATGGCTTGTTTGAATGATCCCTTGTGAGAAAGCAGGTATACACTTTAAACCCTTTAAACCCTTCTCCTCCGTCAATTCCCTCATGTATTGGGATTGTCAGCCCATCCCATCCAGCACTGTTGGACTGTATCTTTATTTTTCTGCTTTTCTCTTTTCTCCATTTTCTCCTGCCAACTGTTGGTCACCCAAACCTCTCTTCTCCATGGCTCCTCGCACCTCTCCTTCTCCTTATCTCATCCCTATCCGCCCCCTCCCTATCTCCCAACTCCCATTCTCTTGCGCTCTCTGGAACTGCCGCTCCGCTGCCCCAAAAGCAGCGGCAATCCATGATCTTTTTCTATCCCACTCATTTAATCTTCTCGCCCTTACTGAAACCTGGCTTCCAGCCCACAATACCGCTACCTCTGCTGCCCTTTCTCTTGGCGGTCTCTCTTTTACCCACACTGGCCGCCCTGAGGGTCGCGGAGGAGGGGTCGGCATCTTATTATCAAAGTCCTGCCAGTTTCAGGTTCTCTCTCCTCCCCCCCAGCTACTCCTTCTCCTCATTTGAATTACACTCCATTAGACTCTATTTTCCTCTGCAACTTCGGGTTGCCATCATCTATCGTCCTCCTGGTTCAGCGTCTCAGTTTTTCACAGATTTCGAATCTTGGTTGACATTTTTTCTTTCAGATACTGTCCCCTCCCTGATCTTAGGTGACTTTAACATCCACCTCGACGATCCCAAGAATTCCTCAACCTCTTGCTTCAGCTCTCTCTTAGCTTCCTTCGGTCTCCAACCCCATTCCAACTCTCCAACCCATTCCCATGGTCACTGTCTCGACTTAGTTCTCCCCTCCAAGTGTGTCGTGTCTGACTACTTGGCTTCTGATTTCCCACTATCGGACCATCACCTACTTTCCTTTACTCTTACCTACATCCCTCCTCCCCGTCATACCATCTTCCGCCAGTTCCACGATCTTCATTCTCTTAACCTTAACCATCTCACTCAGTCCTTGGATTCATCCTTCACTTCTCTCAATCTTGGGGACTCTGCTGACTCAACTATGTCTTTACTGAACTCTACTATCTCCTCAACTCTTGACAGCTTTGCCCCAGTATCTATGCGCGTGTCTTCCTCTTCCTCTACGACTAGGCCTCAGCCCTGGATCACTCCCATTCTTAGATTTCTCCGGTCCTGCTCCCAAGCAGCCGAATGTCTCTGGAGAAAGTCCAGGGAGTGGGCCGACTTTATCCACTTTAAGTTCGTTCTTTTATCCTTTTCACGCGCCCTGTCGATGGCAAAACAAGACTACTTCAAATCATTGATCTGCGCCAACGAGAGGCACCCGCAGCGCTTGTTCTCCTGTTTCAACACACTGTTAAAACCCTCTCCTCCCTCTGTCTCTCCATTATTTTCTCCCTCCGACTTCGCCAATTTCTTCATTACAAAGATCACTACCATTCGTTCTGAGTTAACTCCTCATGATTTGGCTGCCACCATTAATCTCCTCGCCCCTCCTACTAATAAACTCTCTGTGTTTCCTCCTGTTTCTTTGGAAGAACTCTCTTCGCTGTTGAATTCATCAAAATCCACCACCTGCTCTCTTGACCCACTTCCTTCTCGTCTTCTAATCTCTATAGCCCCCTCTTTGTTACCCTCCCTCCTCTATATCTTTAATCTCTCTCTCTCTTCGGGTTCCTTCCCTTCAGTCTTCAAACATGCCTTAGTTTCCCCTATCCTGAAAAAAACCTCTCTCGACCCCTCTTCCTTGGCTAGCTATCGTCCAATCTCTCTTCTTCTTTTTCTCTCTAAGGTGTTGGAACAAGTTGTCTATTCACGCTGTCTTGAGTTTCTTGAAACCAACTCCATTCTGGATCCCTTCCAGTCTGGTTTTCGCCCACGGCACTCCACAGAGACGGCCCTTATTAAGATCTCAAATGATCTTTTGCAGGCCAAGGCGAATGGCCTTTATTCTATCCTTGTCCTATTCGATCTGTCTGCGGCCTTTGACACCGTGGACCACTGTCTCCTGATAGATGTACTCTCTGACCTTGGTTTCTCGGGCCTTGTTCTCGATTGGTTCACATCTTACTTGTCAGATCGATCTTTTTCAGTGGTCTTGGGTGGTCAGACCTCGTCTTCTGTCCCCTTATCTGTTGGAGTTCCTCAGGGCTCTGTTTTGGGTCCCCTTCTGTTCTCTCTATACACACTCTCCCTTGGCAAACTTATCAGTTCTTTTGGTTTCTCCTACCATCTGTAGGCCGATGATACCCAGCTGTACCTTTCCACCCCTAATCTTTCACCAGAGTTAGAGCAGCAAGTGTCATCCTGTTTAACAGCTGTCTCCCACTGGATGCACCATCGGTGTCTGAAGCTCAATATGTCCAAGACCGAGCTTCTTGTTTTCCCTCCTAAGCCCACCCTTCACTATTCCTTTTCTATCTCCGTCAATAACATCTCGATCCAGCCGGTCCAGGAAGCCCGCAGTCTTGGTTTCATCTTTGACTCCTCTTTGTCATTTATCCCTCAGATCCAGACTACAGCCAAAGTCTGTAGATTTTTTTCTCTATAATATCACCAAAATCCATCCATATCTCTCAGCTTCTACCGCAAAAACACTGGTCCATGCCCTAGTGGTCTCACGACTAGACTACTGTAACCTCCTCCTGGCAGGGCTTCCCCTCTCTCATCTCCACCCATTAATTTCTGTTCAGCATTCAGCTGCACGCATTATTTCACTCGCTTGCCGTTATGATCATGTCTCCCCTCTGTTGTCTTCCCTTCACTGGCTCCCTTTTCCTTTCCGCATCAGGTACAAACTTCTGCTACTCACCTTTAAAGCCCTGCATGGGCTGGCCCCTCTTTATTTAACTGATCTTCTCTCTCCCTACATCCCTACTCGCACTCTCCGCTCTGGTAGCCAAAGTCTCCTCTCCCAACTCAGGATCTTCTCTGCCCCATCCCGGATCCGTCCCTTCTCTCTTTCTGCCCCTCATTCCTGGAACCTTCTTCCTCTGCATGCACAGCTCATCACTTCCCTAACCAGCTTTAAGACAGAGCTGAAAACCATATTGTTTAGGGAAGCGTTCTCAGGGAATTTGTGATTGTCATCTGGCTGTCTGACACTATTTGATGTGATGTGATTTGTTTGATATTTGATGTTTTTAATCTGTTTTTTTTTCTATATGGTAATTTTATCTATTCCTCTTTTAATTGTTATTATCTTAGAATGTACGCCTTGGGCAGGCTTTTATTTACTCCTAATTTTACCGACTTTGTACAGCGCTGTGTATAATTACAGCGCTATAGAAATAAAGTTTAATAATAATAATAATAATAATAATAATAATAATTAAACACTAGGCAAAGGTTAGGCAAGACATGCTCGTTTCTCTACATAAAGTCCCTCTCCTATGTATATTTAAAAATGCACAGGCTGTGGAGGAGCATCCACACATGCAACCCAACATCTGCAGTTTATGTGGTGCAACCCAGGAGAAGTTTTATAACTTTATTCTGTTACACATATAAGCTTGCCTTTAAATGGCTTTCAAAACAGATGAGAATTGTGAGGATCTTCAAATATTTCTGGACTAAATTCCCATCATTCCTAGACAGAATAGCCCTTTTTTTTGTTTTGTTTTTTTGGTGTTACACTACAACAGGATTCCCACCAGTGATTTAACTAACGTATGGCTTATCAATTACATTCTGACTTGTAGTGATGCATAAATGGCAGGAGCTGAGGAAAAGGGAAGATAATCACCTTGTATGCCTTGTTGGTGAGTTCCCAGAAGAAAGGGAGGGGGAAATATTAATCCTATCTACATGCATGTGACAAAGCAAACACCAATGCACCCTCTGCTTCTATATATTAAAACCCCGATGTCCAAATCAATACAAATAAGGAAAGAGGGCAAATATGCAAACCAAAATTCACAGGAAAATGGCACTATCACCAAATCATTATTGTGCTCTTCCACTGCTTAAGGCGATCACAGACCTGTTATTGCTCTATCTCGGGTGGCTGAACACCACTCATCCCTCCAAGGAGTTGGATGCAGACTGCTTGGAAGATGCATTAACACATTATCCAGACTTCTTATTCATTATTGGACATTATTGCACAAATTGCTCTGCCAGCTAAGAATACCCATCACCCATCATGTCAAAGAGCAATCTGTCCATTGATTCCTTTCTGTATCTACATTGGGTAAGATTCGTTGTGCTGATATGTTTGCACTGTATGAGATTATTGGAGCATATCCCTCCACTCTTTCATCTTTCAAGCCAATCCTCGGGATAAGAGGCACGATGCCAACAAAGTAATGCTATAACGTTTGTAGCAAATTCATTCCTTCATCCAGGTCAGATTTGTTAGAATGCCTTGGAGTGATAGTCCACTTAAAGTTTTCTGTTGGGCATCTGGAGGGCAAAAGGATAAAGTCTATGACTGGAATCCTCTTGGTGACTTAGGGGCTGTACAGATGGCCCCTAAGGGGCGGTGGACACCTCCCCTTTCCTAGCTGGATTGGGGCCATGGCAACCGCATGCCATAGCCCCAATCTGGCCTTGCCACAGTGCAAAAATGAGCTGCAAAAAGCAGCTCCTTTTTGCACCACAGAAAGGGTGCCATAGCCACCAGTGCTGTGGCTTTTCAGTGCTCCTGTGGTGCAGTGAACATACATGCTGCACCAAGGGAGCTCCATGATGCCTCTCGCCATGTGGTGGGGTGCGCGGCATCATGCCAGCATGGAAGCAATGTTGGGGCACATGACATGCAGCTGCAATGCCCCCACTCTGCCCCCATGCTGGTGTTTAGTGCCAGTCTGTCAAGGCTCTTAGAATCATAGAGTTGGAAGAGACTCCAAGGACCGTTCAGTCCAACCTCCTGCCATGCAGGAATACACAATCAAAGCACTCTTGACAGATGGCCTCTGTTTAAAAACCTCCCAAAAAGGAGACTCTACTACACTCTGAAGCTGTATATTGCACTGTTGAACAGCTCTTACTGCCAGGAGGTTCTTCCTAATGTTTAGGTGGAATCATTTTTCCTGCAGCTTGAATCCATTGCTCCATATTCTAATCTCTGAAACAGTAGAAAACATGTTTGTTCCATCCTCAACATGACTTCCCTTCGGATATTTAAATGTGGCTATCATGTCACTTCATAATCTTCTCCTCTCTAGCCTAAACATATCCAGCTCCCTAATCTGCTCCTCATAGGGCATGGTTTCCAGACCTTTCACCATTTTGAAGGGTTTCTTCTTTCCTGGACAACTTCAACAGGAAAGAAGAAACCATTAAAGTAAACAAAGTTTGGCTACCAGACCTGAAAAACACCAAAATTAAGACCCAGCAAAATGCAAATGAAAACCACCCAGGATCAAGGTTTTTCCCAGCATCTCTCTGTATATCCTCCCACCCTGAGGCCCTGCCATTCAACAACAGAACAATACACAGATTAACACGTAAATCACTCCTCCCAACCTAGAGTCACACAGTATATACTGTATATACCCCGCTCACGTCCATGCCAGCATTCTCTGAAGATGCCAGTCACAGATGCTGGTGAAATGTCAGGAATAAACTCTTCCAGAACATGGCCATATAGCCCGAAAACCCCACAAAATACTATGGATTCCAGCCATGAAAGCCTTCAACTTCACATAATCAAAAACAAATAGTATAAAAACACATCACACTGCCACTAACATAATTCCACCATATGATTTCAAAATCAATCAAATGCTTGCCTAAATAAGAAAGTCTTAACCTGCCAGCAGAAAAAAAAAGCAAGGAGGGGGCTCCCATGGAAGGGATTTCACCAGCTGTGAGCAGCCACTGAGAAGCTCCTCTCCTGTGTCCTCACCAAACAAGTGTGGTATGATAGTGGGACTGAGGCTGCATATGCACTACAGAGATCATCCAGATTGGCACTGTTTTAACACCCATGGTTCCATGTTATGGAATCCTGGGGTTCATAGTTTGTCATGGACCAAAGATCTCTGAGAGAGAAGGCTAAGTATCCCACACAACTACAAATCCTGGAATTCCATAGCATTGAGTCATGGCACTTAAAGTGGTGTCAAACTGCATTAATTCTGCAGTGCAGATTAGACCTAAGAAATTGTAAGTGACACAGGGAGATGAATTTGCCTGGGTAGACGCAAGACAGTTTTCTGCCTGAGGCAGATCAGACAGCAAATAGCTTCCCCACTATAGACCAATCCTAGTGCATAGGAAACAAAATCAGCTGTGATATTTTGACAGGTGGAGCAGAAAAATCCACAAGCACCATTCTCTGTCAAT
Organism: Sceloporus undulatus; assembly: GCF_019175285.1. Lineage (NCBI taxonomy): Eukaryota > Metazoa > Chordata > Lepidosauria > Squamata > Phrynosomatidae > Sceloporus > Sceloporus undulatus. The sequence continues at coordinate 18,405,378 of NC_056522.1, forward strand.
AAAAACATGCAAGCTAGAACATGGACACATAACCTGAAAAACCCACAAAAACCTATGGATGCCGGCCATGAAAGCCTTCGACTTCACAATGCAAGCAACAAATTAAAAATTTGCTGCCATTCCTGATATCCAAAAACTACTGCTGAAACAGCTGCCTTGTTCAGGCTCATAGTAGGGCCAGCCCTGGGGTTTTATTTTCATAAGCATCTTAAGGAGATAATTGTCTCCCATAGCCTGTCAGTATTTTTGAACTTTTTCTCAGCATGCATTTACTTGTAAATAAATGAAAATACTGAAACACATTACAAAACAAGTCTAGTATATATGTATTTTTCCTAATGTGGACTATGTTGCACAGAAGGGGGTGGAGTATGGTAGTGTGGGATGGCAGCCATTATCACCAAGACCAAATGTTGCCTTCTTCATTCAGAAGAATGTCTGCTGGGTTTGTCCTGAGGAAGCCCAGATTTTGATTAATCCTTCTGTTTTCTTGCAAGTGAATGGCATGCCGATGTAGCCTGTTTACTTCAACTTTGCTCCTTGCTTGTAACATGACTGGTCAACATAGCAAGAAGGGGTTGTTTAGCATACATCCATATTGGTAATCTTGGCTTGTTGCACTCAAACATGCCAGGATTCACAAAGCAAGAATAAACCCTTGTTTGCAATGCTAGTTTGCAAGGGAAACAACAAACCAATCTACATTTCTAGGACCAGAGTTTCTTTCAGAGTTGCACTAACAGGAAGGACCAAAGTTCGAGAGAATGGGCTGTTTCACAGCTCGTTTAGGTAAAGTTAGGGTTCTCCAAATCACATCCAGTTCATTTTGTTTTTATAATAACAAATAAATAAAATATTTTTTTTTATTTCTATCCTGCTTTTTGCCAGGCAATCAAAGTGGTGTACAACAGGTTAAAATACATCCATATATACATAATACCCCCCTTAAAACAAGATTAAACAATGTAAGATTAAAAACTACATATTAAAACCGACTAAGCTAAATAAAAATCATCATGGGCAGAGTTCACTGGATGGGAAGTCTTATTTGTGGCCGAGCATTTTATTCCGGGAAGGCTTGCCGGAAGAGATCCATCTTAATGGCCTTTTTAAAGCTCTCTAGATTGGTAATTTGACAGATCTCATCCGGCAGGCCATTCCATAAATTGGGAGCAGCTGCAGAGAATGTCCTCTTGGAGGTCACCGTCAACCTGGTCTTTAAGGGCTGTAATAAATTCCTCCCAGAGGACCTCAGTGTACGGGGCGGATTATATGGAAGCAGGCGATCTCTTAGATAGGTTGGCTCCAAGCCATGTAGGGCTTTAAAGGTGATAACCAATACCTTGTACTGTGCCCGGAAACTGATAGGCAGCCAGTGGAGTGACTTCAGTATTGGTGTTATATGGTCACTCCTTGCTGTTCCTGTGACGAACCTGGCTGCCATATTCTGTACCAACTGGAGTTTCCGGAATAGGCACAAGGATAGCCCCATGTAGAGCGCATTGCAAAAATCAAGTCTTGAGGTTACCAGCGCATGTACTACAGTTTTGAGGTCACCCTGTTCCAGGAAAGGGCGCAGCTGGCGTATCAGCCAAAGCTGATAGCAGGCGCTCTTGACCGTCGCATTTCCCCCCATATGCAATCACTGGCGGGGTACAGACCGCCGCTTTGCGGCGGTCTGCCGCCGCCGCCAGTAGGTCCGCAGGGGAGCCGGAGCCTTCACACGGCCCGACTCCCGCGCGGACCGAAAAAGAAGCTCCAAAATGGAGCTTCTTTTTCCGTCGCGTTTGCGACGGAACGAGGTGCCAGGGGCGCGCTCGCTACATCACAAGCGGCGCGACGCGTACGGACGCTCAGCGTCCGATACGCAAAGATGGCGCCGGCCATGTAGAAGGGCCGGCGCCATCTTGTACGGACGGAGTCTGTACTAGGCCCAGGGGCGTCTATAAGAGACGCCCCTTTTTTAAAATGGGACGTCCTCCGGACGTCCCAAATGGCGGTGCAGAAAGCACCACTGTTCTCATCATTGAAGTTTTAATCCTTTAGAGAAATCAGAGACCACAGCAGCAAAATGGACATCCGAGAAGGTTTAGGATGACAATATTGTTTGATATATCTATTTATGCAATGGGAAATGGAAAGCAAGGAAACCATCTCTGTGTTTTGATTATTTTAAGCTTCACCCATGCGAGATGGTGCAGGAAATAGCAACTCTGCACCATATGCCCAATAAAGGCATCATTAGAAAAGCATTAGTAGATTAATCCGGCCTACTGTGTGGTTTATATGATTTGGAATGCAATAAGGTAAGTTCATTAGTTTGCCGTCTTAATGTTTTCCACTGTACCTCAAAGCAGGCAAGAACAATTCCACTGAGGCACAGCAGCTTTCGATAACACCTGTCAAGACAAATACAGGGCTCTCAGGGGAACCTGTCTTGGCAACATATCAGAGGAAATCACAAGGGCAGGAAGGAGGGGAGGAAAGGAGCATGATTTCCACACACACACATACATACACACAAACACACAAAATTGGGACATGCTCCCCTGTTTTCTCTAAGTAATGAAAGCCTTTACAGGGTGAGTTTCATTCAACTTTGGCAAAGAGAGCACTGGAGAGTGATTATGGGTTTGGCAATATTTTGCTTTAATCATACTATTACCTAAACAGAGTATTTACTGGTAAGCAGCAGCAAGCATCAAAGTACACAGTAAGGATGGGTACCCCCTGCTAAAACTGCTGTTGGCAAAAGAAAGCAACAGCTACGTCCCAAGAAAGCAATGCTCATTCAGTGCTGGTTGGTATTTCCTAGTCAGTGGGTCACTGAACCACTCTGGCCTTTAATTTCAACTTTAAAGAAGCTATCCAAGGCTGTATTTGCACTGCAGAAATAATGCAGTTTGACACTGCTTTAACTGCCATTGCTCCATCCTATGGAATCCTGGGGTTTGTAATTTGTTGTAGCACTAGAGTGCTCTGACAAAGGCAAAACTACAAATCCCAAAATTTCATAGCACTGAGCCATGGCAGTTAAAGCGATGTCAAACTACATTATTTCTGCACAGTAGGTGAGACCCAAGTTGTCGAGCCCTCTTCCCAAAACATGTTCAGCATTTAAGAAAGACCCTTAAAATTCTGGATTAAAACTCGGAGCAGGTTCACCACACCACTGACATGTGAGTCACCAGCTGACACTGAGCTAAATGTACAAGGCAAAAGAACTATGCCTGAAATTCTGTTCCTAGAAATGTGGTTTACCTACCAGAACAGCAGAGGGAGAGAGAGAGAAAAGATAGTAAGAAACTGACTGTGAACCAAGTGAAATATCTTGTAGCTGTCTGGCAGACTGTCCATGATTTGAGACAAACTGGATCTCAAAGGCAGTGGCTTTTTTTTGTCTTGCTTGTGGATTTTAAAGTTGACTTGACTTGAAGAATCTCCCAGTACCCATGTGGCCAATGGGCCCTGACTGCATGAACCATCTGAACTGAGGACAAAACCCACAACATCTTGACAAAATTCAGGCCTATGACTAACATCATCACTTTTTTATTTCTGTCTCCTGTATGATTTTTAGAACCTTTGCCTGAAGAAGCTACTGCAGCTTTGAAAACTTGCAACATACATATTGTGCATTTTAGTTGCACCCAATAAAGGTATCACTGTTTTGTGGATTTTTTGATGTTCTTGTACTTTGCTATATGGCCAGCACAGCTACCCCTGGATACATTTTCAGGATAGGCCTTGTGATCAAAAAGATTTATGGTTGGCTGGTCCCGAAGGCAAGTTACAAATTTGAAGTGAGAGGGTAAAGGAAGAATAGCTGGAATTCAGTATGAGACTTTTGTCTAAGTAACTGGAATTACCTCTATGGGAAACAGAATTGAGCGGTTTCACAATGCCCATTTTCAGCAAGGGGCAACTGTAATGTTACCACATATAACCAGCAAAGTGATCATTGCACATCGGGACACCATCTAGAAAGGGCCAGTGAGCGTAGATAGAGCCCAATGTGTATCAGAACATTGGCTAAGGAGTGCCAATGTGTCATGGTAGAGCCCAGTACACATCTGCAGACTCTTGCCAGTGCCTGATGTGCATCATCACAATGCACTAGGAGGGTGCCATAGTTCTTCTGTTACATAGATAAGTATGCATAAAGATCTGCAACATAAATCACAATGTAGAATCACAGCTGACAATTTTAGGTGGGGGGGGAAGAGGATAGAAAAATAACAACACATGCAATTAAAAAAAACCTAACAAACTTTTTCATCATCAGTGAGAAAGTGTGGTTTGTCACACAACCCCCTACACACACACACACACACACACACACACACACTGTACTGCAAGGTGCATCCTATTTTGGTACTTCTGACAAAATGTTAGTTGAATAACAACAACAAACATATTTCTGCACAAAAGTAACATTTTTCCACAGACAAATTTTTTGTTTTTTAAAAAGTCCTTAGATGTGAAAAGATCATTTTTTTAAAAAAAAAGACAAAGCTCTCATAATCTTATCCAGCAGGGAGAGAACATTTCAAATGTTTCTTTTTTGTATGTGGGAATGAAATAAGTGAAGATTTACATCCCTGCTTGAGAGTCTTGGCTGCTTGCCTGAATTAAAACTAGCTAACTAAGCATTACAAAAACTGTACTTCTGTTTCTGAAATACTTTAGAGAAATCGGAACAAAAAGATACTGCAAGGAGTGTCTAGGTGATGTTTTTACCTGCTCATTTAAGATGATGAAGATGATGCCACAATGGAACAGGGTTCCAGCCCAGACTTTAGACTGGTAAATTCAAAGATACCCCCATGAGTTGACTAGGGATACAATCTGGTAGTGAGGAAGGCATTTACATTTATTCAGATGCTTCCATGTTTTGCCTACTGTGAAAAGGGAACAATTACAATGCAGAATTACAGTAGGGGACATTCAGGTCAATGATCTTCAAATTATAATAAAGGTGGCTAGCCTAGCATATTATAGCCTAGACTCTCTATTCTCTGGTTGCCATTACAGCCTATGCTTCCTTTCTTAGAAGAACAGCAAAAGATAAAAGGTAAAATATATCACATAAGGTGTGTGGTGAGTGAGATATTGCCACAGAGAGAGATGGTCTTGAGTATCACTCTGGTTCACAGAACAGTATGAAACAGCTCCATGTTGATACCAAAGGCATTATTTTACACTTAGATCCTGAGCAAGTCACATGTTCTCAGTCTCAGGGGAAGGCAATGGCAAGCCTCTTCTGAACAAATCTTGCCAAGAAAACCTGTGATAGGGTTGCCTTATGGTAGCCATAGTTGGGAAATAAGCTGAAGGCACACAACAACGGAGTTTATCAAACGGGGTGGGAGGCTCTCAATTTCAAAAGAGAAGATAGGTCAATTTGAAAATTCACGCAATTACGTGATTACTTATCACACCTTAAATTTGCTGTAATGGCTTCCTCAAACGACCCAGATTCTGTGCAAAGTAAGCCATCACATCAGTGGGTTCTTAATTGCGAATTGGCACCCTTGCACATGCTCAGTGAGACTCCAGATGACTGGAGCATAGCATATTTAGGTGAGTGAGTGAGAGAGAGAGAGGGGAACCAAGGAACCCCACAATTTACAAAAGAGGTGGGGGGGGGAGAATAGTTGAAAGAGCATGCTCTATTCATGTTAAAACTAGCATATATTCACTCTTGTCAGGTTAAAATGTGAATATAACGGTTATCCAATAGCTCCTGGTCCATGCCTCTTAATTAGCAGGCAGTAGCCCCTCCCCCAGCAATGCTGAAGGACAAGCGGAAGCAAAATTGAAGTGGAACCCCCCCCTTCCAGATCTGGGGGGGGGGCCAGGACCAAAGGAGACATGTCCATCACACCAAACAACAGTGCACTGAGTGCAAAGTTGCCTAGGAACAGGGTTTGTAACTTCGCTAGTTCACCAAATTTACTTAACTGTGGATTGATGTGTGATTGTGTTCGGAGTGCATTCGGACTGCCAGGGATTGCATGTGGTAACCTTTTGCGCAATAATGTGAATACGAATGATTGTGTTCAGGATGACACTGGATTATACTTCCAATTTCAGTCGTGTGATATCGTCCAACTACAACAATATTTAGGCCTCACTGTTTGTCCTGGCAGACCATTCCAGTAGATAACATGAGATCACTTACTTTCCTGTGAGTATATTAAACCATAAGTGTCCCCTAATTTTTGAGAGCTATGGGGAAGTGCTTTTACTGTAGCTATTTGGTTTTCTGTTCTCAAACCATCAAGAAGATCAAGAGAAACTTGCTTCTGCATAATAAAAGTTGCTAAATAAGCATACTGATTCAGATTACATCTCTATCTCACCATGACTAGGGGTGAGGTGGGGACAGGATGCTACCAGCTTGGGAAGCATCCTTGGAGACAGTGCCTGGGGACTAAGCCCACCACATGCTGTGAGGAATTCTAGTCCAACAGGTGTATGAGCTGTTTTGTGCTGTAAAACACCATGTACATCCATTCATCACCAATAAATCTCTCATCCTCTTGTGGTCACTATGAAATCTTTTTTGTTGAAGTGAGCTTGGTCACGCCCCAGTCCATTACAAGTTGCTAGTACAAGAACCATACTAACAGAAAATCCATACTACACATGCAAATAAATCCACCATAGCTGTAGTATTCCCTCCCACTCCTAAGCCCCCCCCCCCCCCCGCAAGACATTTCTCAGAGAAAATTCTTAGTGGAAATCAGAAAATAGTTTCTGCCTCATTATATGTAAATGTAACTCTTATATATGATCTGGTCTGATTTTCCATGTCGCCGTTTTTATGTACATAGTGCCAAGACAGTTATGCAGTGTGGATCTTGCAAAAACAGAACCCCATTTACACCTGGGTTTGTTTTGTTTTCTGTAATGACAAGGAAGGTCCTAATTAATGTTGAGGGAGGGGCTAACATTGGGACAAGCTGATGCTTCTTAGGGAGATAGGCTTATCTCTGGGGATCTTGTGTTGCTGATCCCTAATTTAAATGTAAATCACAAAATCCCTAAAGCTGTTGAGTTTCATAAGAAAAGCCAGGAAAAGCACCCTTTCCCCAAAACTCTAATTTGATTAACATGTAGGATAAGCTCCAGATCTCTCAGCTGACAAAAATATACATTGATTTAATTAGTATTTCCACTTGTCTGAATGTCATTTGTTTGATAGATATAGGATACACAATAATTCCATGTTGTGATGCGCAAAGTTTGCTCATTATTTGCAATCAAGCTTCATTCCTTTCAGGGCTAATAGATTGCAAAATTAGCAGTAATTGTACCAACACACTCTCAGTTAAGACCCCTGAGCTGTTATGGTGCATTGGAGTTAGGTGTGATACATTTAAAAATGCTGGCTTATTCTGTCTTTGTTCCATAAGACATTTATTTTGTGCTCATTTTGGGTGCATTATGCAAAAATTTAAATAGTACATATTTTTGGACACATGCACCCAACTTGTTTGAATCTGTATGTTCACATTTCAGAAACGTGTATGTGCATGTGGGTTTCTTGGTGTGTTTAAAAGGCTTGTCTGTTGGGAAGCACTTTTTTAGTCTCACAAAATGCATTGCCAGCCTGGAAATGTATAGATTTCAGATGGCAAATTACATCTGGAACTGCACTCGGTTCCAGGAGGTGTGGATTATGTAAATCCATTGAAATAAACCTTGGCAGTACAAATTCTTCAAGCATCCCTAGCAGTGAAGGAGCAGAATAAAGGATAAGGCTATAAGGCTCTCAAAATCTTTAAAGCTGTTGAGTTTCACAACAAAAGCCTTCTGCTTTGGTGACCCTGGATACAATGAGGTGATCTGAATGAGGCAGGAAACCCCAGTCAAGAGGAATATCATCAAGAAATAAAGATAGGAAAATATGAAGCACTGGGCAGTTGTAAGCCAGACTGAAGTCCCTGCTTAGCTATGACACTCCTGAAGAGTAGGGTGATGGTGGAAAGATTCATAGTAAATTTTCACTTCACATACAATTCAGAGAGATGCACTGAGGCTAAAATGAGATTATTCTCTGTTACTTGACCTAAACTTCTTAGCAGCAGGGAATGGTGCAATAAGGTGTGCAGAGTAGAGAAGGATGTACTGCTTGAAAAGAAATTAAAGATGTATAGCGTAAAGCAAAAGTAGAGAATGGTGGTGGTGGGGGGAAATACTCATTTTCTTATGTTTTTTTTTTTAAAAACGAGCAGCCCTTTCTTTCTAGTTTCAAGGAAATTGTAGCTGTCAGACATGCTCATCCTTTTCATGTTTTATGAAGAAGGCTTAATTAGGAGTTCTTAGTTCTCAGAGTCAAACTCTTAAATGAAAGGTAAAAGTTTAAAGCATCTGTGGGTAAATATTATTAAAACATATAGTAAGCACCATGTCTTATTCAGAATGGAGAGGGAGAGGACTGTTGCATCTTTTTTTCCCCAAAATGCCCTCCTGCTGTAATATCTGAATGTTTCCGCAAGTAAGTGCCCACTGGGACATATGGTTTGGAGAGAATGTGCATTTTAATCATCGGTGCAGGACTGTGGGGAAAAGATTTTTTAATTCTTTTCAAATTGTGTTCAGAAACAGACATAGTAAAATACAGTGGTACCCCGGGTTACGAATTTAATTCGTTCCGTCGCCGCGTTCGTAACCCGAAAATCTTCGTAAGCCGAAAAAGCCATAGGCGCTAATAGCGAAAGCCGCGATTTCGTGCGAAAAAGCGCCGAAAAGCACCAAAAATTTTTTCGTAACCCGAAATAACCTTCGTAACCCGGAACAGTTTTTTTCAATGGATTTTTTTCGTAACCCGGAAATTTCATAAGGCGGCGCATTCGTATCCCGGGGTACCACTGTATATATCAGTCTTAAGCAGAACTTAGAACAGTTTTTTTTTCCTTTTGGACTACAGTTGGGGATTCTGGGAGCTGTAATCCAAAAAAGTAGAAACTTTTTAGCTGTGATCTTAAGGCAAGAAGTGCTAGAAAACCATTTTAAAAAGATACAACAGTGGATGTCAAGGGGAGGCAACCATCCTTGAAAGCCTTCATCTTTCCTTAGGAGCTGTCCAACACCTGAAGTTTAAAAACATGCACACAAGCCACTGGCTTATGCATTATCGCTGGGTAGAAGAAAAGTCATGCAATAACAGACACAAAATTCTTAATAGCTGCATGTCAGATGTGCCTCTGGGAAATGTAAAAGCATGGGATGGAGACAACAGTATTCTTCTTTGTTCTCAGCAACCTATCTTCACAACTAAAGCGAATAACTAGCCTTGCTCTGCAGATAATCAGAATTCTTTCTGGTCACTCCTGTTCCTCATTGCTGCTGCTTTTCACTGCCTCCAGGGTTTCCTCAAGCTTTGTGCCTTCCTTTGTTATTTGGTTTCCTATACCTGAGATCTGCTCTTCTGCTCCTGTGGTCTTCCCCATCGTTGGCTCTGATGCCTGTTGGTTTGCTTTCTTCACTCCTGATGTGGCAGATAATCCCTTTGCTTTTTTGTCAGGATGCCAGTGGTGTTTCATTCTCCCTTTGTCACTTGACCTGAGATCAAGGGCTAGATGCAGACCATCATAAATTCTTGATGCTCGGTGAACAAACATTATTAACCACATTAAAATGATAAAGATAGATATTGGTTTCTGCCTCAGACCCAGATTTCATAGAGGCAGGATGATTCCTGGGAGGGCTAGAATCTCTGTGAATTTTAGTCAGTGAGTAACTTTTGCAAGCTTTGATCTGCATTAATATGAGGGCATCTGTTCTACGGTGGGAAATCTTACAGATCTCTCCAGTTCATGAGACTTGGCATGGTAAACTGTCATGCTTATATATTTAACTATCACATTTTTAAATTATTCACAAACTGGAATTCTCTGGGCAGTGCACAGTAAGTCAAAAACATAAACACAAGCCATGAGCAACTATAACATTATTGTAATACATGATAAAGATAGAGTCAGCAGTGAAACATAAACCACCAAAATTGTCACACACATAAAACGTAAGTACAATTGAATTTGTCCTCTTTATTTCTTTTAAATGCATGTTTATATTGTTTTAGCATTATTGATAGTTTATTACATTTTAATGACACTCTTTTTGTGCTTTTATCTATATTGTATTTGTTTTAAATTGTGAACTGCCTCAAAAACCAGTTCTGGGGGACAGGCATAATATAAATAAAGTACATGAATAAAAACCATCAGTAAAACAAAACTAAGAGCAAATATGGCATAGTGGTTTTTGTGTTGAACTACAATTCTGGAGACCAGGGTTCAGTTCTCCATTCCGCCATGAAACCCACTGATAAATGATAAATTCATTTTAGAGTCTTTGAACAAACAACTGGTTGCACACTGTGCAAACAGAACACTTGCTCAGTGTGCCTTTGATCTGATCCAATATGGTCCTTCATATGTTATTTAAGTTGTTGTGTGCCTTTCAAGTCATTTTCAATGTATGGCAACCCTATCACAGGGTTTTCTTGGCAAGATTTTTACAGAGGAGGTTTGCCATTGCCTTCTCCCATGGCTGAGAGAATAGTTCTTTGCCCAAGGTCACTCAATGCGGTTTCCATGGTCAAGGAGGGTATCTAGAGTTGTAATCCAGCACTCAAACCACTACACCATGTTGACTCTGCAGGTTTTCAGCAAGACTTAAAGACAGCCTTTTGGACTAGGACTGCAGAGTTAGGTGAACAAAAGTAATCACAACAAATGCTGTTAAAACAGCATATTGTGTTTATGGCTGCATTCACATCACAGAAATAATCCGGTTTGATATCACTTTAATTGCCTATGGTTCAGTGCTATGGAATTATGGGAACTGTACTTTTGTGAGATGTTTAGCCTTCTCTGTCAGAGAGCTCTGGTGCCACAATAAACTATAGCTCCCAGAATTCCATAGCATTGAGCCACGGCAGTTAACGTGGTGTCAAGGTGGAGTATTTCAGCAGTGCAGACACAGCCAATATATATGTTTAATATGTTCAAGCTGGGAAAGGGATCTCTGTGGATGGTGTGTCTACCTACAAATTCATAACCAATTATCTATAATAATCCTTCAGTGTCTTGAATTAGTCAACTGACCTGTGTTGGAAGTAGTGATGGGGAGATTGATTCCCGCTGTCTTTAAATAGCCTCCTGATAGGATGAAAGAGAGGAAATATGAGAACCCAAATGCCCCAGGAGTTCCCAGATTTCTTTTGATGCATGATAACATTATTATTTCACCAATTAATTTTCATACAAATCAGAGGTTGAATAAAATCTGGAGTATTAGCTAAATATACAGTATATGAAAAAAAAGGTCTTGAATTCTTTGTGCTGGTTTGTACAAATAATTCTAACAGTGAAATCTTCAGGTAAATTACATTCACTCGCATCTGGAACCACTGTTCCCCTTTCTCTTACTGATCTTCAAGATTTAAGACACAAGTGACAATTTGGGAAATAAATTTGCTCTTGTTATGCAGGCTCTTCCAGTCAGATGGATGTACGGCAGTTACTTTTCTCCGTTCATGTAACGGACAGCAGCTTTAGCAATGAGCAGTGTGTCAGTTTCAATGGACATTATATTAAACAAACTGCTTCTATAAAATGTAGCACAGGAGCTATATAATACATTATCTTTCTCTCATCTATCTCTTCCATTTCCTGTTGTCAGAAACCCCTAAGTGTGAGGCTCTGAATTTCTAAATCTTGGAAAGGCTCGCTGTGTGGCAAAGAAAACCCTTTTTGATCCAGAGATTGTGGAACAAAGGAAACTTGATGTAAATGGTTAACACACCCTGTTGTGTCCAGGTGTGGTACTGCAAGGCTTTGTGCTGCTTTTGATTTTACAGCATATGAGTAAGAACATCACTCCTTGGTCTCAGACATTGCATTGAATGGATCTCTGGCATTTAAATGGCTTGCTTTGCAGAGACGGGATGTCACTGTGCGTTAAGAATATCTGTTTGGGGTTTTTGTTTTTGTTTTTGCATTAGTTATTATTTTGGCATATTTAACTTTTTGGGGTGGAGGAACAAAAGAAGAGCCCAGAATACAATAGTGTTTAGAGTGTTATCATGTGACTTTAAAGGACTATTCATTCATAAAACTCACTGCCCCATCACTCTGTCTGTGTGTCTATCTCATTCTCTCTCTCTGTCCTACCTTGAAGGGTTGCTGTTCTGAGCGAGAATAACAAGTACGCTGTCTTGTGCTGTGTTAAATTATATAAATATACTGGATAATAAGGGGATGCTAGCTCCCTGTGAGATGACTCCTCTGCCTATTCTCTTTTTCTCTCTGTCTCTCATTGCAGAGACTAGCTGCTGCTCACTACAGCAATAAAGCAGTTTGGCACCACTTTTACCACCAGGAGTCAATTCTATGACATTTTGTAGTTTTGTGATTTATCCTTCCCTGACAGAGAACTCTGGTGCCCTATCAAACTACAAATCCCAGAATTCCATAGCTTTGAGTCACGGGAGACAACGTGTTGCTAAACTGCTTTATTTCTGCAGCGTGGCAGTAGCCTTCAAGTCAATCAAAGGAGATCTCTTGAGGACAAAAGTAGCCACTGCCTCTGCCTTGGCAGAACTGGGCCAGTAAGGCCCAGTCTCCCCACGGCCACTATCAGAACACTCAGGCATCATCTACACCTCCAAAATAACCCTGTTTTACACCACTTTAGGTGCTGTAGCTCCATCCTATGGAATCCTGGGATGTATCATTTTTACAAGGCCTTTAGCCTTCCATGCCAAAAGCTTGCAGGTGCTTCACCAAACTACAAACTCCAAGGCTCTGTAGGATGGAGTGATGGTTGGTTAAAGTGGTGTCGAACTGCATTATTTGGGAAGTGTAGATGCACCCTTAGAGCCAGCATGGCACAATGGAGCAGTACAGGAAAAGAGATTTCACATAAATGTTAGGAAGAGCTTCCTGAAAGTAAGAGCTGTTTGACAGTGGAAGACACTCCCTCGGAAAGTGATGGAGTCTCCTTCTTTGGAGGTATTTAAACAGAGGCTGGATGTCCATCTGTTTGGTATGTTTTGATTGAGAGTTCCTGCATGGCAGAACGGGGCTGGACTGGATGGCCTTTGTGGTCTCTTCCAACTGTATGATTCTATGAACTAAGCGGGGTTTTCGGGGCCTATTTTCTTGCTTGTCCACCTGAGGACAAAGCTCAGAAGGGATGGAAGCAATCTGAAGGGCTGCCCTCAGTGAGAGAAGTAGCTTAGTCAGACCAGAGTTCTTTGAGGGCCTACTGGAGAAGGTGCCACCACCATCTTTTGCTGAAGAGGAGAAGCAAAGGAACAGGGGGAGAGAAGCAGTTGCCAGCCCCCAGCTTCTACAGGGCTGAGCTGAGGAGAAGGGATCACCAGGCATGGGGAAAAGGCGAAATTAAGGAAGGAGGGAGAAGTAGTTCAACCAGCCTAGAGTTCAAGGAGTCTCCCCCCCCCAATGCCCAAGTACTCCCCAGCATTAAGTCTCCCCGAGCTTTTTCAGGGCTGACTTCAGGAGAAGGCTCCACCACTGAGGTGAAGAAAGGAAGAGAAGGAACTCCTTCTCTTCAAGTCAGCCCTGAAGAAACCCAGGGAGATTTAAAGTGGGAGACCCCTTGAATTCAGGGCTGACAGAACTACAGTATAGTCTCCCGTTCTTTCGCTTCACCAGAGGAGGTGGAGGTGGAGGTGGCGCCTTCTGAACTCAGTCAGCCCTGAGGAAAGCTAGGGAGACTTAAAGTGGGGGACACTTGGGCTACACTTTTGTGGGGAGACCCCTTGAACCCACGGCTGATTGAACCCCGCCTCCCTTCCCCTTCCTTCGCTTCTCCTCTTCGCCAGGCGACGGCGCCTTCTCCCCAAGTCCGCCTCCAAGAAACTCGGGGAGACTTAAAGGGGGAGGGTTGAGCTTTTTGGGGGGAGGACTTAAAGCAGGGGACCCTTGGGCTTTGGGGGGGGGCTTAAAAAGGGAGAGATCCTTGGGTTTTTGGCAGGACTTAAAATGGGGGGAACCCTTGGGCTTTTTGAGGGGAATTAAAATAGGGGAAACTTTGAGGCTTTGGGGGGCTCTTAAAAGGGAAGCCTTTGGGCTTTTTGAGGGGAATTAAGGGAGACCTTTGGGCTTCTGGGGGGCTTAAAATGGGGAACCCTTGGGCTTCTGGGGGGACTGAAAAGGGGAACCTATAGGCTTTTGGGGGGACTTAAAATGGGGGAGACCCTTGGGCTTTTGGAGGGACTTAAAAAGGGGGGCAGAAGAAGCCTTGGGCTTTTTTGTTGGGAGGGAGACCCCTTTGCGACAGCGGGGCCACCTTCTCTGCCCCCCTCTCACCCTTCAAAGAGGGGCCAAGACGAGGGACCCAAACTCCGTGTCCTCTTTGCCAGGGGCTGGCCCTGTGGGGGGTCCTGCGTGGAGTGTGGGTCCCCCAATCCTCCTGCCCCCTCCCTCCCCCGAATCCGGGCTGCCTGCCTGCTTCCGTGGCGGGGCTTTGGCGGGGCTGCTGCGGATTTGCATCGCGCGCCCTCCTCCTCCTCCTCCTCCTCTGGGCTCTGGCCCCGTTGGCGGAGGCGGAGGCGGCGGCAGCATGGCTTTCTCCTGGCTCGCTCCCGCTCCCGCTCCCGCCGCCCCGCTCGCCACCGCCGCCGCCTGGCTGGCTCCGTCCCTCCTCCTCCTGCTCCTGCTCCTGCTCCGAGGCGGCGGGCCATGGAGTCTCCCTGCGCTGTAGCTCTGCTGCTGCTGCTGCTGCCGGGCTCCCCCATGCCTGCCCAGCCTGCCTCCTCTCCCGCTGCTGCTGCTGCTGCTGCTGCTGCCCCTTGGCCTTGAAGGGCCACTTGGGGGGCGGCCAGGGGAGCCTCTGCCTCCGCTGAATGGCTTCCCCTCCGCCGCTGCCGCCGGGGAGTCTTGGGGGAGCCTCCTTGCCTGGGGACCAGCGAGGAAGAAGGAGAAGAGGCGGCGGCAGGAGGAGGCGGCTGGCGCCCGCTGCCTGGATTACGGCCGAGGAGCGCCCCTTCCTCAGGAGCCCCAGCGCCGCCTTTTAGGGCTCTTTGTGGAGGACCTTCCGGACGCCTTGGGAGCAGGCTTTTTGGGGCTCGCGGCTTTGGACTATGTTTGGGTTTTTGTTCCGGGGCAAGAGGGCGAAGGATCGGGGACCCGGAGAAGCGGTTTCCTCGTTGCCCCCTCGCTGCCGTCGCCGCCGCCGCCGCCGCCTCCGCTTGGTGCGGTGAGGGGCCCGTCGGGGGGCGATCCCAGCCCCCCCCGAAGCGCCGCCCGCCCGCCTCGCCCTCCTGCCCCCGCCATGCCCCGACGGAGCGGGCGGCAGCCGGCCCTGCTGCCCTCGGAGCCCCTCCCGTCCCGCGGCCGGCGGCTGGCCCTCCTCTGGCTCCTGCTGCCCCTGACCCTCAGCGGCCTCCTCGGCGTGGCCTGGGGGGCCTCCAGTTTGGGGGCGCCCCACCTCCACCACTTCCACGGAGGCAACGGCCACGGCGGCAAGCACCCCTCCGTCCCCATCGCCATCTACAGGTCCCCGGCTTCCCTGCGAGGAGGACACGGTGGGTGGCCACGAAGGAGAGGGGCGCCCCGCTCAGCCTCCCCTTCCCAGGCCCTGGGGCGCTGAGCGCAGGTGGTTTGGGCCTGGCAGGATGGGGAGTGTGTCTGTGTGTCTGTGTGGGCTGCAAAGTCAGGCTGGCCAGGCGTCCTCCTTTTCCAGGACAGGTCCTCCCTTCCAACCTTCTGCCCAGGAGGGACTTCCAAAATGCTTTCCATTTGGAGCAAGACTGAGGTGTCCTTCTGTCCAGAGGAATTCCAAAGTGTGTTCTGGGAAACCCATTCAGAGGGAGCAGGCGTCCTCCTTTGCCTGCTGTCCAGGAACCTGCTCTCCAGGAGGAATTCCCAAATGCCCTCCTCCATTCGGAGCAGGGCTGAGCAGCATGCATTTCCACTTCCATGAGTGTTCCTAGCTATTGTCTGTGTTCCTCCAGTGTCCTACATTTCCCGGTCTCCTCCTTTGGAGTGAGGACATGTGGCCCCCTTGTGCCAAGGCTCTCCCTGGATCGGTTTCCCTGAGGCTGACACACGAAGAGAACTAGAGAACCCCCTTCTCCTGGCATCCAGACTAAAGAGGAAAGCAGGGCAGGGACTGGGACCATTGCTTTTGGGGGCCATTGGCACCGAGGATCGGGACAGGCTTGGTGCCTTTGTCTTCGCCTGTAATGGTTGGAAGAGAAGGGGGGGAAGGTGGGGGGGAGACAGGCTGATCTTCCTTGGGGGTTGGAGGTAGTCAAGGAATGGCAATGTTGGAAGTGTGGGTGCAGGACCCCCCTCCGCCCCCTTCAATCCATACACCTGAGGGAAAGGGAGACACACCCCCTTGGAAGAGAAAAGGATGGACCTGCAGCCTTTTTCCCAAACAAAAATCACACCAGAGAGGGTTGTTTGAACCCACTTCCCTCCCCGCAGCCTCAGCTGAAAGGAAATGTCCTCTTGGAAGGAAAAGGAGGAAGGAGGTGGACATCCTCTTTTTTCAGTCCCTCCATAAAACACTCGCCTACCTTCTGCTGGATTTCTATCTCTCCCCTCCCTCCATCCCCTCAGCATGGGTCTAGGGTTGTGTATCTCTGCCCCAGAGAGAGGCACCCCAAAGGCAGGCAGCTTTTGCTTCTTGGCTTCAGCAGGGCAAGGCTCAGAAGGTCTCTGCTTTGGCCCCAGGGAAAGACACTGGAAAGGAGCCGGGTGGCTGAGGGGGTGTGGTGGGCACCTTTGCACATGGAGAGCCTGAGAGTGTGGCCATGGTTGCCCATTGTCACAGTGGGGATTAATTCTTGTGATGCTGGAAGAGAGAGCTGCACCTCTTGCCACCCTGGAAGTGTGATTTTGCCTCTGGAAACTGGACAAGCCTTCCATGGGTGCAGGAACCCAGCTTTCCTTGATGGCCGCCCCACATTTTCCCATTGCTGCTCAAATTTTGCAGAGTTTCACTCTTAAGAGTGTGGCAAGCGGAGGGTTAGACTCTTTTTTTTCATCAGCGAGGAGGGTTCCCATCAGGAGGAGAAATTCTCTCCCACCCTTTTCTGGAAACCACCACAAGTGTGTGTGTGTGTGTGTGTGTTTCTGTCTCTGTGTGTGTATTCTTGCAGATTGGGAAATCATCCTCTTTCATCACACCACCACCAACCCAACCTCTCCATTGAGAAATGGGCATTCTGTTTCGCTCAGTGCCCTTGCATTTTCGTATCTTCCATCAGCAGCCGTCCTTTGAGGAGGATTGTTTGAGGATTCCTGATGGGATTCTGATCCTTGGGAGCCATGGAGAACATGAAGGCTTAGCAGCAGCATTAATGTATAAGAGTGATGATGCTTCATGCCGTTTCAGATCTGAGCACATTCCCTTCCCCTTTCTCTTTTGCATGCTTTCTGCAGGGTTTTATTTTAATATAGGTGAGGCTTATGTGTGGCATATTATTGCTTCAAGGTGTTCTACTGGCTTTGTGAAATTCAGATATGTATGTGCGTGTGCATTTACTGGCACACATTTTGTGTCTTCAAGAGGTAGTGGTGTAGCTAGTGCTGCTGCCATTGCCTACTTCCTTGGTGGCGCTAACAGGCCCCTCCTTTGCATTGTGATATGAGATCACTGGCCAGCAGGAGTCTTTTGCCACAGAAGCAAACATTTCCTCTGCCTACAGAGTAGTCACCTGGAGGTTGGGACAGTGCTAAGCATCTTTACCATTGGTGCTTTTGCACCAAGCTAGAAGGCAAGACAAAGAGGGGCGTCCATTGCTCTGTTGGTTTGTCCCGTGTGCAGGATTGTACATCTCTCCATTGTGTAAGGGACTGCATGTGGGTGCACACACACACACACACATTGTTGGCATAAGAATAACACATACATATACATAGGCTAATGTGTAGGTAAAGGATGATTAAAATGACTTTTTTAAAAAAAAATCACTGGCATCTTTTCCCTTCCACACAGCCGTTCTCATTTCATTGCTTTGAAAGGAACCACGTGGATCCTTTTGCCCCCCACCTTCCCAGGACAACCAAACTGGGGAGAGTTGTGGGTGAAGAGACAAAGTGGGTCTGTTGGTCTGCTTGTCCCCACTCTACAGTGCCACCGCTGCTGTTGTTGAAGAAGACTTTTGAGATAATTACATGCCTTCCAATTAATTATCTCTGGTTGAGATCGATGAACAAAAAGGAAGGTCCTCGAATGAGATGAAAGGCCCCAAACCTGGAAGCGCACCCCTTAATTGCCGAAAGGCAACTGGAATGAACTTAATGGGTGATGTGCTGGGCTCCTTGGAGGACAGCAGCCCTTGCTGGTACAATTTAGTTGCAAATTTGTAGGAGACAAAGAATGATTTTGTGAGGAGAGCAGCTAAAACCCACGTGCGCTGTGTCTGTATCACTGTGTCTGTGTCCATCTTCTTATGTGTCAATGTATCTAGAGCCAGTTTTGAGGAATTCACTTTATAAAGTGTGCCTATAAGCATATAATGTTTAACCCCTGCTTCCATCTTTGTTTCTGAGTCAATGTAACCACCTATGTGAATCCATAGCCAATTTTTTAGGAGTGAGGAATTGCCTTGTAAAATAATGTGTGTGTGTGTGTGTGTGTGTGTGTGTGTGTGTGTGTGTGTGTTTGCGTGTGTGAGAGAGAAAGAGACCATGCAAACAAAAGCATTTAAACACAAATATTGATCCATCCATCTGCATATCTTTGTGTGTGTGTTCACTAAGTGAATCTATTGGTCTAGATGATCTGATAGAATTAGCCAGGAGAGAGTGGGAAATCCACAGAAAGTGTGCTTTATCCCATCCTGCCTTAGTTGGCAAGCTTTAGGTTGTCCTTACAGCTTCATCTTTCTTCATTTTCACATCCCGTTAGGCTTCATTTCCACTATCATGTGGTGTCATTCACAAAGCTTTGCTGGGAAGTGAAATGATCTTTCTTGAGCAAACCATTGCATAAAGGTGACCCATCTGGGGGACTGAGGCTCTTATTGGTACCTTATGATATTTTTTCTCCTTCTCCCCCCACTCTCTGTTTGAGGTTGTAATGTGCTTTTAAACCTGGAAACATCCTGGAGCTCATCCTGGTTTAGATCTGGGTCAACATAAAGGATTAGACTCCAAGATATATTAAAAAGCCACCAGTGATGCTTGTTTGCATTTAACAATAAGAAAACATCAGAATGAGAAAACTATCTTTTCATCCTATGGGGTGCTTTAAACACTGGCTGAGGGAGAGGAAGAAAAGAAAGAATCACTAGGTTTGCTTACATTATTTTTTATATATATAAATTGTTGGAAAAGGAGAAGAGTGATTTAGCCTCATGACTGGGGAAGGGCAGAGATGGTGGGGAACCACCCATAACCAGACTAGCGTTTTGTTCCTTCCCCATTTCACTCTTTTCAGCAATTTGGCATGTTCTTTATCACATATGTCTAGGTGGAGGAAATGAAGGGCTAACAGCCTGGTGTAGCTTCAGTTATTGCACATTTGGGGAGGGAGGAAGAGGACAATATTCATTAAGAGCTTCCTGGAATAAAATCCAAAGGGGCAGATTGGAGGCAATGGGAGAGAGACACAGTCCAGAAAATCCTGCCTAGCAAGTCATTTACACACATTGCCTCCGATTCAGTTAAATCTATACAGGAGTGAGGAGCAAGAATAGGGAGGGGAGGGAAAGGAGCAGGGCTGCGGCTGCCACCTTTCTGTGGTGGTTGAAAAAGGATCTGGAAACTATGCAAGCTAATTTTTTTCAGCCTTCTCCTTTATTTTGACAGTGCACAGCAAAAATACACCTGTAATCAAATGATGCCTTCCCTTTCTTCACCATTCTCTGCCAGTATCAGGCATAGTCCCAAACTGCATCACTTTCAGGCATCAAGTACTTGTGTGCACCTGGGCTGATCTTACAGCAGTCGAATGAGGCCGTTCTGCAGTAAATAAGGTGAATTGGCTATTGATGGTCACTCTTGCGGTTCTCCCCTGCTCCCTCCCTCTCCAGAGTAATCTGATTCCATTTCAACCACGTAGAGACCTTTAACACAAGGCTGCTGGCTTCTAAACCCGCATTCTTTGCAGGGATCTTGAAGACAATCTTCTGCTCTTTTGTGTCAAGAAAATTTTGTCCGGTAGATGATAATGCTGTGGGAGGAGAACCCTGAACAATATTTTCTGTAATTTTGGAAGCTTTTCACTACCCCTGTTTTTAATATTTGTACGTGGGTTGGGTAGCGTTCTCCTTGTTTTCTTTTATAAACTCCAATGCGGCAGATCACTTTCTGGCTGATTATGGACACGTGGAATACATCACTTCAGCTTCTAGAGGCAGGCTTCAGGAGAGACTTGTTTCCTTTAGGTGCTTATTGCTTCCTCTCTTTTTGCCTGCTAGACAGTTGAGGTTTGGCTGGATTTGGGTATTGTATTTCCTAATGTATTTCCTATGTTCATGTATGGTTGTGAAAGTTGTGACAATGAGGAAAGCTAATAGGAAGGTGTCAACTCATTGGTGTGGTGCTGGAGAAGAGTTCTGGGGATACTTCAGACTGCTAAAAAGACCAGTAAATGAGTCCTAGAACAAATCAGGTCTGAACTCTTCCTAGAAGCCAAGATAACTAAACTCGGGCTGTAGTTCTTTGGCCATACCATGAAAAGAAGAAACTCACTAGAAAAGACAAAAATGGTTAGTAAGGTGGAGGGCAGTAAGAAAAGAGAAAGACCACACTGCAGATGAATAGACTCAATCAGGGAAGCCACAGCCCTGAGTTTGCAGGCCCTGACCCAAGCTGTTGAGGATAGGGTGACTTGGAGCTCTCTTATTCATAGGATCACCATTAGTCAAAGTTGACCTGAAGGCATTTAACAACAATAAATAGCAGCATGAGAACTTAAGTCCCCTTCAGATTTTGGAGAAACCTTTTTGGGGCTATAATTCCCCTAATCCTCTAGCCAGCATGACAACTAATCATATTGGCTGAGAATTCTAGAAGATGTAGTCCAAAAGCTTTCCCAAGTTCTGATCCTGCTATGTGTACTGCCACTGAGTAGATTTCCCCCCAAATCAATTTAAGACTGATCCATACTGCAGAAATAATCCATCTTGACACCTCTTGAACTGCCATGGCTCAGTGCTATGAAATTCTGGGAAATGTAGTTTGCTCAAACGTCTAATCCCAGAATTCCATATCATTGAGCCATGGCAATTCAAAGTGGTGTCAAATCAGATTATTGCTGATTTGACCAAGTTTTCTTCTTGTTTTCTTTGTGCAGTTTAAAACTTGTAGACCAAGAAACGCATCAGTTCCAGATGTTTTTGGACCGCCAGTCTCCATAGCCAGCACAGCTGATGAGGGATGATGGGAGCTGTGGTCTAGCAACATCTGGAGGGAGACATATAGCTGTTAGAGATGGGGTGTCATGTTTGATAAAGTTCACACACAAAGTGTTTTAACTGTTCACTTATAGAATTTCTTTTATGAATGTAGTAAGTACTTGTGTGAAAACAAGCATATAATGTGAGTTGGCTCCAAGACTAAGCTGATTGTCCCTAGAGTGAAGAACTTCACAGTGTGTAAAAGGATGCTCTCTCTATCAATCCAACCTGCATGCTAAGCCCCACTGTTCAGAAGTGAATTTTGAGAATTGTTTGAACAAATATATTTTTGGATGAACTTTGTATCCAAATGGAATGCCCAGTAAGCCACTACTGAGGAATTACCTACATAGGAAAACAGCTTCTTTAAAGTGCAGAGGTACTGGAGCATAGTCTGGCAGGCTCTGCTTTCTTTTGTTCTCAGTAGTGGGCTGGAAAAGTGCTAGTTCATCCCAGAATGTTTAGGTGCTTGCTGAAGAGTTTCAAGCTCTCCAGGTTATTCGCAGCTTGTAGTATATAAGGGGTGTGTGTGTGTGTGTGTGCTTCATTTTGCAACCATAAGTCTTTCCAGCCAGTGTCAGTAAGGGCTGGATCAGTCTACCTTGATTCTATCAAGGTCTGATTGAACTCTCCAGGAGCTTTGTGGATAGGAGGATTAGGGTTTATAATACTGCAATAAAAACTTTATGCTGTCATTGTGGGATGGGGGAATGATATCCAAAGGGTGTGTATGTGTATGTGTATGTATACCCCCCCCCCCCGTGAACCTTTGCTTGCTATGAAAACATTTTTATGAACTTGTTATGTTAAATATCATTTGATATAACCCTAATAGTTTATTCTTTATGTTATTTCACTTCTCCCACACTCATCCTTGGGCTAACCAGCTTGCCATTTTTGCTGACGGCATAGTTTGCAAATCTATGGCATTGACAATACTAGTTTGTTGTGGGTAAGACACAGATAGCTTTTAAACTCATTTGTGCAACGAAAGCAAGTCTATACTTCTCCCTGCCTCTCTGACACTATGCCCCTCTCAGTTGGGTTGTATTGCCTGGACCAATGGAGCCTGTATTGTACATTCCAAGGAAACTCTGGGAATGGCAGTTCTTAATGTGTTGGAGCCAGTGGTAGTCTTCCATGCCAATGGAATGGTGATTTTTGTTTTATCCCAAACTGCGCTTGTAAACCCTATTCCCCCAAGATTACCGTATTTACTCGACTATAAATCGACCTCATGTATAACTCGAAGGCAAGTGTTGGGGCCAAAATTATGGATTTTGATATGACTCGTGGATACGTTGAGGATAACATTTAGGGGCATGAAACAAAGGATGTAAAGGATGAGGTTTACTGTCATCATACATAAATGTCTTATTCAGATCCTTCTAATCCTGATTCGTCTCAGCACTCCCACCCAAGCATTCAAAAAGGCCAGAAGTGGCATTATGGTGGAAGGAATAGAGGGGTTTTGTGCTTCTTTTGGGTGCTCCTTGGATTGACTAAACTCTTACATTTTGCCATTCTACTCAGAGATGGGAAAGAATTAAAATACATACTTACATCAGGGATGTAGCCAGGGGGGGTCTTGGGGTCCGGACCCCCCCTTCCATTAGAAAAATGAATGGTGTGTGCTGCTGTGCCGCTGCACCCAAGCCCCATTATAATGGTGGCACTTAGTCTGGACCCCCCCCCCCTTCCTAAAATCCTGGCTACGTCCCTGCTTACATTGACCTGTGGATATGTCGACCCAGTATTTTGGGGTCAATTTTTTGACTAAAATTTCTAGATTTATACATGAGTATATAAAGTAATTCTGCACATTGGAGATTATCGCACGGGGATGAGAAATGGGAGGAAAATGGAATGCTCCTATCATGATCACATGATCTTGTGAAGATTTTCACACAATATCACACTCATCCAGTATTTCTCCCATAAATAAACTGTAATGATCCTGGAACCTCTTATTAACAGGTGCTTCATTAATAATAGCGCTTCATTCACACTATCATGAAGGTGCAGAAGTCAATAATGATTCATTTGTGCTATTTCCCCAGAGTGCATTTTGGTACAGGCAATTCATTCTCATTGCTAGGATTGTTTTAGGAGTGGATTTTTCTCTATTTTGAGGCGTAGCAAATGCTTTTATTTGAACTGGAAAAAATAATGTAGTGAAATCCAATAAATGTTATTTTGTTGTGTTCAGGACAGAACTATGATTTTCAGACATGCACAGTAGCGCCGAAATAGCACATGAGTGAAACATTGAATAACACTACAATAACGATACACGAATGGAGGTATGCTGAATACAGTCATACTATTCTTTTGTTTTTATATCATCATTAAAGCACCACTGTGAAAATATCAATCACTATAGTGCCATGCTTCGATTATTTTCCAATAGCACAATAGCTACTGAATTGGTCCGTCTCTGTTTAGTTTAATCATCTTGGTTTCTAGGGAATGTTCAGGATTGATTTGATATAGGACACAGTTACTTGTCTTTTTGGCAGCGTTTCAGCATCACATCTCAAATGAGTTGATTTTCCTTCTGTCAGTTTTCTTTACAGTCCAGCTTTCACAACCATACATAGAAATTGACAATACAATGGCATGAACAATCTTCAGTTTGATATTTAATTACTGTATCTGTGTTTACATTTGAGGATCTTGTGTAGTTCCTTCATAGTTATCCTTCCAAGTCCTGTTCTTCTGATTTCTTGACTATAGTGTCCATTCTGATTAATGTCTGAGTCAAGGTATGAAAAATATTGAACAATTTCTATGTCTTCATTTTCTACATTAAGTTATGAAAATCATCTGTGGTCATTTGTTTTTCTTTGTACTTTTTTCCTTGACTTTCTTCAGCAGTTTCTCCAAGTCTTTGCTATTTTCTGCTGGTAGTATGATGTCATCTGTATATCTTAAACTGTTGGTGTTCCTTCAGTTTTCACACCTTGTTCCTCAGAGTTTAATCCAGTATAGTGTATGGTATGTCCAGCATACAGGTTAAACAAATAGGGTGTTAAAATGCAGCCTTGCCTGACCCCCTTGCCAACTGGAAGCCATTCTGTTTTTACATCTTTTGTGTATTTGTGTATTAGGATAATCAAATGCTGTTGCACACCCATTTCTTTAAAGGATGTTCCATAGTTTTTCATGATCTATACGATCAAAGGCACAGGCTAATTTTCTTCTGAAATCCTTTAGTGTGCTAAATTATCTAACACAGGGGTTCCCAACCTGGGGGTTGTGACCCCTTTGGGGTTCACTTGACCCTTTCTCTGGGGTCGCCAGGTTGGGAATCCCCCTGCCTCCCCCTCCCCTTCTCCCTGTGGGTGCTGGCGCTGGCCTTGCAACCATGAGGAGAAGAGGTCGGGATCGGGGCTCCTTCCTCCTTCCCTTTTTGCTGTGGCTGCAAGGCAACCGCAGGGAGAAGGGGAAGGGGTTGGGGCTCCTTCTTCCTCCCCTTTTCGCTGTGGCTGACAGGCAACCACGGGGAGAAGGGGACAGGGTCGGGGCTCCTTCCTCCTCCCCTCCTCCCCGCAGCTGCCAGACAAATGCGGGAAGAGGGGAAAGGGGATGGGACTGCAAGCCCCAGCGGCCTTTGCGGCCAGAAGTCCTTCCCCTTCCCCCCGGCGGCCTCCCTAATTGGTTGGGAGGCCGGAAAGGGGCGGGACTTCTGGCCACAAAGACAGCTGGTCAGGGAGGCTGTGGGTGGGACTTTTGTCACCAATGGGGGTCGCGGCCCAATTGGGAACTGCTGATCTAACATATGCATGCAGTATGATTCCTTGTGCTTCTTCCTCTTCTGAACCCAGCTTGGACATTTGGCATTTCTTGCAAAAGTCTTTGTTGTAGAATTTTGAGTTTCATTTTGCTTGTTTGTGGAATTAATGCTATGGCCCAGTGATTACGGCACTCTCCGATGTCCCTTTTGGGGGGAATTTTAATGTATGTAGAGTTTCCAATCTGTAGGGCATTCTTTTGTTTTCCATAGTTACTGACAGAATTTAGTAAGAATTTGAATGAATTATGGGTTGAAGCAGATGGCCGGACTGCAACAACCATACGGCCAACTCCCAAGGCAGGCCACTGCCTGCAGTCCTAAAGCGGTGCAGCATTGGAGCAGTTTCCGGCCATATTGTGTGGTGGGGGATGCGTCATTTAAATGCCACACCCAGAAATCAGCCGGAAGCCACTTCTTTTGGTTCATATATTTCTGGCCCATGTCTCTTGCTTGAAACAGTTCTATTGGTATACCAACTGCTCCTAGTGATTTCTTTCTCCTAAGAGGATTGAGTGCAGCTTCCGCTTCACTTTCTAAAACTGTGAGTTCATTTTCAAATGTTCTTTCTTGGATTAAATTTCCTTTCAGTTTCTTGGATCTTTTTTTTTTTCCTTTTTGTTGCCATCTATTATTTCTATGCATTTAGGGTTCTGGCTTTATTTCTGTCTCATAGAATCATAGAGTTGGAAGAGACCCCAAGAGCCATCCAGTCCAACCCCTGCCATGCAGGAACTTTCAATCAAATCATCCCCGACAGATGGCCATCCAGCCTCTGTTTAAAGACCTCTAAGGAAGGAGACTCCACTACACTCCAAGGGAGTGTGTTCCACTGTCGAACAGCCCTTACTGTCAGGAAGTTCCTCCTAACGTTGAGGTGGAATCTCTTTTCCTGTAGCTTGCATCCATTGTTCTGGGTCCTGTTCTCTGGAGCAGCAGAAAACAAGCTTGTTCCCTCCTCAATATGACACCACTTCAAGTATTTAAACAGGGTTATCATATCACTTCTTAACCTTCTCTTCTCCAGGCTAAACATCCCTAGCTCCCTAAGTCATTCCTCATAGGGCATGGTTTCCAGACCCTTCACCATTTTAGTTGCCCTCCTTTGGACACACTCCAGTTTCTCAATGTCCTTTTTAAATTGTGTTGCTCAGAACTCTTTTTTACTTGTGCTTCTCTTCTATCCTTAATTGCTTGAGAGTTCATACGTCATGCAGGGAATCTTTTCTGTCATGGGGCTTTCTTGACAAGATTTGTTTACAGGATGCTTGCCATTACCATTGTCTTCCTCTGAGGCTGAGAGAGTGTCACTTACCCAAGGTCATCCAGTGGGTTTTCATAGTGGCGTTGGGAATCAAACCTTGTTCTCTGGAATCATAGTCTTCCTTCCATCAATTCATACTTTTCACATTCCATGTTTCCATCATATGTATTGTGTGTCTTTGGACTTTCCTTTCACCTCTGAGCATGTCAACAGCTAGACATTCTTTTGGCTTGAATTCATTCCATTGTTAGCCATTGTGCTACTCGCAGTTGTCCTCTGCTCTTCCCTAGCAGCTCACCGAATCCCTTCCAATGTGGGTGTCTCATGTTCTGGCACTATCTCTAATTTTATATTGGACTGTCACATCATAGAGTTTTAAAGTTAAAAGGCTTCAGAAGTGGTCTACCATTGCTTTCATCTGTGTTAGATATGGTGCCACTGCCATTCTCTGATAGATCCTCCACCAGCATCAACTCCCCCCCCCCCCCACATACATTTTTCAGATACACTACTGCTGGTGATCAGTAAGTGTTTGGCACATTTAGTGTAGCTCCTTCACAAAAGCCCCTATGACATGGGAGACCCCACCAGTAGCACTGCTACTGTCAATATAGCTTCTTGACTCACCACCAAGGAAAAGTAGAGCCATGGAGGGCTTCACAGCCCCCAGAAAACCAACCATATTCAGCATTTTTTTCTTTATTAGCTTTCTATAATGGTATATTTGGGGTGGTTCTTTAATTGCTTTCTGAACATCATTATATTATTTCATTAATTCATGTTATGAGTTCTAACACAGTCCCCCTGATTAAGATGCTTCCCTGTAGAATGAAAGAGTGAGAGGAGCAGAGAGAGAAAAGGAGAGAG
Source organism: Sceloporus undulatus (assembly GCF_019175285.1). Classification (NCBI taxonomy): domain Eukaryota; kingdom Metazoa; phylum Chordata; class Lepidosauria; order Squamata; family Phrynosomatidae; genus Sceloporus; species Sceloporus undulatus. Next base: position 18,432,702 of record NC_056522.1, read on the forward strand.
AGAGAGAGAGAGAGAGAGAGAGGAGTTGGCATGAGGATCATAACTTACAGCCATTCTCCAAATGTGACTTTTAAGTTACCCACATTTTATGTTGCCTTTCAAATATTTCCATTCTGCTGTATCAGTCATTTTTCATGTCTCCTGCCAAAGTATTAACATAAGTTGGAATAAAATGAATAATAAAGCAATCTCAGTCAGCAAAGTGGTTAATTGGATGAGCCGTTAAATATGCATATTAGGTGGTGGGGGGTTCCTCTGCTGCTGTTACTCCTGACAAAAGTGGCTTCTGATTTGAGAGGTAGGCGGCCTTTGATGCTGTCCTGGACAGCCTGTGATAGCGTAATCAAAAGTGGAACATGGCCAGTGGATTTCTGATAAACATCTTGATACAAGCCCTACAACCTTAGTACGCTTGCAGGCTATTATTGATTGACTGTGGGTCCTTTTACTGGGCTTGAATAAATAACAACATTCTATTGTCACTTATCAGTAAAAATGCTGGGCTCAGCCTGGGGTAATTGTGTATTCCTTAAAAGCACGCAACAACAACAACAACAACAGCTCCAAGATAGTATCTATAAAACATGCTTTTTTTAAATCACCAAGTGCTTCTCTATCAAGAGGAGAAATTAATTTAGCATGCAATGGTCTGGGGCACCTGCTGTTTTTCTCATTTTCGAAGCCCTACAAACTGATTTATTTACCATTTTCATTGATTTGTGGGTAGTTAGCTTTGATTTAAACAGCCTGATTCACACATTTTGTTCATGGGGTCCGGCCCCACTAGTGGAATACCCCCTTAAGGCATAATCTGAAGCAGAATTGAGAAAGGTTACTTTTTGGACAATGATTCCCAAAATCTGCTAGCCAACTTTACCAGTGGGATTCTGGGAGTTGCAGTATAAGAAAACATGTCCTTTCTGGATTTAGCTAATGCCTGGGTAGCAAACTACCTTGAATACCATCATGAGAGAAAAGTTGGAAATAAAGGAAACATTTCCTATCACTAGTCTAGTTGTATATAGCCATTTAGTCTCGCTGAAAGCTTCGGCATAAGCACAATATCTTCTTTTGGTGACTTAGTCCCCTTGATTCTCCCTATCTTCTCATTTGTTCCTAGAACTTCTGTCCTGGCCAAAATGGCATCTTGAGACCAGAAAAGGAAAAGATTAAGAACGTGAGAACTTGTTTTCTGAGACAGACGGACTAACATGTTCTCTGAGGTTTTAAGGAGGATTCTTTCCTAGTCTTGCCAGGAGATTCATGATATTATATGGTGGCCACTTCCCCAGTTCAGTACAAATCAGACTTGAACCTGTTTTGCTTCATAAATAAGACAAGGGCAGCTGTTTCCAAAGTGGTATGATGTTTCTTAGAGTCCTTAGCATTTAGATGGTGATAGCACATGTCATGTGGACCTTTTTAGAATGGGAATGATACTGTATTTATTACATAAATTAAGATCACATGCTTGTGTATTCAAGTTGTAGTCTCTCTCTGGCTTTGCTTAGCGAACAAAGATTCAGGAAGGACTCATCCGCGCTTTGTACAAGCACGTTGATGACTAAAAAGGCCAATCTGGGGAAAACAGGTCCGGTTTCAGAAAGCACAGCGGAAGGTCTCCTTGGGTGATGTTTCCGGGTTGTGGTTCTTTCTGCGTTGTCGTTTTTCTTCGAGACTTGTTCGGCGTGAATTTTCAAAAACGGTTGCAGCATCGTGGATTGTGCGTCTCCATGCCTCCCGATGTGAGGCCAGGGCAGATCATTGTTGGTGATCAATTTGGCCGAGCCTGAGATGTTGTTTCAGGGAGTCCTTGTATCTCTTCTTTGGGGCGCCCCTCTTACGCTGGCTGACCTGTGGTGAGTTCACCGTAGAATACTATTTTTGGGAGGCGATGGTCCTCAGTAGTTATAGTAGATGTACAATAATAGGGTAAGGTTATATTGGGAGGGTTGAGAATTTTTTTGAAAAGAACGGATGGGGAGTGGTGTCTGTGATGATTAGGAATTGGTACAATTGAGGAGTCTGAGTAGTTAGAAGAGAGAGAGGAGAGTCAGGATTATAGTTAGATAGGATGTGACAGAGGGAAAGAGTAAAGAGATGTGTTAGAGTTAGCATCAGTCAGGATACATATTATTAAATAAGTAATCTGTGGTGTTGTGTTCAATTTCTTTTTAATAAGTCATTATTTTTGCATGCAGGGGGATCTTGTAGCACCTTTTGAGATTAAGGCACAGTACAAACTGCCAACAAGCAGCGTACCGGCGCCAGCATTAGGGTTAGGGAGCGTGCACCATGTACATGCTCCCTAACCCTAATACATCATGGCGCCGTAACAATGGCGGCGCCCTGTATACATGGGCGCCGCCATTGTTACGTAAGTGCCACGCTGTTTTTTTTGCGGGTTCTTTTTCCACCAGTGATTTGACAGCTGGGGCTTCCCTCTTGCGGAAAAACTGCTGCTGCCAGCCCGGACCTTCAAGAAGGTATGTACTGGACCTAAATGAACAAAGGAAGTTGTAGCATAAGTTTTCATAAACATAGGTCTACTTCTTCAAATGCAAGATGACACAAGATCCCTTTGTATAATGATATTCCAGACTAATATGGCTATGTTTCTAATTTTTAGTCTCATTATTTTTGCATTATGTACTGGAGCCTCTGAGAACTATGCATATTGGGAAACATGAATTCAGAAATGGTGGCAGCAGTTAATACTGGATGGTGGTGTCTGATGGGGACATAAACTGAGTAAACTCTCATTTAGGAAATACAAAGACATCTCGGAGTTCTCCGCGGAGTTGGTGTACGTAGTGAAGGAATAGTGGAAAACCTCACAGTACATCTCCAAGTTTGCTTGTAATGTATGCTTGTTAAATATAGGGAAGGTGGAGGGCATGTACTGTATTTCTTCATCCTCTCCCCCATATTCTGGGTGATTCATAGTGCTAATACAAATCTGCTTGGAATATAATATGCCAATAAGGGTAACACTATTCCTTAATATTTATTTATTTATTTAATGACATTATCTCACACCTAGATTTAAGAGGAGATTTCCAAAGTTGCAGGAGTCAAACACAAATTGCATTTATTATTATTATTATTATTATTATTATTATTATTATGCTTTATTTATATAGCATTGTAGATTTATAAGAGCAATTGGTGAAATCAATGTATGTATCTACAGATAAAAAAAAATTAACTCTATTAGCAGAAAAAAGCAAAAGACAACATTAACATGTGATCATCCTTATTCTCAATTTAAACAATAAAGATCCATTAAACTGACCTCTGTCCAATTTGATGTTGATAAAAATGAATTGAGAAGAAAAACTAAGGGGCAAGGACTCAACCTGGTGGAGCATAATGCCGAGCAAGGAAGGTGCCATATGGCTCTCTGTGTAGAAGGAATTCCATACACAGGGCATTGCCACCAATGACTGGGGATACATGATGAATTTCATCTTGTATATTCCTAGTCAGATTAACCAGGATCAGAATCTGCACATCTTAGGTCAGGTAATGTGTGGCTATCCATATTTTGCTGGGTTAAAACTCCCAGTGCAGAGGAAATGTGGTAACTGGAGTCCTAACAACATGTGGTGGACCATAGGTCAGAGTGAAGAATGTTCAGCCTTTGTAGCCACAAACCTCACCTTTGCAACTCCTAAGCCATTATGGAGACCTTTCCAAATTTTGAAAACACCATTTAAAAAATCATGCCAGTTTTTAAGTGATTTTGTTTTGCTCCCACATTGTCTAAAAGCTCCCCTCAAAGTCTGCATAAATGAGAGCAGTTAAGGTCATCCACATTCTAGAAACTTCCACCTCCCTGAAAAAGCAGAAGCCACCCCTTAATTAGTCAAAATGGTGACTGAAAGTGGTGCACCATCACAGAATCATAGAGTTGGAAGACATCACAAAGGGAATCCAGTCCAGTCCCTTGCCATGCAGGAAGACACAATCAAAGCAATCCCAGCAAACAGCCATCTAGCCTCTTTTTCAAACCCTCTGAAGAAGGGGACTCTATTACTCTCTGAAGCAGTGTTCTACTGCTGACTTCCTAAGGTTTAGGTGGAATCTCTTTTTCTGTAGCTTGGATCTATTGCTCTGTGTCCAAGTCACTGGAGCAGCAGAAAAAATGGATCAATAAATAATTGATCCATCCTCAATATGACATTTTTTTCAAATATGTCACCTCTTCTCTTCCCCAGGCTAAACATACTCAGCTTCATAATGTGCTCCTCATATGTCATGGTTTCCAGACCTTTCACTATTTTTATCTACCTGCTTGTTTTCCTTTCCAGCCTGCTCCTTTGTTCCTTCCTTCCATCACTCTCTTGCAAATCTAGGTGCAGAGGTTTCTTACTTTGCTAAATACAACTTACCACAGAGATGAGAGAAGTATGTAAATCTCCCAACCCCATTTCGGTTTCCCATTTCATCAAGGCTTCCAGGAACCTCTTTCCCCATTCCCCAGACCTGTTTTTAAAATGCTGGTGGTGTTGTTGGCCACCAAGAATCTCCTACTATGCAACCATCCTCTTCCTCCATGACTCCCAAATGTGCCCTCGACCCTGACTAGCAAAAAATTGGATGAAACTAAAAGCAGAAATGGCATTTCTGGTTTCATTAAAAACTACAACAAACATACCATGATGTGGTCCGGCAGGGGTCCCCAAAAGCAACAATTCATTTTCACCCTGGCACAGTTACACATCTCTGGCTTATCATGATGTCTGAACTGAGAAACTTTGGCTCTCTGAAAATAAGGATTGCCTCACCAAATTATTGTGTGGACAAAAGGTGGAGAGTATACATAATTTCAGGCTCTTGTGAGATAGCTGGATGAGAAAATATCTTATTGTAGTAGCTAACATATGTAACACTTTCCATTTACACTTTGTTAACTGCATTAATACAGTACCTCAATTTGACATAACCATTAATTTTGGTGGCATACTTTGATACAGCCCTGCCCTTTCCCAATACTTCCTATTTGCCTGGGTTGTTTGTACAGACCACAGGCTAACTTGTCTCTTAGCTTTGAAAACCTGGGATGCAAGCGGGCATAAGAGGTGTGCATTCTTGCTTGTGGGTTTATTGAGTAAGTCCACGTGTAAATGAAAAAAAACAAGAAGGAATAGGAGGTGTGGGCATGTTCAGCATGGTGAGAAGACTGAGGGGTGACACAATCACACTCTTTAAATGTCTAAAGGGCTGCCTCAGAGAAAAGGGTACCATTTTGTTCACTGCTTGCCCCAGAGGGTAGGACCACTTCTAATTGTTTTAAGTTGCAGGATGGCAGGTTTCAGTTGTACATTAGAGGGAATGTTTTGACAGTAAGAACAGCTCAGCAATGCAACCCGTTAGAGAGGTGATGGGATTTCATTTTCTGGACGTCTTCAAAAATAGGCTGGAGAGCTACCTGAAAGGAATGCTCTGTCCTGAGTTCCTGCACTGAGTGCTGCTGGTGGAGTAAGACTCAATGGCACCTTCCAACTCATATGATTCTAGGAGTATGGGATTAGTAGATTCAGCAGCATCACCATAATGGGTCCAGGTGGCAGTGGGCACAGGAGCGGATACAGGTAAAACATAACTGCCAGTGGGCTCATCTAAGTTGCCTGTGCATTCTTGTTCCAGTTCTGATGGCAGACCTGCATGCTTTGAATCGCATGTTGTCCAGCCATAATCCAAATGTATTTTTAACAGTTTTGAGAAATTATTTCTTGCCCTGTCAAATACAATAAGTCTCAGTCCTCCTGACCTCTTTTTATGCTTTCACCAAAAAGTTTCTGCTTTATCTTCTTCTCTAGCCCCAATAAACACACTTAGTTTTCCTAGTCTAGATGTTTATTAATAGTAGTATATCATGCTGCCAAGGAATAGGAGCCCCTGGGCCTTGTATAAAAGGATTGAAATGATGGAAATAATGTTGCGCACTCCTGATGACCCCCCCCCCCCAATTTGGGTGGTAAAAAGGTGCTCTGATATTCTGATCCAGAGCTTTCAAAATGGTAATTTAAAAAATCAAAATGCAAACAGCTGCTCTTTCTCATATTCTCTGTCCAAAATGCAAGGGGATACTGCATCTCATAATAAAAACAATAAAGAAAATCTAGCTATCATTCACCAAGGTTTGAAACCAGGCCAGAGCATATTTATGGTGTTGATTTTAATTCCTGTAAGAACCTTCTTTGTATTCTTTATCATTAACCTCATAAAATTAGTTTCTGTTTGCTCAGCAGAATCCTGACAGCTTTAGCTGCTGACATCTGACATAACCAAGGCTAGTGAAATTTGCTGAACGTCTGCCCACCCTGCGAGGAAGGACTTCATGAAGAGAGAATCATAATAAAATCGGATTTGCAGTTAAAATTTAAAAGTCAGATTTAACTTTTTTAGTGCCTGGGACATTGTAAAATCAGGTGGGGGGTGAGTGAGGCAAGAAGAACCTTATGGTGAAAAACAGATCAGTGCCACTAGCAAGTTAACAAGTGAGAAAGGTTTACTTCCTTATAAACATTTACTTCCTGTGGTTCACTTTAATTTTGTAGCTGCATTTATTTAACTTTAAAGTGTCAGTCTTCTTTTAACAACTCTGGTTATTGACTTGGGGGAGTTTAGCTCAGGATTCAAAAATCATTGTGGCAACTTGCTGCTGAATGTCAAAGCACAGAATCTAGCACATTAATCAATTGACGGGCTTTGCTAGCTGCAAAACCTAGTGATGTCTAGTGGCTCCCATGTTTAGGGCTTGCTTTGAATGTTTTCAGATTCTCTCACATTATTAATATTATTGATCAGTCTTGTTGTTGTGTGCTTTGACATTGTTTTTGACTTGTGGCATTCCTAAAATGACCCTATCGTAGGGTATTCTTGGCAAATTTCTTCAGATGGTATTTGCTTTGCCTTCCTGTGAGGGTGAGAGAGTGTGACTTCTCCAAGGTCACCCAGTGGGTTTCATGGCTCAGTGGGGATTCAAACTCTGGTTTACAGAGTTCTAGTCCAATAACAAGCCACTATGCCACACTGGCTCTCATTAATCAATGGCTGGATTCTTCCTATTGACTATGGGTGGCTTCCAGGCGAGTGAGACAATCAAGCCATTGTTGGTTTAAGTATCAGCTTTAAAGGAGTGATCCAGGGTGCTGACCCTGTTTGAGGGATAGAGTTCAGCACCTTAGATTGATCTGTTCAAGTTCAGATGAAATACCAGAGCTGATTTATTACCATATTAATGTGAGAGCTGCCTGCAGAGATCTCAAGGGCTATGTCTACACTGCAGAAATAATGCAGTTCGACACCACTTTTAACTGCCATGGCTCAATGCTGTCAAATTAGGGAATGTGTAGAGATGGCCTTCTCTGTCAGAGAGGTCTGGTGCTCCAACAAGCTACACATCTCACAATTCCATAGTATTGAGCCTATCAAACTGCATTATTTCTTTAGTGTAGATGCAGTAAAGGGCACAGTCATGCATTTCAGTGAAATCACCAACTCTCTTCAAATAAAAGCATGTGAGGATACAGGGAGCTCACATGCTTCATCAGACAGGGATGTGTGAGAATGTGTTTGCTCCATGGTTTGTTTGTTTTTAAAAAAAATGGATTTGCAGATATGGTGGAAGAGTAGGAAGGTAAAGAAATATTGATTTAAAATTAATAAGATAATAGGAAAATTTTGGGGATCTACAGTTGGACTGAGAGCAGAATTCTATTTGCTAAATATGGTGAATTTAGAGAACAGTAAAGAATGAAAGTACAGAAACCGGATAAGTTATTTGATAATGGCAGCAAGATTGGTTTTTGAGAGAAAGTGGAAAGCTAACAAAATTTTGACATTTATGGATTGACTTGAAAAAGTGATAGAAATGGCTCAGTTAGAGAAACTGACTACTTTGGTTATTATTATTATTATTATTATTATTAACCTTTATTTATGAAGCGCTGTAAATTTACACAGTGTTGTACATGCAATCTTTTAGTTAGACGGTTCCCTGCCCTTGGGCTTACAATCTAAAAAGACATGACACAGAAGGAGAAGGGAGTGGTGTCGGGAAAGGGTAAGAGGTCCAGCAGTTCCTCTCTACCTCCGAGGCAGATGGACTGGAGGGAGGGCTTGGGTTCTTAATGGAAGGTTAATCTTCATCCAGGGAAAATACATACTCTCAAGTAGGATAATACATATACAATACATAGCAATACAGGAAATGGTTCGATAAACAGGCAACAAAAGAACATCAGATAGTAAGCGACAATTACGCAATGCCTGGGAAGGCTTCTCTGAACAGGATGGTTTTCAACTTCGTTTTGAAGCTAGTTAAAGAAGTGATGGCTCTTGCTTGTGGAGGAAGAAGGTTCCAGGAGTGAGGGGCAGCAAGTGAAAAGGTGCGAATGAGGGAAAAGCAAATGCATGTATTTGTAGAAAACTGGAAACCATTTATAGAATATATTAAGCAATTAAAAGGAGATATTAGTGTGATTGGGTTGGATAGCTAAGTAACTGAAACTTGTTTTGTTTATGAGAGGAATGTGGCATAATATTAATAATATGATTAATATTTAGGTTAGAAGAAGAATTTAAAAGATTAAAGGAGGAAGAGAATATTATTACTTAAGAAATCAAGTAGAGATTAAGTGTAGGGTTGCCATAAGCCAGGACCACCAAACCGGGACAAATGTAGGACAAATGTAGGACAACATTTTCAAATGTAGGACACGTTTTTATAAAAAGGGAGGACACACAAAATTTTTTGATGATTTTTAAAAAATGTTAATCTAAATGCATGTTTCTAAGGCATGATCAAAATGGAGGACATTTTGGCATTATTCCTAGAGAGATGGCAGAAATGGACTTGCCTTTCTGGCCATATTTATATATTTAATAATAAAAATAATGAAAAAATAAATAAAAATCAAGACAGGGGTGTATATATTTAATAATAAAAATAATGAAAAAAACAATAATAAAATTAATAAAATAAAAACAAGAAATAATTAAAATTAATGAAATAAAATATAAAACAAGCAATAATAAAATTAATAAAATAAAATAAAATAAGTATTTTATTTTTTAAAAAAATTAATTTAAAAAAACCCAAAAACCAAGGCAGACCTAATGGCCACTGACTCACCTTTCCTCCTTCTGCTCCCCCCCTCCTGCTCCTCCTCCTGCTCCTCCTCCTCCTTAGGCTCGCGCACGCGCAGGGAAGCAGGGCAGGCGCGCGCATGCAGGGAAGTGGGGCAGGTGTGTGCGCTGCCGCTGGCCCCTGCTGAGGCCCGGGCGGCACGCGCTGAGGAGCCCGTCCCCTTTGGCCAGCTGGCCAATGGCTGGCTGGCCAAAGCAGGGGATGAGCTCCTGCTTTAGAACCCCCCACGTGCGCGGGCGGGAAAGCCCTGGCACTGGAGGCACGGCTGCAGTGGCGGCGGCGCTGCTGCTTCTGAGAAGTAGGAGGAAGGCAGAGCTGGAGGAGGAGGTGGGTTGGTGCTGCCCACCACTCCAGTAAGGGAAGGAGGAGGTGGGTTGGCGCCGTGGCCAGCTGCATTAGCGGCAGCGACAATGGCTGCAGGAGTGGGCCCCAAACTGGGACAAATGCATGGCTGGGGGCCAAACCAGACCAAGACCGGGAGGGGCCCCCAAAAGCGGGATTTTCCGGGCGGCCACCAGGATATGGCATCTCTAAGTGGGAAATCTTATTTAATGGGAGGAAGAGGGAGGGGCAAGGGGATTGTTGTTGTATATTTATATGTAGGGTTAAGTCTAAGTTTATGTATATCTATACTTTGAAAATTTTGAATAAAAATATTTTAACATTAAAAAAATAGATTTGCACAATCTGCACCTCCCAGAGGTGAGCACAGACTTGGATGCTTTTTGTTCTTGGACATCCATGCATTTCTGAGTTTGCAGTGCACTCCATTGGACAAATAGATGTGCATTAATGGAGGGAAAAGAGGCACTAATATGGCTTCACTTGGGGTAACATAGGGGCTAAACAGACAGGCAAAAAGAGGTGCTTTCAGGCTGACTTAAAGGTGTGGTGTTTAGATGACACTTGTCTTGAAGCCAACAGAGAAAAGCAGTTTCAAAAAGAAGCAGCTTTTTCTGCTTCTTCCTGGTTTGGAGCCATATCATGTGGTCATGTCATGAGCACTCCAGATGCCTTGGGAGCCGGCAGTGCGGTTGGTGGGGTTTCAATGTGGCTTCAGAAAAGGCAGCTTCAAGCCACTTTTTCCTCCCCATCTGTTTCGCCCCAGAGAAAAATGCTTCCATTTCTTTAGAATTATGTCCCTTAGTTTCAGAGATCTTTCTTCCAGGAAAATAAGCTGGCATGGCTAGATCCAACATGTCTCATCCTCTCTGGCACAGAAGAATCAAAGACCTTCTGATAGCAAAGAGTCTGGAAGAACTCTTTGAAAGGTCGGTTCTCATACCTAGCCTGGAAACACAATATAATCTGTCAGGAATATTAGTTGAATGTAGAATTACTCTGGCACATGTGTAATGTAAGTTGACCTGGCACCTTCTTTATTAGACTGCACAGTTGCTGAGCTCAGGGCCTTTGTTCTGTTCAGATTCAGGTCTGTCAGAGTGTGGGACAGAAATGCACTTCTCTCAGTAAAGTTGGGTCTTGATTCAACAGCATGACTTTCTGATCTGTCCTGGAGTTGGAGGGAAGAAATTTTTCTTCATCCATCAATGCACATATATTTAAAATAAAATAAAAAATAAATTGGTGAAGCAGGATGGGCTCATCCCTTAAATGTGAACAGACAGATTTAGTCAATGTGTTTACTTGTCCAAAAAGATGTTTACAACTGTACAAAAATGTGTAGAAAACTGGGAATGCAATTTTCTGTGTGTGTGGGATCCCTTGACAGAACCAGAGCTGGATGAGCTTGACACTGGAAAATGAGAATGTTGACAAGATCACGCATGACAGATATGTGTATCCCCCCTCCAGCCTGGTAGACTCTGGTTTCTTAGACTAAAGGGAAGCTGAGCTTGCTACAGTAGAGTGACAGTCAGACAGGATTTAACACTCTGTTCTGGAACTGTTAAACAATTTGATAGATGTCAGGCCTGTCAATCCCAAATCTGTATTGTGGCAAAACTATTTCCCAAGCCACAGCTCACATAATAGTGTGCAAGTTTTTGAGGTTTCCAGAACTCTTCATCTGAAAAGATTTTAGATAGGGCAAAAAGGAGGAAGAAGATGGAGATTAAAATGTGGTACACTCATATACCAAATATGATACAGGCATTTTCTGAATGGACATAGGGAGACACAAGACTAAAGTGAACACAAAGGCATCTCCAAGTTTTTCACTGCAACCAAAAAGAGTACTATAGTAGTCCTCTTTCACCTTAATTCCTTTTTGTTGTAGTCATCGGCATTCAAGCTTACACTGACTTAACACAACTCTATAATAGTTGTGTGTTGTTGTGGTTTTTTTGTTGTTGCAAGATTTATTCAAAGGAGGTTTGCCATTGCCTTTCTTTAAGGCTGAGAGTGTGTGACTTGTTCAAGGTCACCCAGTGGGTTTCCATGGATGAACCACAGTTCTAGTCCAGCACTCAAAACCCTAAATCTGTATAGGACCCTAAATGGCACACATCTCAAATATTTAACATGCTATGTACAGCAATACTACAAGAGGGCACATGGCACGAGTCAGTGTCAGGGCAGTTGACCCAGTGGCTGCAATCCTGTTGGCTAGCATAATGTTGGCCAGTGTGGGAAATGACAGTGCAGTTGTCAGCAGAGAAACAGAGCAAAATCTAAAGGTGCTGAGGGAGATTGTGATCATGCAAAACAGGCTCTCTGGGAGCTGGGATCCTTTCTTCTTGCAACCTAGGAGTGCTGAGATGAAGAAATTAACAAACATTTGACTGTGAAAATATGAACCCTGGCTGTCAAGTTTATTTACCTTCAACCTTAGGTGAAACAAACAGTTTCATTAGCAGTGCTAAAACAGAGAGAAACTGGTCAGTTATACTGTATTAAGAAAACTGGAGATAATTTTAGACAGTGCCTCACTTTCAGTCTCACCCCACACAAAAGAATTAGGCTAAATTGAGTAGAATCATAAAATCCTAAGATTTGGAAGGGCCATCCAGTCCAACCCTCCACTATGCATGAATATGTAATCAAAACACCAGTGAGCCCTCTGTTTAAAAACCTCCAAAGAAGGAGATCCCACCAAACACCGAGGCAGAATGTTTCACTGTTATACAGCTCTTACTGTCAGAAGGTTCTTCCTAATGTTTAGGTGGAATCCCTTTTACTGTAGCTTGAATCTATCACATTGTGTCCTAGTCTCTGGAGCAGCAGAAAACAAACTTGCTCCATCCTCAATATGACAACTTTTCAAATATTTGAACATGGCTATCATATCACCCCTTAATCCTCTCTTCCCCAGGCTAAACATACCCAGATTCCTAAGTTACTTTTCATAGGGCATTAGTTTCCAGACCTTTCATCATTTTGGTCACCCTCCTCTAAACACGTTCTAGGTTGTCAACATCTTTTTTGAATTGTGGTGACCAGAACTGGACACAATATTACAAAGCAGATAATCCAAAGCAGAACAGATTGGTGCTATTACTTCTTTCCTTCAAGACACTATACTCCTATTGATGCAACCTAGAATGCCAGTTTTTTGGGCTTTTTTAGCTGCCACAACACACTGCTGGCTTATGTTCAGCCTGCAGTCCATTAAGATGCCTAGATGTCTTTCACATGTACTGCCATCAAGCCAGGTATAGAATCTGGCTTGTATCTGTACATTTCATTTTTACTGCTCAAATGTAGTATCCTACATTTCTCTCTGCTGAAATTCATTTTGCTAGTTTTGGCCCGGCTTTCTAATAATTTTGATTATGGATGCAAGCTACAGGAAAAGAGATTCCACCTCAACATTAGGAAGAACTTCCTGACAGTAAGGGCTGTTTGACAGTGTAACACACTCCCTTGGAGTGTAGTGGAGTCTCCTTCCTTGGAGGTCTATAAGCAGAGGCTAGATGGCCATCTATTGGGGATGCTTTGATTGGATTTCCTGCATGGCAGGGGGTTGGACTGGATGGCCCGTGAGGTTTCTTCCAACTCTATGATTCTATGATTAAGATCATTTTTAATTCTGAACCTCTATAGCTACTGCTCCTAATTTAATGTCATCTGCAAATTTGACAAGCAGGGCCTTTCTTTCACCATCCAAGTCCTAGTCTGGAGTAGGAGAAACCAAGCTTGCTCATTCTTCAATATGAAATCCTTTTGGATATTTAAATATGGCTATCATGTGACCTCTTCACCTTTTCTTCTTCAGGTTAAACATACCCAGTTCCCTAAGCTGCTTCTCATAGGGCATAGATTCTAGACCTTCTACCATTTTGGTCACCCTTCTCTGGAGTAGTATTACCTGTGATATAAAGTACATCAGGATAGAATGCATAGGGGTGCATTCTCTCTTTTGAGGGTAAAGTCCCAGCTTCTGGTGATATAAAATATTCTCCCTCCACTGCTAGGATCCCATGGGTGAAAGGTTAAGTTGGTCATTCTCCGGTCACACAAAAAACAAAGTAGTCTAATAACCCCAAATGAAAGCATTACCTTTATTGGTCTAACCCCCAGATCGCAAAATAACATGCAAGTTTCTGAGTTCTCTAGAACCCTTCTCCAAGCCAGATGATAAATAAAGCAGACATCTATCAGTTTTTACACATCATAATAGTTCAGTGTACGAAAGCAGTATACCTTGGGGTACCAGATGCTGAAGATGGTGAGGGAGAGTCATCCTATTTCTGCCTTTTTCTGAACTTCCCAGAGGCATCTGCATGACCACACTGGCAGACAGAATGCTAGTGCAGATGGTTCTTTGGTCTGAACCCCTGAGGCTGTTCCTGTGTTCTTAACTCTCAGTGCTAAAACTTTGTAAGTGTAGTTGATATTTCCCCTCTGACAGCCCTGATCAGAGTATGAAGTGCACATCACATCCACAGCTTGTTAACAAATAAGAGGTTGCTTAGATGTAAACCCAGTTTGTAAATACTTTCAATTTAGTATGCTGGATGCTTAATTTGATCTCAAGTGCTATGTGGAGTGATTCCCTTCTTCTTCTTTCCCATCTTATTTAATTTTATTATATCTTTTTGTCAAGATAAAATGCAAGTCTTTAGAAATGTGGGCAAAAAATATTGTTTTTGACGCAGGGATGGGTGGAGGTACATAATGCAAATAATAGCATGTCTGTGATGTGGTTTTTGTCTCCTCTAGCACCAATTCATTCCTAGTCTATAATTAGGAAGAAGGAAGAGAAGGAACAGTCAGCAGAGTTGAGTAATACCTTCTATTAATTTCTGATACAATCACAACAGGGCTTTGTAAATGCTGGGTTTCCACATGCCTTTGTAGATGATGTGTGTGTGTGTGTACAGCAACCAAGCCTCCTACCCAGACAGCATTGCCTTTTCCAAGTGCAGAATCATCTATGAAGTCTGCACATGCATGCTCATCACTTAATAATGGCTAGTGTTTGAGAAGGCATGCTCCTAGATGCAGTTTTCAGATGCAGCAGTTTCCAGCTCCAGCTTCACAGATTCATCAGCAGTGAATCTATAGCTAGATAACCAAGTGATGCTTGTACATGTGCTCAAATTGACTTCATTGTAAACAAAGGCTGGAATGCTTTTGGTGATTAAGCCAGACCCTGAGTCTGCACGACCTGAGCAGGGCTGTTGACAGTAGGATGACTTGGAGGCCTGTCATTCATAGGGTCATCATAGATTGAAGTCTATTTGACTACAGTTAGCAACAATAAAATACTCCCTTTGGAGTGGTGTGCAGTGGCAGTGAAGGAGGGAAAAAAAGAGAGAAAGGCCTTGCTGTTGTCAGAGAAAGCTTCCTGTTGGCTCCTGAACTGCTGGGGGACAGGCAGGTCAGTTTACTCTCTTAATAGGGATGACTGTCTATGATCCATTTCACTTTGCTGCCATCCACACTGATCTCTAACACATTGGCATAATTGGCCAACTGTGGGTCAACTGCCCTGAAGTTGACTCACATGTCATGTACCGTCTTGTGGGATTGTTATGCATAGGTTAAATATTTGACATGTGTGCTATTGTAGGGACCCTGAAAGGATTTAGCCTGCATACCAGTGTGGTGTAGGATTTCGAGTGTTGCACTAGGACTCTGGTACACCTGTTCAGCCATGGAAATACACTTGGTGACCTTGGCAAGTGATGCTCTCTCAGCCTTAGGGGAAAGCAATGTCAAACCTCTTTTGATTAAATCTTACCCAGAAAACGCTATTATAGGGTTGTCATAAGTCCATGTGTATTTGAAAGCACATAACAACAACATCAAAAGATTAAAGGTGAAGGAGGACTACACCTTTAGTATTCCTTTCAGTTGCAGCAAAAAGTGTGGAAATGTCTTTGTGTTCACGTAAGCCTTATGTCTCCATGTGTCCATTCACAACACTCCTCTATCACATTCAGGCTATGACTGAACCACATTTTAATCTGTAGCTCCTGGTTCCATACAGTAGTTTGATATCTAGCTGAAACTGACAAGTCTCAGAGCAAAATATTGGACAAGGCCTTTATTGATACTAAGTTGGCATACAATCGGTAGAAAATTATTCTCTCCCTCTTTCTCTCTTTGTCTCTCTCTGTATGCGTAGAAGTATGTCTATGTTTGTGAACATGATAGAGGACTTCTTAGCATTTGTTATTATAACGTGTTATGCTCTTCCATGCCCTCTTAAAGGTGTTGTGCCTTTAAAACTGATAGATTTAGTGTCAAAGCAAAACAGCTGATAAGAGGAACAATTTTCAGCCAGGGAGGCATGAACTGAAGAATAGAAGGAAATGCTGGGAGAGCAGTGAATAGATCTTTTACATGAGTAGGCGAGGTGATACCATAGTCATGATTTCCAGGTCAGATTCCCTCCTTGCTGTTTACAGACAGCCTTTTCCTGCCTTCAGGCTCACAGGAACTTGAGCCTGAACCTGACAAGCAGTTACATAACACAGAAGAGATGGAAAATACTACAGGGGTTTGCAAAACAAATAAACAAACAGTGCATGCTTACTAGGTTACTTTATTCAGGGGATTGATTTCTGGAAGACATGTGTTTGTGTCTTCCCCCTTCCTGGCCTTTGGAGCATTACATGCTTGTGGCAGTAATAAAGCTGCTCATGATCAACATAGTAAGTGAGGGCAGGAGTGTGTGTGTGTATGTATGTAAAGGAGGAGGACAGCCATGTTGTTTCATAAAGTTTCAGTCCATTAGATAGCAATGATTTCGCATGGCTTACCATGTGTGTTATCAACATATGCTAGGAGTCAGCAGAGTGCAAGTTACTGCTGTTAAGGCCAGCCTTAACTTCTGCTCAAAATTCAAATGCCTTATGCTTCTGAAGGGATGCCTCTCTGAGGGCTTGCATCATTTAATCACACAATTATTACTATGATCACAGTTTAGTGGTTGAATGATGTTCACAGGTTACTCCACAGCAAGAGTTGCCCTACATAGAGTAGGTAATGTCAGTGTCTGGGTCTATGTGTCCTTCTAGAAGGAATCAAGATTTATTTGGTTCAGGGACCATACATGTGCATTGAATCATAGGCCTGGGATATCCAGACCTGATTGGAGATATGAGCACTAGTGTTGATGGGCTGAATGGAGAACAGGGCCACTTTCCACAAGAGAACAGAATTAATTGGTTAAAATCAGTAAACATCTGTCAAGCTGGAGATTTTCTAACAGGAATAGCTTAATTATTTTTTAAATCAAAGTGACTGACTTAAGTTGGAATTTCAGCATTAACCCAATTCCAGAATTCAGTTATTAATTAAGCTATTAATTAATTAGATGAAAGACAGTGCTAAAAAGCCAACACATCTTAATAGTTTAGTGGATCTTAAGGTTAAAAGCTTTTGAAGAAGTAGTAATGAGTGCTTGGAAAGCTGTTGATCATTTTTCCCATTCAGATGCTCTTCCTGTGTTCTATACCAAATGCCATAAAGAAGCTTCTTATTTGTCCCAGGAAACTGAATGTTGTATCTCATAACCCTAGAGCTGTTGCTGGGATGCATATAGGAATCAGTAATAAAGTAATAAATCAATAATAGCCACAAATGATGTTTTTTAGCTTCATTACAGTAAAGCTTTTAGTGCAAGCATTTCACATAAATTCAAATGGCAATTTAACATAAATGCAATAGTTATGTTTTACTCCTTCTAATGTAAATGCAATTGAATTAAATTTCTTAGCTTATGAATGATTAACTAAATGCATTGGCCTGACTCCTTTTAGTTGACCCAACTAGACAAGATCCATAGAATCAGTTGCTGAATAGTGGATGTAGATGTTTTCCCTTTAGCATCCCATACCATAAATTAGATTAATTCATTTTTTTTAAAAAAGGTTTCTTTTCCATCCCTACTTGGGTAGATGGGGTGACATCCACATCCCGGCTAACTCATCCAACAATTTATGACAACATGGAGAAAAGCAAGAAAATTTTATTTTTAATTTCATTTTTTAAAAATACAGTTAGAACAAACCTTTGACGGTTGGACATCCTCTGTGGACTGGACGACCAGACCATTCATTTCTACACAACATGTAGCTCTGAGACACTGAAGGAATAAAGCCAACAACCCCAAAGCTCTTTGTTCTTTTGCTCTGTGCCAAGATCAGCTATGGAGTTATAAATACCAGTTGCAGACTTTTCTGTCATAAGCATTTATTCAAAGCTTGGCCAGAGGGTCCATTTATTGCATTGTATCTCTTAAGTGTATTTTGTGAAAAGGACACTTGCATTTTATCAAATTCTGGATCTCTCTCTGTGTGTGAATGAATGATTAATGACTGAGACATTTTCCCAAGTGTGGCATGATCCATCATAAATGTAATCCAATTTTTAAAACAAAGGTGTTATTGGATCTCTTTGTCATAGAATGACTGGTGTTGCTATTGTTGTTGCTGCTACTGTCCTTCCTCTACCTCCTCCTGATTGTGTAATTATAGCTCTCTTTCTCTTTCTTGCTCTGTTTTCTTATGGAAAAAGCAACTAAGGTTTAGCTGACAGATATGTAATCCATAGCAGGCAATAATAAAGCCTAGTATGTTCCATTTCAAAACTCCTCATTCAGTAGGCTTGTTTAATTGCAATAGCACTGAGAGTGGTTCACCTTGACGTAATTCAGTGGCAAGCTGAATCTGACAAGCTGGGACAAGTCCGTTTACTTCTTCTGCCTGTTGTCAAGTATTGCATTACAATTTCATGTACTTTCATGTAAACATATGTGTTGATATTATAGCTGTACATAAACCCCTGGCTATAAAAGCCAAAAAGGTCAGAGCTCAGAAACATTACATTTTTGGACTACAACCCAGAATTCCCCAGTGGAGTATGGTCACTCTCTTTTGGAGTAGTTATCCAAAAATGTAGGTTTTCCATGATCTGGGTATCCTTTGTGACAGGGGAAAAAAAATGGAAATATTTATTCATAGAATATAACTGAACAGTCAGATTGCCTGCCACTGGCAGTAGTGAGAGATCAATGAATTGAATATCTTTAAAAGGGGACCTGGTACATTTGTTAAATGTGATCTTTTAGTGATCTATTACAGTTAATATGAGCAAGAGAGAGTTGCACTCATGTCCTGCTTATATGCTTCCTGAAGGCATATGCTTACAAAACCATGTGAACTGGATTAGACAGTCACTTGGGTCAAATGTTATTCAGGTCCAGCTTGAAGCAGTTGAAGAGCTGACTTGGGACATAGAAAGGAAAGCACAGGCAGCTATCATCAATGATAATAATAATAATAATAATAATAATAATAATAATAATAATAAGGTTTATTTGTATACCGCCCTTCTAAAAACTTAATCAAGGTGGTTTACAACAGATTCACATAACAATAACATAACAATGCATATCTCAGTACAACAAATATCAATACAAATCTCAATACATCACAATAGCATATAGCAATACATTTCAATAAAGTAAACATCAATACAAATCTCAGTACATAGCAATAACAATGCATATCTCAATACAGCCAGCAGCAAAACAGCACAATACAATAAAATACAATATCAAATTTACAACAAGCTAGCCGGGGCACAGCTCAGTGCCTGCCTCCCCCAGGACAAAACAGTTGTGCAACTGCGCAGTTGTGATGGTTTCAGTCGGAAGGCGGTCTCCCTGTGGCGATGCGCAGAAGAGCAGGTGTCCTCTCCACCCAGGGAGCCGCCCGGCAGCGACAGCGACAGCAGCAGCAGCAACTCGCACAGTTCCTTGGAGGCAGGCACGGGGGTGGGACGGGGAAGGAAGCCAGGCAGGCCGGCTATATGCGCACCGCTCCCACTAGCACGCCCAGTCCCCCGCCTTCCCCCAGGTGTTACTCATCCCTCCTCGGTCCTGGCTTGTTGCTGAGGTGTCGGGATGGTTTCAGTCCGAAGGCGGCCTCCCTGTGGCGATGCGCGGAAGCAGGTGTCCTCTCCGCCCAGGGAGCCGCCCGGCAGCGACAGCGACAGCAGCAGCAGCAACTCGCACAGTTCCTTGGAGGCAG
>NC_056522.1:18452319-18484694 GCF_019175285.1 Sceloporus undulatus
GCAATAAGTGCTGCAGACCTTTGTTTATGGGATTAATTCTTTCTGGACTAACCCCAAAAGGTCTCTGGGAGTATCTAAAGTTTCAGGTTCTTTTTGTTTTGTTTTACCTGCATATCTTCAGGTTTACATTTAAATGCTTTCTTGAAATATACTGGGTTTCCTCCTTCCCCATTCCTTGTGCTCTTCTTTCTCCCCTGCCATTAATCAAATGACACATATAGACTTACATAACATTTCAGAAATTGATTTTAACAAATTTCCGTTGAGCCTTCTTTATTATTATTCAGGAGATACAGTCGAAGTATTAAAGCATTTTACCAATATTACATTAGTTAAATATTGTAAAGCAAACATTCCTGCCTCCCCACCTTGATCTCTGATGTTTCTGTGTCCTAGAGACAATAGTTGTGTTTACTGGTGGTGGCTGTGGCATGTAGGAATGACCTGGGATGTAGGAATGAAAAATCTTTGGTAACTCCAGAGGCGACCAGGAAATACTTTGGGATAAAGAAAATGCCATGTGAATCTCCAAAATAACATCAGTTTCTATAGGAACAATACTAGGAACTTTCAGACACTTCTTTCTTGTCTGGAAGGGCTGTCTGTTATATTCAACCCTGTCAGTCCTCCAGGAGAATCATCTATAAGAGATTTGAGGAGTCTGCTGGGGCCTGAGAGAATGCAGACAGAGGAGTGGAAGGAGAGGTCTTATCATGGGAATGGATCTCCAGAGCTGCAAACGTGTTGTTAGATAGAAACCTCTTGAAAAAAATTACACATACCACTAAAAATAATCAGAGACAAAAACGAATAAACTAGAATATAACCAGCAAGATTAATGGACATATCATACATATAAATGCTACCTGTGTTTTTTTTTTTTTTTTTAAAGTTGACTAAATAAATTGTTTTCCTGAGTGAGGACACACTTTGAGCTTTTTGTGGAAAGTTGTTGAAGAACTTGGATACCTCAGTGAACGTGGTAGTGTTGCATCCCAGTCAGTCACAGATGCCAAGTGGTTGTACAGTATTGTATAGGAGGAGGTGATCCTTCAAAAATCTTGGTTTGGGCCCTCCACAGGGCTATTGTGTTTTGCTCCATCCTGAATGTTTAGAATGCTTTCTAAAGATAGCTTCATGTAGACTGTAACCCATTGCATTGCTCCTTGCTGTTCATTATATTTTGGGGAGGAACCCTCACACATTAGGATTGCTAACAGAATGTCAAAAAACCTGAAGAATGTCTGTCGAAATGTCTTTGAAAATACTTAAAATTCTTAAAATGCCATTGAAAATAGTGAACACTAACAAGAAAATACTATTTATTAAACCAACAGTGTGACTAATTATGTTACTTTTGAATAGTGTCTTTGTTATGCTCTCACCAACAGTGATGGCTGGTGGTTTAGTAAATCAGTAAACCAATTCCAGATTTTAGTCTAGACTTCTCAGAATAGGTTTAGCACCTCGGATAGCTCCTTTATAATTCAGATTGGATGTATTACCCTCACTGAGATGGAGGCCCCAAGTTGCCACTGTCCCAAGGTAACTCATGGCATAGAACTACATTTCTTGAAATACGTTACTTCCAGGCTTTGATTTGAGTCTAGGGGTAGATGTGTTGTCTGATCAGTCTGGAGTAGTCCACTCATATTGCACATGCTTGTGAGAAACAAAGTGGGTTTATCCACAGATTTCTGCTCAAACCCTTGTCAGAGTTTCAAGGATATTGAAAGGAAGAGGGGGAAATGGATCTGAAGTCCAAGGATATAGTGCACTCTTACCTCCCTGTCTCTGAATGCAACAAATTAATTCATGGCTGATGATGTTGGCAATGGCTGATACAGCATTATCAACCTCCACTGCTGTGTCAACAGGATACCTAGAGTCAGAGTTGGCTAATATGAAACCCTACAGGCAGACTTCGGCCTGCAAAGCAATTTTATCCTGCCTCTGGTGGTCTTTCCAAGTTTATCAAGGTATACTAGGAAAATAAATGCTCTTAGCTTTCACTTGGGGGGGGGGGGGGGGGGGAGAAGAATAAAATTATCTTCCCAAGCAGTGAGTTCTCCCATAATTTTGCCCCCATTTTGCCTGGGATACAGCTGTAAGAAGAGATACAGTGGTCTGAGGGCATTTCTTGGTGCTCATTTTTGTGCACTGGGAAGGTTGGCATGGCTTTGGGGCACATCTCAACCACTGATTGCATGAAAAAGGAGACGGGGTCATTAGGAACTTTAGGAGCTGAAAAACCTGGAATCCAAGCTCTTCATAGGCCTTGCAGTACACACTTTCTCCATTCCTTCTCTGCAATATGGTTAGTGCTATCCGCAAGTCAGAATTTCAAAACATATGGCCACATTGGGTGTCACAGAGAGATTTGAGACAAAACCCAGAGAGAAACATAACATCAAATTATGGGAGAACTCATTGCTTTGGAAGATAACTTTATTCTTAGCCATGGGCTATGAAACTCAGAATCCCCCAGCCAGCAGTGACTATGATGGTGAGGGGATTCTGAAAGCATCAGTTCAAACTTTTAACTGTTTATAGCCCTATATTTATCTCACTTTCACTCTGCCTGTCTTCTGTAAAATCTGCATCTGACAGTTTGCTGCTTTGGCTAATCCATAGAATTGTGTCATGAATTCTAAAGAATTCAAGACTTTGAGTAAACATGTCAAGAACTGGAGCATGGACATGATACATTTTTCTTCTTCTTTCACATTCAGCCATGACATCAGTTTAAATGATCTTGATTTATTTTGCCTAATTGTCTGGGAGTGAAATATGTTCAGTGAAGGTGCAGTAATTACAATGCATCTGTGTCTGCCTAATGTTTATGGATAACCCTTAAAAACATGTTGGAATGTATTGCAGTGTACCATCTTTCTGCTGTACTTCTAAATCAGATTTCTCCTATTCTTGGTGATGTTTCTCTCTTGTAGTTAATCAGTAACTGAATGTTGTCCTTCTGTAATCATAATGACCTGCTCCATTGTACTGAATTTAGTAGGGCAAAACAGTTTGCAGCTGTTGAGTGCTAAGAAAACAAACCTTTGAAATGAAACCAATTGAAAAGAAAGAGGTTGGGTTTTGTTATTTTTGAAATTCTACTTGCAGAGGGTCCTAGCTAAACAGGTTTTCTTTTTCTTTACTCCAAGTTTAACACCAAGGTCATATGTAACCATTCATTTCCTTTTTGGGGGAGGGACACAGTTAGAATAGTTACATCTGGAAGAAAAAAGTACTGTATTTCCTTTTTCACACTCCTCAGTTACCAAGGAGTACTGAAAAGGATGTTGTACTATTTCTAAAATGTGAGCACATCACAATTGCCTTCATTGAATGGACCAAAATCTGTCTAGTCCACCATTACCTTTACAGCACTTGAAAGATGTCTACACTATTACAAACCCTTCATTCACTTGGAATTGGTCTTGATCCTAGCCATGATGTTCTGCCTTACTTCCAGTGGGTGTAGGGTTTTGAGGTTCCTGAGGGCTTTAATCCACAGAAAGAAGTATCTCAGATTTCTCTGGATTTGCCAGGAAGATTTGGATGAGCAGATGTGTGGCCAATGAATTTGCATTGGTGGCAGAGAGAAGAATTTGTGATGAGTGGAATGGATCAGAAAGGGGTCATTGGTTACATGATCAATCCAGCTAGGAAGAGACAATTTCTAAGAGACTCTTGGAAATTCAAGAGGCTAGGTCACCATTTTAAAAATAAATTTTGAGCACAACTGGATACCAGTATATCTGCTTGGTTGTATCTGTGGAAGTGCGTATATTTGTATGCTTGACAGACAGGGGAAAAACAATAAAGTGAAGTAGCCATGGATGTATGGTCTAAAATGATTAGAGGAAACTGGCTTGTGCACCACCATTTTATTACAAAATGACCTCAGAATGGGAGGACATATGGTCTCTTAAGCCGAATTTGCAGCAGTTTGCCTCAGTGTCTTTAGTAGTTGTGTACAATTACTAATTACAAGCCCAGGGTTTCTGTAAATCTGGAATATCTGGGGCCCACCTAGATTTTACTGTAGACTTATCCTAGCTTCTGTAAATGGTTGGAAACCCTACAAATAGGTGAGTTTAGCAATGGAATTTATGAATGTGCTTTCCAGAATAGTGCAGATAGTCTGGCATTAAAGTAACAACAGTGGAAACCTTTTAGATACACCTAGCATGGTGGGAGCATTCTCATAATTGGAGCAAAAGAGATGAGGTGTGTGGGATCCATCCCTTTTTAATACCTTGTAATAGCAATTCTTAACTCTTCTTTTGTTATGGGGCTCTTCAAGAATCTGACAACATCTACAGATTTCCGCTGCAGAAAAAATAATTGAAATGCAGTTTTCCAAATAACAATCTTTTTTTTTTGGGGGGGGGTATCCATTTCATATACTCCCTGAAACCCATGCCCAAGGTTGACTCAGCCTTCCATCCTTTTGTAGGTTGATAAAATGAGTACCCGGCTTGTTGTGTGAATTGGCTTACAGATTGTAAACCACGTAGAGTACTGAGTTCACTGATAAGAAATGTAAATGCCACGGCAAGAATCCCTAGAGAAAGGTATCCAGGGATACACTACCACCATGAAAAAAGTGTGTTTCCCAGTCACTACTTCCCTAACATCTGAGAGAAGAATCCAGAAAAGGATCTAAGTGGAGGGAAAAACCTGTTTTTTTTTCATTCCCGAAGTCCTTTGAACTTTACTTCTTATCCCCAGGAAATACTTTTGTTACCAGTACTCCTTTTCTTGTTCCTTGTCTCATGCTTATTGTTGTGTGCCTTCAAGTCATTTCAAACTTACGGGGACTCTAAGGTGTCTATCACAGGGTTTTCTTAGCAGATTGGTTCAGAAGGGGGTTTCATTTGTCTTCCTCAGAGGCTGAGAGAGTATGACTTGCCCAAAGTTTCATGACAGAGCAGGGAATCGAACCCTGGTCTCCACAGCAGTAGTCCAGATCCCAAACCACTACACCATGCTTGCCCTTGCATCCATACCCTTTTATTTTTCTCTTGGATTCTCCTGGTTATAAGGGGCAAGGGTTTGAAGCAGAGCTAATATGCAAGGACTACTTGAAAGTGGAAGTTCTCAAATGGCTGTTTCAGTAAAAGATCCTACCTTATCTACTTTGAGGCTTTTGATACCTTTGAGAGCATTAGCAGAACCCTCAGTGTATTGTGGTCACCCCAGATGATCAGCTTGTGAAGAATATCAGAGGCTCTTGTACTCTTAAGAGAGATCTAATTAAACCAGTATATCAGAAGCTGAATACATCATGTACCAACAGAGGAGCCAAAATTGCAATAATGTCTTTATTCTTTGTTAAAAGTAGATTCCATTCTACTTCTCAGTCTTGCCTACTTTTCAGATAGTTGATTCAGGACAAGACTGGCAGTGAATTAAGCTCTTTCCAAGCTTGAGTAACATTTTCCTTTCTGAGAAGGGAATGGCATAAAAATAGCTGTGTTGCATAAGCATTTCAAATCTCCTTTTGAAGGATGTCAGAAAGCAGACAGTCTCTACCTTGCTGCTTTCCGTTCCCAATAACTTAGCATGCTTATTTCAACAATCTACCTTAGGGTTTGTTCCCATCACTGGAAAACAAGCTTTTCCTTGCTCCATGCAGTGCAGCATTTCCATCCTTCCCTGCAGAGAATAATTATGGATGTTGACAAACTGGTTGTTTCAGAAGGATTTCATGATGAGTTCTGAGTTTTGTAGTGACCTTGATGTATTGTGCACAAATCGTACAGTTGATGGTGGATTCTCCGGCTTTTGCAAAGAGGAGAGAAAAAAGAAATAAGGTTGCATGGTCCATGAGCAAAATATAGAAATAGGCCTGGGTTTATTTAAAATAAAATAAAATTTATTTAAAATAAAATGTCATTAAAAGAATCACTTCCAGTTCTCCCAAATTCTTCCAAAGTTATAAAATGGCTCTAAAGTGGTATTGGATCGCTAAAACCATGTAGCCTCCAACTGTCCCAGTTTGGCAGGGGACGTCCTGATTAATCCTCTTTTGTCCCCTTTCCAGCTTTTTTTAAAATGTCTCAGTTTCTCTCTCTTCCTTCCACATTTTCCCATTGTCTTCAGCTTGCTTATATTGCTGACAACTGAGTTCAAAGCACAGAAGTAGTTTGTACTCAGTTAACTCAGCAGTGGGGAGAGGCAAGAAGGGGCAGAATCTTGTCATTCCCAACAGGCTCGGGCAAAAGCAAACTACTGGAGCTTCTTGGAGCTTATGTCTTCATCCTCATTAATACCTTTTGCCATCTTGACCACACATGTTCCCTCATTTTCAACTGTTGGAAGGTGTATAACCACATATTGTGCATACGTTCAAGAATGTCTAGTTGTTTTGCAACCTTGTGCTTAAAGTTGCAAATTGAGTTTTCCTTCCCTCCTCTCCTCCTGTGGCTTCTACACAAATCACCAGGTGACAAGCAAAACCTGGTGAAATCTCCTCTTCTATGCAACCATTGAAGGCACAGGAAGCATCTCCAGTTTTTACACTGGCAACTCTCCAAACACATCATCATACCCTTCAAAATTTTCACAAATGAAAAACAGGACACACAGGCAAGGAGAGGCTGCAGTTTGTAGCAATTGAAGTAAGCCAAGGATGAAGGGGGAAAGAGGGAGGAAAAGAGAGAAACTGGGACATTTTAAAAAGCATCTTAAAAGTGGGATAGCAGGGGCTTAATCAGGATCTTAATCCTGTGCAAAATCAGGATACTTGGAAGGTGCTGGTGGTAGGGAGAGAGATAAACACATTTGATAAAAGGACAAATTTTACAAACTGAGTGTTCTTTCAAATGTTCTGTTACACAGAGGACTCCAGGTATAAATATTCATTCCTTAAAAGCATCTTTCCATTGTTCAGCTTTCAGCATGGAGGGGGAGAACAGAATAGCAATGCATGTCTCGTGTAATTTTTGCTTCACATTTTCTGCAGCATTAACTCCCCCGTCCCTTTTTGCATTGCTTGGAAAGGCAAGTTAACATGTTTTCTTCTGGACAGTTGGAAGTGCATTTCTGACAGGTAGCTTTTGTTTGCCATGTTACAATGGTTTTCAATCTCATTGTTTAACATGGGAGAGCAGTGCTGTGCCGCGTGCTTTAATTTGAACAATGTGAATACCTTGGACGTTGGCCATCCTTGATAATAGATTTCCATGTGCAAATCAAAATCATGAAATGAATAAAAAGGGTGAGGTGGGGACAACTATAAACTGTAAAGCTTGCAGCACTAACTATACCCTCCAACAGATGAAAATGGTTTCCACTCAGTGGAAACCGTTTTGGTCATCATGACTTCTTCATTCTGATAAGCTACTCATTTATTTAAAGAAGAGGTTTGAGAAGGGATTGATGAAGACTTTGACTTAATGCTGTCTGGACATTTTGGTTTTCTCTTGATGAGTAAATGACACTTCTTGAAGGATTAGATTTAAGGTTGCCAGAGTAAAAACTGCAGAGGGCTCCTGTAACTGTAATAGTTATGTAAAAGAGGATATTTATAACTGATTATAAAGTGTTTAAAACTTTAAATTGTAATAAAGTAATGTTTTTAATTGTTTAATTGTGTTTTAAACTTGTATTTTGCATGTTTTATAGTGTTTTAACTTGGACTGTTTTAGATTTGTAAGCTGCCTTGAGTCCCTGAACTGAGAGGAAGGTGGAATATAAATAAACATAATAAACATAATAATAGTAATAATAAACATAATAATAATAATTCAGATGTTGCTTATTTCTTGATTGCATGGTAACTAATGTCTGCAAAACAAACAAACAAAAAACACCCTCTTCTATATAACCATTAAAGGCACAGGAACCCACTACAGTTTTGAACCTTGCAAACTTGATTGGTTTAATTTTATCTATATCCTTTTATTGGTCCATATTTAGGAATGGCCAGGTAATCTGCTAATCTTGGACAACATTGTTTGTGACATCTGATGGCTTTTCTGTCAGTGGGCTGGTTAGTGGTGTGGTCTGGGTTTTAGTCCAGACTTTAACATTGGCATCCAATTGGCAGTTATCAGGTTGGCAGCCATTCATCTGTATAATGAAGCCAACAAATAGCATGTTGATCATAATTGTGCAAGAAAGAAAAATTAAAACTGTTAGTATAGTACTCTCATACTGTTGGATGTGACTTCTTGTAAATAACATTGTAAGCAATAGAAAGGTGACTTAAAGCAGTGGTGGGTAACTACCCAGTCTGTTCTTCCTCATTAATACTTTTTGTTGTCTTGATCACACACTGATATTGCTTGGCCACATATGTCACATTTGTCATTTGTGAAATTTTGGAGGCTGTGACACACTGTCAGCCTTCCAGCCTCCCACAAACAGCCCAGTGAGGACTGACAATGGGTCTGTTGGGCATGGATAAAGAACCAGTAGGGCTGCATTCACACTGCAGAATTAATCCGGTTTGACACGGGATTTAATCCGGTTTGACACACTGCTTTAACTGCCCATTTCATTTCCCCTCTCATAGGCTGCATCCACACTGCAGAACTAATCTGGTTTGACACCGTAGTTTGTTGCTTTAACTGCTCTGGCTCAATGATATGGAATTCTGGGAATTTTAATTTGGTGTGGCCCCAGAGTGGAGCCAGCTCTGCTCCACTCTGGGGCCACAACAAACTACAATTCCCAGAATTCCATAACATTGAGCCAGAGCAGTTAAAGCAACAAACTACGGTGTCAAACCAGATTAGTTCTGCAGTGTGGATGCAGCCTATGAGAGGGGAAATGAAATGGATGACTCTCAAAGAATGTTAGATTGCCACAAAAGAAGAACTGTGTGTTTTGTTGTATATATTGCTTATATCCATCCAGGTTTTAAAATCATGATAGCATTTTTGGGGAGGACAGGGAGAGTTGGGCGGCTGGGCCATTGCTTTGACTGTCTAGTATACTTACTAGTGTGCTGGCAAATTTCAGTTGTGGAGGCCTTCAATTAGAGAGTTAATAATTTTATAAATGACATACCAACAATATCTAGAGAGTTTGCAATAGATTAATTTTTAATCTTTATGTTTTGTTGCTGTTTAACCATGTTGTTTTCAAATATTATTTTATTGTACATTGTTTTGGGCTTCAGGGTAGTGGCAAGTGAAGTAACCCAAACCACACTATTTCTCTGTTGCTGGGTGGAAAGTGGTTGCTCACCGTTACATAAACTCTGGCTATTTGTTCCCTGGGGACCAGCAGAAGGATAAGAGCCAATATAGAGTAGTGGTGTGTGTTGGGCTGGGAACTGAGTGATCCCATTGATCTCACTATAAACCACCACCTGGCGGTTTATATGCTATAACATCCTGGTATCCTATAACATCCTGGGATTTGTAGTTTGATGTGATCCTTAGAATTCATGGATTACAACATTAAAGCTGTCTGGCAGAGAATTTCAGGTCCTTCACCACAATACAATTCCCAGGACTCCATAGGATAAAGCCATGATAGTTAAAGTAGTATCAAACCTCTGGATACATCCCTTTCTTTATTTTCTATTTGTCCCAAGCCCTAATCTTATATGACTTCAGTCTCACCATACCATTCAAACAGCACCTCCCTCTCTGAACCCATACCCTACAATATCATCAAGAAGGCAAACATTTTTAATGAAGAAGACCAGAAAAACCAGGAGAGGCTGCAACCGTTTGCTTTTGCCTGATTCTATAGGGAATGACAAGATATTCTGTCTCTTCCTCTTCCCTTGCTGAATTTGAGAAAAAAATAGGTTGACAATTTGACCTCAGCTTGCTGCAGTGAAAGTGAGCTGAGGACAAAGGGGGAAAATGGGCAGAATTGAGAGAAACTGGGACATTTTAAAAGCATCAGAAAACATGGGATGGCAGAAGACGAATTGAGATTGCTCCTGAGAAAGCAGAACAGTTGGAGGGTATGTGAGCTGGTTGTCATCCATGTGCAAATGTACTGTGTCCAGCATTTTACACTCAATCTTCATACACAGTCCTTACCTGATTTACTAGATTATATTAAAACAGAGAGAGATAAGCTATAACAGCTTACTTGGAGCCAGCCATTGTCTTTCATCGAGGCCTCATTGCTGTTGTGATAATAATATGAGGGAGAGGCTAGGCATTTATACCAACTTGTACTTGCTGAAGGAAATGTGGGGTAAAACAACTCTAATATATGTAAATTTAGATGCCCAAGAATTTTATTTTCATGGTAGAAGAAGAAATTATACAGTTTTCATCATCATTGTCATTGTCATCATCATCATCTTTAAAGCTAAAAACATGTAGAGTAACATGTAGGGTTGTAGAGATTTACCCCCCCTGGAAGTCATGTCTGTGAAAAGATTACAGCTGTAATCCTATGAATACTGATGTGAGTACACAAAGAGCAACTTTTTTGTGTGATTTTGCGATCAGGAACAAAACGGTGATGAAAAGAAAGTTGGTTTCATAATGGATAATGGGAATTCACATTTAAATGCTTGGTCGCCATGTCTTCTCCAATCACAAAGCAATTTGTTATAAAATTGTAGGGCTTTGCTGCCTTTTTAAAATTTATTTTAAGAACATGTTCCTGAAAGCATTCTGTCATTAAGGCCCCTTTTAGCTCATGTAAATAAACCTGACTCTGGTAAACTATATTCGGGGTGGGGGGGGAATACATATCGAAATGCATTGATATTGTTTTTCTGTGTGAGAGTGAAAACATCAGAAAATGAATATGCAGGTGATTCTCTCCCACCCCTCTCTCCACTGTAATTAAAGTCATAGGACAGATTCTATGAATGCATTTAGACATTTGATAAGATACTATATTTTCCCTGCATTTGCTGACATTTAAACATACTGGTTGAGAACCTGCATCATTAGATGGAGCTGTGATGATGGACCTCCATTGTTTTAGGTACTTCTGCTGATACCACTCCCCAAAAACCTACGGTATCTCTTAAGCCTGGCAGCAACTAAATTGAATGTTTCCAAAGCACTGGTAAATGATGACAGATTCACTCTCCTGGTTGCGGGGCATTTTGAGATGGGTAACTGGAGAGGCTCCTTCAGGATCCTGCTTCAGCTTCTTCTCTCAATGCTTCCTATAACTGAGAAAGTACTGCAGTCATCATTTCCCAGTGCCCTGATGTGCAATGTCATTGAAGCCCTGTAGATGGAGCACTGTCTGGCTTAGGAGGTAGGTTTTGGGGTCATATTTGGTCATTAATATTCACAAATATGAATCCTCAAAGTTATAAGATTGTGTGTCTGGTTTATGATCTCATAATGTTGAACAGGATGTATAGCTGATTTTTTAAAAGATATGTTTTTGATTCAGAAAAAAATATATTGTGGACAACTTCATCTCTCTGCAAATAATTTGAAAAAAGCATGATATGAAAGAGGCCCTTTTAGAAAGCTAGAGAATAATTTATAAACAAAATGATGGATATTAGTGAGAGTTTAGAAGAAACCAAGGGCAGTGTTTTATGTGAAATGTAAAACAAAACAAAAAATGGTAGAATTTTTCAATACACGTAGCTGCTGTATACTATTGCTGCTGATTTCCTATTTAATATGTTTCCAGTGAATCCAGTAAGTATGTGCTTTGGCTCATCAAGTTCTCATTGACTCAATAGGTCTGCTCTATTTAGGACTGGCAATTGCATAATCCTTGAAAATAAATTTTCTAAGCTCTGCAGATAGTTGTACAGTCGGCCCTTCTTATACACGGATTTTTTATACACGGATTTAAGCATACACGGTTTGGAAATGTTCCAAAAAAGTATACATTTACCTTGATGTTCCATTTTTTATTAGGGACACCATTTTGCTATGTCATTATACTTAATGGGACTTGAGCATACACGGATTTTGTTATACATGGGGGATCTTGGAACCAAACCCCAGCGTATAACAAGGATCCACTGTATTTAGAATTATAGTCTTAATCATTCCCTAACATTTCTGGAGGAAGTAAGAACCTGTCCATCAACAGTTCCATTAGGGTTGTGTGCATCAAAGCAAATACAAGCATGTATTGACAGCTGATTGACAGTCCCTTCTGTATTCATGTAGTCCAAGGCATGCAAACAGGACCATGAAATCATACATGCTGTGCTGTGCTTTGTGGATCACAAGTTGAGCAAATTTGGTTGTTACTTTCAGCATACAACTTCTTGGGAAATTTTAACTGATATAAATGTTGATAGCAAGTAGATCTGGAGGATTCTAGATTCCGTGAGTAATCTAAGTGTATAATGGACTTCTTAGAAATGCTACTCAAGTTCAGAACAACCTATGCACCTTGCTTGAAAGTGAAAGTGTTTATTCTAAGTTTTTTGTTTTCTTTTCAGTATGTGTGTTTATGCCCTTGATTTAAGCAGTGGTGTGTGGCTGTGTGTGTATGGCCTCTAGTGGATCCATGGTTTAACAATGCGAGTTCTCCCTCCCTGGAAGCAATTCTCTGGGTTAGATGACCCATAGAAATATAGCTATGGGAAGGGGAGCAAAACAAGAGCATTGACCGTCCCAATAAGAATTCTGTCCCCAATGAAATTGCCCTTTAGTCTCAAAAATTTTAGCCTTTCTGGGGGTGAGACATCTAGACCTTTTACATTTGATGAATTTGTGTTCCTTTTATATCTTTGCTTGCCCCATTTCTTTAACTATTTATACTCCATTTGTAAATCGTCAAATAGGCATTTTAAATTACATCAGTGCCAAAAAATTGGTCAGTGAAGGAACATTTCATGGGGGGGGGGGAGATTTCTAATGGGACGGCAATGTCCTCTTTTTGTCCCACCTGTAGCTACATGCCTGCTAGATGCAGAGAGAGATAGCATGATTCTCTCATCTTTGGAAGTTACATGCTGAGTGAGATGAATTATCAGTCAAACACAACTTCCCCATGACTCCTCCTAGTCTCTGGAACCTTATTAATTAATTTATTTCATTTATATCCCACTTTTCTCCCTGGAGGGACCCAAGGCAGCTCACAGATGATACCTTTAAAATTGTTATAGAATTCAAACAATTAAAATGTGTGTGTGTGTGTGTGTGTGTGTATATATATATATATATATATATATAGTCACATAAAATATACTATAAAATCACATAAAATATAGCTAAGTTAAAAACATACTAAAACCCCACCTGCTCCATAAAACCACTCTGCTGTGCATTATGTACAGAAAACCTGCTGGCATAAAAATATTTTTACTTGGTGGCAAAAGGCCAGCAGAGAGGGGACCAGCCCAGCCTCCCGAGGAAGGGCATTACAGAGGGTTGGAGCAACCACTGAGAAGGCTCTTTCTCGTGTCCTCACCTGGTGAGCCTGTGATCTTGATGGGGCAGAGAGAAAGCTTTCTTCTGCATATCGTAGGGCTCTTGCAGGTTCATATAGAGAGATATGGTCTCTCAAATAGTCTAGATCCAAGCTGTGTAGGGCTTTAGAGGTCATGACCATAACTTTGAATTGTGCCCAAAAATGAACAGGTAGCCCCTGTTTTAACAAGGGAGTGGTCCCAGTCAGCATTCTTTCTGCAGCATTTGGAATCCATTGAAGTTTCTGGACAGTTTCCAAAGGCAGCCCCACGTAGAATGTATTGCAGTAGTCCAAACGGAATGTAATCAAGGCATGTGTCACTGTAGCCAGATCTGACGTCTCAAGGAACGGGCGCAGCTGGCACACATGTTTAAGCTGTGCAAATGCACTCCTGGCCACTGCTGAGACCTGGGCATCCAGGCACAGAGTGGAGTCCAGAGCACACCCAAGCTGCAAGCCTGAGATTTCAGGAAGAGTGTAACCCCATGCAGCACAGGCAAAGCCCCAATTCCCTGACTTACGACTGACCAGGAGCACCTGGTCTTGTCTGGATTAGGCTTCAATTTGTTTGCCCTCATCCAGTTCATTACTGACCACAGACACTGGTTCAGTACAGAGATAACATCCTTGGATCAGATGGAAAGGAAAGATGAATGTCATTAGCATACTGGTGACACTTCACTCCAAAACTCCAGATGACCTCTCCTAGTGGTTTCATGTAGATGTTGAATAACCTTCTTCTTTAGGTAGGCTACACTCTTGTGGTGTGCCTTCAAGTCATTTCCAACTTACAGCGGCCCTAAGGCAAACCTATTATGAGATTTTCTTGACATGTTTCTTCAGAAGGGCGTTGCCATTGCCATCCTCTGAGACTGAGAGAGTGTGACTTGCCCAAGGTCACCCAGGGGGTTTACATGAATGAGCAGGGATTTAAACCCTGCTGTCCAGGCTCATAGCCCAGTGCTCAAACTTCTACACCACACTGACTCACACTAGCTAGGCTGGCTCCCTCCTTGTTGATTGATTGATTTAAGGTGTTTCTATATTACCTGCCAGCCCACAAGGGCTCCCAGGCAATGCACAAATATCCTTGTTGCTCTTTAGCTGGAAGGTAAAGAACTTCTCATTCAAGCAAGCTTTCGGAAGCAGGTTGTTGCAGAGAAAAATGCCTTTTTAAGTGAGTTGCACTACCTTTATTTTTTGTTTTAAATCAGTGCCTGGAATTAAGCATGGCACTTACGTCTTCATGAATGGAGTTACATGTGAGGAAAGTAAAAACAAGCAGTTTTACTTTGACTGTGTTCACCTGGGGCTGCTGTGGCATTACAATGTACAGGAGTTCATTGTGGAATGACTGATGCACCATCACCCCAATGTGTGGTAGACATGGATACGCATTGGGACACTAGCGAGGAAGTGCCGGTATACAACCAGAATGCCTTCATGTACATCACCAGTGTCTGATGTACATCAGAAGTGTCTGATTGTTGTCTGGAGCACCTGATGTGCATCAGATGTGCCTGATACTCATCAGAAGCACCCGATACACATAGGGATGGCATATCCCGGCGGCCCCCAGGACAAACCCGCTTTTGGGGGGGGCCCTGCCTGCCCCGGCCCGGTTCCCCCCCAATTGGGGCCTTTGTCCCAGGCCCAGCCTCCAGGCCGGGCGCGCTCATGTGGCCATTACCGTGGCCACTAACGCGGCTGGTCGGACACCCACCCCCTCCTCCTCCTCCTCCATGGCCGCGCCGTGCTGCCCTCTGCCTCCAGCGCTCCTCCTCCACCTCCCCCCCAGCGCAGCTGCTGCGCAGCCCATAGCGCTTGCCTGGGCCACGGCTGGCAGCAGCGCACTCTCACGTGTGGGGCTTAAGGGGCAGTGCTCGCCTCCTAAGCCTCCTGCCAGTGGCAGACGAGCAGGGGCTGGCCTAGTTTCCAGCCCCAGTCTGCCATTGGCCAGTGTCAGGAGCCTTGGAGGAGGAGGCAGAGGCAAAGGAGGAGAAGGAGGAGGAAGAGGAGGCAAAGGCGGCGGCGGCAAAGGAGTAAGAGGAGGAGGCAAAGGAGGAGGGAGAGGAGGAAGAGGAGGCAATGGAGGAGGCGGCGGCGGCAAAGGAGTAAGAGGAGGAGGAAGAGGCAAAGGAGGAGGATAGGCCTCTGGGCCAGGGGGAGGGAAAAGTTTTTATTTTTATTTTTAAATATACAACTCAGCCTTGGTATTTTATTTTATTTTATTTTATTTTATTTTTAAATATATACAACCCAGCCTTGGTTTTTTGTTTTATTTTATTTTTAAATATATTCAATCCAGCCTTGGTTATTTTATTTTATTTTATTTTTGTTATTAAATAACAAAGTGTCCTTCATTTTGACCATGTCTAAGAAACATGCATTTATATTAACATTTTTTTAAAAATCATTATTTTTTGGCATTTTTGACACATTTTTTATAAAATGTGTCCTACATTTGTCCTACATTTGTCCCGGTTTGGAGCTCCTGACTTATGGCAACCCTAGATATACATAGCGTTCATTTGGAACAGTCTTGCTGGTGCCCAGATGCACATCTTTTGCAATTCAATAACAGGGTTGTGTTTAATTTATAGAGGTATGAATCTTTGGGCTTGGCTGCACTGGTGAAAAATGCAGTACTCTGAAGCTGGTGCTGACAATGTACATGTACTTCCAGAGAGGATCCATGATTTTCTGCCCTTAACCCAACTTTGCTCCAAACTAATCAAAGTTAAGGAAAAATCCAGGGTTTCCCGGAAACCCTAGAGAGAACTCAGGTTCTTTTGGTGTGTAAAAAGTTAGATCAGGTCCAATTCAGTCCCGTCCAGTTGTACACATTCCAAGAGTCACAGTGCTGAGCAGTGTAGGGAAGGAGGATGCCGTGTTTTCAAAGCTGCCACTCCTGTTATGTCATAGCCAGGAGCTCCATATAAAACCTGTCCAGCATGCTGTCACTTCTTCTGAGGACAGAAATGGCCACCCAGACTCATTTTTGATCACATGTCTGGGTGGCTGTTTCTGATTTCAGCAGAAGCAGTAGTGTGCCAGGTAGGCTTTCCATGGCGTTCCTGTCCATGAGGAAATGCATCCAAGCTGCCCTTGGATTTAGCAACTGGTGTAGACAAACCCATAGACTATTATGTAGAATCTTGACCCATATTGTTAAGTGGTTTTAATTGTATAGACCATTTAATACTATTTTCAGTATATCTTTTTGTATGATTTTAACTGCATATGTTTTTACTTGTTTACTTTCAGTCTTGTAAGATGCCTTGAAAACACACTGGCAGGGTGTGTGTGGCAGAGTAAAATAAAGGAATAAAACAGAACAGAATAGACTGTTTATCTGCATATAAGAGCCTTTATACTAGGATTGAGATCTTTTGACCTTCCAGTTCTCAGACTGAAAACTCTCACCAGGTTACACTACTATGGTCAATGTTCAGGGATGCTGTGAGTCACAATTCAACTTCTGGAGGGCCACAGTTCCAGGCTGGTTTTTTATTGCTACGGTATATCTCTGGACTGAAACAAATGTCCCTGTGTTCTAGTTGTTTTTTTTAAAATGAAGTCAATATTTTGCCTGCATAGATTCTGGCAGAAGGATTAGTAAGACTGAGATGTGATATAAATTATTAAATCATTAGCAACAGTGTGAGATCTTGCCAACATATATTTTAAATATTAATAATCAATTAACAAGAAATATTTTGAGTCTCAACTGCTGTGGTTAAATGCTTGGCCTAAATCTCCTGCAACATGGACTGTCGAAGTTGATACACTTTAGTGATTTATATTATCCGTAGATAATTTTTGTTTAATCCCACATTTAGCTATAGATCAGTGAGACACCAAGTTATCTATCAAAAGCAAAATATACTGTTATGCGTTCACTTATGCGTGTAATTCTGAAGGCCTGGTGGATAGGGTTGTGATGGATGGATCTTGTTCACTGACTGGAACACACTTTTATTTTTTTAAATGAAGTAAGGTTAAGGAGCATCATCAAGTTAGAAGGCTAGGACTTCTACTTCATTACTTAGCAGACAGGATAGTCTTTTGTCTTTTTGCTACACTGGATTTTGTCATCCTGCCCCCTCCATTCCCAGTTTCTCTCCTAGAAGGAAAAAGAAATGGGACCACTGATTGGCATACCCTTGTCTTGATTCCTTAATTCATCTTAATCAATGTCTTTGCTGTTTCTTTTTTTTCCAGCAGTGAGAGATCTGAATACTTTCCCCCTTAACTTTCACTTAAAAAAACTCAAAACTTTTAATTTGAAAACTGTCTAAGGCCAATAAGAACTTTAAAAAAATTTTAAACTCCTTCCAGAATGGGGAAAAGAAACCTTACTAATCTGCTGCTGGAGTCAACCACTCGTATCTTTTGGGGAAAAACAAGCAAGCTATGCATGCATTTAATTATTTATTATAAAAATATTATATATTATATATAAATGTAGTCGGTACCAAAGATGGCCAAGAACAATACATCACAAAAATTACAATGAAACACAATAAAACTACCTATTAAATATTAAATATATTAAATAATACATTTAAAATCAAATATATTAAACATATTAAGTAATATTTATTTAGTTAATGTTTTGTTACCCTGTTCTTCAGCTGGGAAGGATTCCAAAATGACTTGCATTTTTTAAAAAGGCAATCCCTGTCCTTTCAGACTTATAAGCTAAAAGACAAAGGGAGGAGGGAGGAGGTAATAATAAGCAAACTGAAGCCTGAGTTTTCAGACTTACATGGCAATTCTTGTAATAACCAGCTGGAATGGAAAAAGACTCATGGAGAAAAGGAACAAAGTGGAGCTCATAGACTGGTTCAGCTTCCAATCCCTACTTGAGCTGTAGTCAGATGGAAAGAATGGCTGCTTTCTATTGAAACTTGGAAGATGTGGGAGCAAGATGGAGCTTCTGTTTCAGCACAGTATCCCTATTTCCCACCTGACTTCAGTCAATACAAGAAAGAACCTGATGGAGTTGGTATTTCATCAAAGGTGCTGACAGAGTGACAGCAGAGAGAAGAGCCTGTTGGAGGTGGTATCACACCAGAGTTACAGAATGGCCCTGTATCCAATTTCTGATTCTGTTGCAGCCAAGTGAAATGTCTGCTGACAGCAGAGACAGGAGTCTGATGGAAGTGGTGTCTCAGCAGAGTTACAGAGTGGTCCTGTATCCAATTTCTGACTCTGCTGGAGCCAAGTGCTGTTAGCAGAGGGAAGAGCTTGTTACAGGTGGTGTCTCAGCAGAGTTACAGTGTGGCCAGTTTCTCATTCGGCTCCAGCCAAGTGAAATGTCTGCTGGCAGCAGAGGGAAGAATCTGCTGGAGATGGTGTCTCAGCAGAGTTACAGAGTGGCTTTGAATCCCATCTTCATCTTTGATACCAAAAATGGAATGACTTCTGCCTGGTTACAGTTGATAGAGGGAAGAGTCAGGTAGACCTTGCGCCTCAGAGCTGACAGGGTAGCCCTGTTTCCCATCTCTCCCTCTCCTGTCAAAATAGCTAATAGGGATGTTGTTGTTGTGTTCCTTCAGGTTATTTCCAATTTATGGCAACCCTAAGACATACCTATCATAGAGTCATCTTGGCATGATTTTTTCAGAGGAGGTTTGCAAAACTCAAAGCTGTAAGATAATGAAATGATGCAGCAGGGCAGAGATTGAATCAAGCAGACCTGTAGAAACCCTGATGGAATAGGGAGGTCTTAACCTTGCTGCAGAAGGACAAAAACAAGAGATAGGTCATCTAGGAAGGCGGTTGGTGGTGGCGTGTTTCCAAAATCAGGCCACAGCACTATACTGTAGATTGACTCAATTTTAGTGTTAAAAGTATAACATTGTCTTAAGGATTTGCTTATGGCCAAAAGAGTTCAAGTGTGTTGGGAATATGTCTGACCTCTGTAATTGTCCCCAGTATTAATTTATACTGAGTTCTCAGGCATCTTCTGATGCCTTAACTATGCCCTTTTCTCCTTCAGCCAAAACTGTGGTATAAATAAAAGAAAGTTCTTTGTAAGAAGCCTAGAATGTCTTCTACCAGGGCCTAATGTCTGATAGCCATGTTGCCATTCAATATTAGATCCCCCAGTAGTTTGGATGTGTGATATTACATCTCCCCCTTTTCACTTTAATTGCTATCTAACTGAACCCCCAGCCCTTTTAGTGAGATTCCCAAATTAAGTGCAAGTACACACTTACACAAAGGAATGAGAACCTGAAATATTCTAGAGTGATTAACTTATTTATTAGCTGATAAAACATGGTGCAGGGAAGGCTTCCTAAATTTGTGTGTGTGTGTGTGTGTGTGTGTGTGTGTGTGTGTGTGTGTGTGGCACTAATGGAGGTGAAATTGGGAAGGAAAAGTTTTAATTTCTTTTGTACAGTTTCCTTTGGTGCTAGACTAGGACTATAACATTGGAAGATCTTACTTCTTTCCCCTGCGCTGCCTAAATCAGGGAAGGACTCATCATTGTTTTGGGTGAATGAAAGTGATGTTGCACAACTTCTGGTCATTCTGGCAATTTTTTGTTGCTGTTGATGTTTTCAGGGCACCCCCCCCCCCCCCGATTTTTTTAAACCATATTTATTACACATAAATAGGTTTTTTCCAGCTGAAAAAATCCTTTTCATGGCAATTTTGAAGGGATGCTGGGGCTTCAAGCAGGGTCAGTGGGAGTCCCAGGGATTCTCCAGAAGGCTGCACAAATTTTACCCCAGGTCTAAATATGTTTGAAATGAGACAACTCTTGTCTAAAGGCTTATTGTTTGAACAGTATCACAGAAAAGGGAAAAAATATCAGTATGAAAGAGGGAAAACAAAACCAACATAGACACTAGAGTTCTGGCTATGAATGGATTTAAACCCAACAAAACACTTCTTGCTTTCTCTCCCTCATGAGTGGCAGTTGGTTGTTGAAGGGAAGGTGTCTTGGGGTGTATCCCCACTGCAGAATTATAGTACAGTGGACCCTTGTTATGTGCTGGGGTTTGGTTCCAAGATCCCCTATGGACAACAAAATCCGTGTATGCACATGTCCCATTAAATATAATGACATAGCAAAATGGTGTCCCTTATAAAAAATGGAAAGTCAAGGTTTGATATTTGAAATTTATACTTTTTGGGAACATTTTCAAACCGTGGATGCTTGAATCTGTGTATAAAAAAATCTGTGTATGAGAAGGGCCGACTGTAGTTTGATACCACCTTAACTGCCATGCCCTGTCCTACAGAATTCTGGGATTTATAGTGTAGTGAGGAATTTAGCATGGGCTGTCAGGGAGCTCTGGTGCCTCACCAAACTACAAATCCCAGGATTCTGTAGGCAGTTACAGTGGTGTAAAACTGCTTTAATTCTGCAGTATGGATATACCCTTAGCTGGTGCTGATTTTAGACACAATGGAAAGATGTCTATCTCTTGCTCCTTCATACTCACAGCAGAACATCACCATCATCAGATGTTCTGTTTAGCACTGTTTTCTGTGAAATTTCTCCCCTGCAAACAGATTAGTTTTGTCGAATGTTTTGCTGAAAGGCAAAACAATATGAACAGACCTTGGGCTTTTTCCAGTGAGGTATCTCTAATGGAATAGAAAATTTGTGACCATTGTTTACATCCTTAATCCTATTTGTTACCTCTAAATAAGCAGATCTAAACATGTCCTTTCCCTTTAATTTCCACTTGAAATGAAAACTGGAATTGTATTCCAGTCTCTGATTTTGTGAGCCACTGTAGTTCATTATGAAACAAGCAGCATTATTTTAGAACCAGAAGAAGTGTGATTATTCACTTTCTGGATTGAGATGTTTATGAGGGCAGTAGCACAATTTCTAGCACAGATTTCATTAGCCTTGCTGAACTTGCTTTTTGAACAGCAGCTTGGATGAGAAAGGAGCCAATTTGTTGTTAGAAAAAAGAAGGTCAGTCTGAGAGAAATTTTACATCTTAAGTTGCATGGTG
The DNA here is from genome assembly GCF_019175285.1 of Sceloporus undulatus. Taxonomy (NCBI): domain Eukaryota; kingdom Metazoa; phylum Chordata; class Lepidosauria; order Squamata; family Phrynosomatidae; genus Sceloporus; species Sceloporus undulatus. The sequence goes on from NC_056522.1 coordinate 18,473,646, forward strand.
CACCAGGTTTACAAGAAGAATGCTATATATTTTTTTCATATTTGGCACACAGCCCATTAACCACTTTTTCTTCCATTAAAGACCAGTTGTATGAAATACGTAAAGATAGTCAAACGGTGCATAGGAACCTTCTCCAACTTGGCTGTTCATAGATTTTGGCACTGCCAGAACCCTGTGTTTCATTTCACATCTACCACAACACTGTTGATGCACTGTGTAGGAAGTGGGATGACCAGTGGGTTTACTTAGTGTGGAAGCTAAGGTTCAAGACAGGTCCATCAGTGTGCCCATGTTCTGAGTTGGGACTGATATGTGATTTGAATTGGTTGACTTGTAACTTGAATTTATTTGCTTTTGGGGGCATAGCTCTGTTCATTTCTTTTTTCCTCTTTGGAGGATATTAGTATATTTTTTAACAGTATTAAAACTGAGGGTGCGGCCAAACTGAAAAACACCAGAAAATTCCAGATTTTGTACCTGTTCCTTCCAATTCTATTTTGGAGATTCATATATGTTTTTGTTATCCCATAATATTATATATCAGCTCCTGGCATGATCAGATACTTTTTATACCGGCTCCGCAGGTGGATTTATTTTAATTCAATACAAAATTGGAAACAACAGAAACAAAATCTGGTCCTTTTCAGTCTGATATCTCAGATATCTCTAAAATTAGCTACATTATTCACAAATAGTGAGAACGTGGATACCATTTTACTGAATATTTTCAGAATATCCTGCTGTACTGAAATTATGATTAGGAGATATATTATATCTATATTATATCTCTACAAATTTTGTGTTGTTGTATGCCTTCACGTTGTTTCTGACTTAGGGTGACCCTAATGCAAAACTATAATGGAGTTTTCTTGAAGATTTATTTAGAGGGGTTTTGCCTTTTCCATGTATGTATGCATGTGTGTGTCTACCTCTCTACCTCTCTATCTAACACATACCTTTTGCATAGAAAGCATGTGGTATACATATTTTATTATAATTTCAGTTATTTTATTGTACAGTCGGTGCTCCATATTCACAGATTCTTTATACATGGATCCAGCCATCCACAGCTTGAAAATATTAAACACACACACACACCTTAGTTCTGCCATTTTATGGCGCGTTACAGACCGCCCTAAAGTGGGCGGTCTGCCACCGGTGTCATTAGCTACGCCGAGAAGCCCCAGCGGCCATACCGCAAGGCTTCCTGGCGCAGCTAAAAAGGAGCGCTGAAATGGCGCTCCTTTTTGGCCCCTGGAAGTGGCGCCACGAGGCGTGCACTCGCGCAGTCACTTCCGCCATGCCACGTCCGGACGCTGTGCATCCGAGACATAAATATGGCGGCACCCGTGTGGATGGGCACCGCCATTTACTATGCGCTCCGTGCATCCTAGGAACAGGGCCGGTTAGGAAGGTGAGACCCTTCTTAACCCTAGCATGCCCCTTCCTAACCCTAGGACATGCGGAGTGCATAGTAAATGGTGGTGTGTAACGCGCCTATATAAAATCCACCCTTTTACTATCCATTATATTTAATGGGCCTTGAATATCCACAGATTTTGGTATCCATGGAACCGAACCCCAGCAGATACCAAGGGCCCAGTGTACATCAGTTTTAGATCTTGATGCATAAATAAATAACATACACCATTGTGTATTGTTTTGACACCAAAATGGATTCAAGGATTATGTAAGCAATATAATTTAGCAGAAAGGTGATAGCTGGCCCTCATTCTTCCATCCTCTCCATAGTATTCAGATGCTTTGCATAAGGCCTGCCAGGCCCTCTGTGATATCAGAGTAGCTAAACCAAAGGGAGCCAAGGGGCCTATGACCCTTTTGACTGCATGGCCTTCTGACATCAAAAAAAGATTAGCCTCTTGCTGTTGGATGACAGAGCCCAAAGCTTTAAATACACTAGTCAGAACAATTTACCAGAAGCTACACCTGAGGTTCATGGGGACCTTATAACAATTGTTAAAATGTATGTAGTTCAAGTATCTACTTCCCTGCATGCATAGAGAAATACTTTGCAGTGGCTTGAGTATTAGCTTAGGACTTCAGGAGACAGGTTTCAAATGTGTGCTTAGCCATGGAAACTAAGGCGCGTTACAGACTGCCCAGAAGGGGCAGTCTCACGCTGCTACTGGTTGCTGCGTCCGGGAACTGCAGCATCCAAACTGCGCGGTTCCCGGACACAGCAAAGAAGAAGCGCCAAAATGGCGCTTCTTCTTCCGCCCCGGATGAGACGCCGCGAGGCGCTACTCGCGCACTCGTGGTGTCACATCTGGTGCACGACGTGCGGATGCTATGCATCCAGCACGTAAAGATGGCGGTGCCCATGTGTATAGGGCGCCACCATCTTTACGCTCTCGTCACATGCTAGGAGTGAGGCCGGTGTGGACGCTAGGTCCTCGGTCAACTCCTAGCATGTGATGGGGGGCTCCGGAAGAGCCCGTCTGTAACCGGCCTAAGTAACATTCGGCAAGTTGTATTCTCTCAGCCTCAGAGGAAGGCAATGGCAATCTTCCCTTTGAACAAATCATGCCAAGAAAACCTTTGGGTCATATTAGGATTACCATAGATCATGAACAGCTTGAAGACACACATCACCATTAACAGCAGCAATAGCAAATAGATCCATGTGGATGGAATTGTCCTTTATTGTATCGGTCTATATAGAGAGGATGGTCTCTCCTGTGTAATTCCCTAGCATGTTTTGTCAGTGTAGTGCTTAAAATAAAATATGCTGGCACTCCCCTAAGGGATTGCTGCTGTCCTAATGCAAACACATTAAAATAACATCTGTATAAAATAGGAGAAAAGATCTGTAAACAAGTTTTCTTGTGAAACAGGAACAGTAATTGCCCTGCTCAGCTCATCCCCATCCCCTGGTGTTTTGACCAGTGTAACTAAAGGGTCAAATTGAACTCATGTGCCATGAATAATGGAACGTCTCCTTGTATTTCATGTCTGTAGAGGATGGGACAATTTCAGAGCTCTGGGAAGAAAATGGATCATTATATTTCGAGCAGTGGACATGCTTCCCATGGAAAACCTATATTATCTGTTGTGAGTGACGGGTCAGCAGTAAATTTGTAGCATTTTCATGTTTGTTGTCTTTGTGTTGTGCAGATCAATACCCCCTGGAGCAAACAGATGTCTGTCCCTATCTAAATTTCTGTTTCACAAATTGCTATGGCACATTACTTCAAAGTCTGCTCAGTGGTTCATAATAATTGGAATTTAACTCAATAGAGATGCATTTTTTTCTTGGAGGGGCAACCCAGAAATGAAACCTCAGTTACTCGCAAGCAAATCTTCCACAAATACAGCTTGCTTTTTAAGGAAAAAGATAGATTTGCTAGGTACGTACAGATGTGTATTATTTTAATATTTGAAAGAGACAGCATGTAATATTAATTGGAGATGAGTTTTATTAGTTTTGCTTTCTTCTTTATTCTTTCTCCCCCCCAAAAAAAAAACTCCACCTAAAAGTAAATTTATGAAGAGGTTTATCATTTTGAAAGGTTCTAATCTAATCAGTGAAATAAATAAAATTCTCACATATCTGTAATTTTTAGTGTATGAAAAAATGGAAGTCTAAGTCAACCTGGAGCCCTGCAGGATTGAACTCACAACATTTTGGCTCAGTACTGGCATTTAACCATTGCACCACTAGAGCATAGGGACAAGACACCTGAACTAGAAGTTGGGGGGATGGAAATCAATGACTTGTGTAGGAGAATGGAGTTAGGAACATCATGGATTTTTTTTTTTGTTGACCTTGGAAACTGTGTTGGGTTCCAGATTGGAAACTCTAGGGAGCCAGATTAGCCTTTGTGTTAGGTGCTGCATCTCTGCCTCTCTTAGCTTCCCAGATTTTGAAAACAGAATAGGAAGAACAGGAAACAGGAATAGGAACGAAGATCTCAAGAAAAAAAAAATAGGAAAGAGCGTGAAGGGGAAAACGAGGATTAAAAAGACATTTCACTTGGGAGCTATCAAGGAAGAGGGCAGAGAAGAGGAAGACAATGAGTAAGAACCTGTGTTTGGAAGGCAGATGGCTTGTCTCCTTGGAAGTGTTTTCCTATCAGAACCTCATTGCTGTTGTTGTTTTGCTGTGCTCATTCAGGATAGGAATGCCTCCACTGCTTCCAACATACTGAAAAGCTGCAGTCATTTCCTATTGGGAAATCTGGCAAATGCCTTTTCTTCAGCTGGACAGGACAGGCATGCCTTGATTTCTAAAGAACTGTGCTGTAGTGCTGATCACTTCTGTTGTCAACTGAAATTGATTGAAATGGATGATCCGTGTCTAGCAGGCCTGCACCCACTGAGGAGAATCGGGATGCTTGGCTTTGAACTGGCCTAGCAGAAACTATGAGAACTTCACTGTTTATTTTGTTATGCTTTAAAAAAAAGTTATACTGACCACAATGTTATTGGAATATCTTGTAAAAGAAATTGTGCCATGTGCCTTTTTTGAATGGTGCCGGTTTCAGTTAACAAAGTAATAATTTGCTACTGTTGCAGTCCAGGGCTATCAAATGTTCATAGGTTCTTGCTGTAGTTAGAATTTGAAAGTTATTCCTTGATTTTAAATAGTGAGTTTTAGGACTGTTACAAGCTATTAGCCAAAACACATTAAATGGTGATGCCTGTAATTGTACAAATAACAAAAGGAGTTACAATTACACTGCAAGAAGAATGGTGTTTTCCCACATTGTGTTACAGTCATAATGTGAGTATACAAAGACATCTTGCAGCACCTTTGAGACTGTACTAAAGAAGTAGCATCAGTTTTCATAGACTTGGTTTACTTCCTCAGATGCATAATACAAGTAAGTTATTCCTTGGTTATTGTAGAAGGAAATTAATTATAAGTGACTTGGCATGTGTAAGTAGCTACTTCCACAGTCCAGTGGCAGTAATAGCTGGTGGGTTCTGAGTTTTACACAGAATTCTAAAGGAGTTATTTAAGGTGCTTAGTGCTTGCTTCAAAATAGGTTCAGTACATGTGGACAACTCCTTCAAAGTTTAGTCTGAAATCTGGAGTGGATTCACTAGCCTTGTGACATGAGAGCCATTGACTGGCACTGTCTGGATGAGAACCTTTGTTTTCTAGAAATACATCCATACACTCACTTCAGAAGCTTTACCCTTGGCCATAGAAGTGAAGATGCACAGATAAAGGCAAGCATGCACATCACAAAATCCAAAAGAGTTAGAAAAGACCACAAGGGTCATCCAGTCCAATCCCCTGCCATGCAGGAATACAATGAAAGCACTCCCTACAGCCTCTCTTTAAAAACCTCCAAAGAAGGAGACTCCACCACACTCTGGGACAGTATATTCAACTGTTAAACAGCTTTTACCATCTAGAAGTTCTTCCTAATTTTGAGCTGGAATCTCTTTTCCTGTAGTTTGAATCCATTATTCTGTTTCCTAGTTTCTAGAGCATCAGAAAACAAGCTTGCTCCATCCTCAAGGTGGCATCTCTTCAAATATTTAAACATGTCATACATTAACCTCCTGTACTGCAGACTAAACATACCAAAATCCTTAAGCTACTCCTCATAGGGTATGGTTTTGGTGGCCCTCCACTGGACATGTTTCAGCTTGTCAATATCCTTCTTGAATTATGGTGCCCAGAACTGGACACAGTCTTCCACATGAGATCTGGCCAAAGCAGAATAGAGTGGCACTATTACTTCCTTCAATCTAAAGTGTCATCAGTGCCATTCCTTTACCTTCATCTTCCAGATCTCTTTCAAGGGAACTAAAGAAGGAGAAAACAGGAAACAAATGGGATGTAGTGTAATGCAATGGGTTTTTGAATATCACTAGCCACCTTGGGTGCAATTAGGTAGGTGGATGACGAGACACAAGTTTTCTTCATAAATAAATTATATGAATAAATAGGGCGAGCCAGGAAATTTTTGCCTTGTATTTTACTGTTGGAACCCTCCCTTTCCCCCAGTTACATCCCTCCTTTGCTATTGTTGGCTATGGAAGGTTATTAAGACTCCATTCTCAGCAATGGGCACCGTGCAGGTGCTGGAGGTTGTGGACTGGAGCCAGAATGCCCAAGGCATCACGTAGCCCAGCAACCAGGCTTATGACTTTAGGAGTCTTCTCCTGCTTCGCTGGAAGTGTGTTCCCACATGATAAAGGTTCCCCAGCCCTCCTCCCAAGCTTGTTTGCTGGAACCTTATGTAATGATTAAAAATAGAATTCTGGTGTGTGTAATCACAGTGTGAAGCCAAATCCATTACAAAGATCCTGCTGGTGAGGGATGTTATACAGTAATTCTGCATGAAAGCTATTAGCATGATAAAAACCTGGGTTTTCTGATGCCAGCTTGTTCCAAAACAAGGATCATGCTGGAGAGTGGGGAATATTTCCATAGAAATTAATTGGGTGGATCACACAAAAAAGGGGGCTTTTTTTAAAAAAAAAAATAGTATCTCCAAATAATTCTCTTCCCAGCTTCAGTTTAGTATGGTTGCCCCCTCCTTTCACTCCCCACAATTTCACAAGATGTTTGTGACAGTGATCAGATCTGTCAGTCCAGTCCAGCTGTCCCTTCTGTAGTGAAAGATATTCAATCCAGAATTTGCTTTGATTAATGCTGAACAACATCGTGTATTAACACAAGCACTTCATCCAACTCCATGAGACAGCAACTGAATGTTATTAACATAATCTGGTCATTAATGCCTCGCCTAGGAAATAAAGTTTCCTTGTCTTCCAACACATAAATTATGTAATTCTATAAAGGAATAATTCAATGTCTAATGTATTTGTTCATTTAATTTATATCCCACCTTGCTCCCAACACAGGATCCAAGGTGATGTATTTTAAAAGAACAATATAATTGAAAAAATTAATACGGAAGTTAAAACACAATTAAACTAAATTTTTATTCTAAAAACACAAGTAAAAAAAGTTAAAAACAGCTTTTAAAAAGCTTAACAACATAGTAAATAAAAACAATACATACCCCATTAAAATCTTTATATACTGCATACAGAAAAAATAAAAAGTTTCCCTATGTAAAAACGCTGTACCTGCTGGCAGAAAGATAGCAGGCTGGGGCCAACTGGACCTTCTTGCTAAGTGAGGCCCATAATTTGGGAGCAGATGGTTTGCAGGTTGGATTATGACTCTGGAGACCAAGGTTTGATTCCTGTTCTGCCATGAAATCCACTGGGTGATCTTGGTCAAGTTCCATACTCGCAGCCTCAGGGGAAGGCAATGGTAATCCTCTTCTGGACAAACTTTACCAAGAAAACTCCATGATTTGTTTTAGGGTTGCCGTAAATCAGAATAGACTTGAATGCACACAACACATACACACACTGAGAAGGATCTCTCTCTCTCTCTCTCTCTCTCTCTCTCTCTCTCTCTCTCTTTCTCTTACTCTCTCTCGTGTGTTCACTAGACATGCCAAGGATGGTGGTGGGGCTGGGGGAACACCTTCCCCTGCTGATCTTAGAGCATAGGCAGGCTCACATGTCTTGATTTCTGTTAGCAATTAATATAGTTTGCAGGGTAACTTTATGCACAAACACCTTTATGGTGAGTTCGTAGGGTTGCCATAATTGTCCACTTTTACCAGGGACAAAATGTAGGACAAATTCAAGACCAAACTGTAGAGCAACTGCAGGACAAAACTCAGCTCAAAATGTAGGACATTTAAGGTCCACCATTTTTCTTCAATGTCCTACACTTTGGGCTGAGTTTTGTCCTGCAGTTGTCCTACAGTTTGGTCTTGAATTTGTTCCACATTTTGTCCCTGGTAAAAGTGGACAATTATGGCAACCCTAGTTCCAGGGGATTTGATGTAGACATGAATGAGAAATGAACTGTGGGTGAGGTGAATTGGAAAATCAAGACCATCTGAGAGGGGAAAATAGGTCTCTCTTGTTTAAGTTAGGTTAAGATTAGACCTACTGGATCATAGGTAGATTTCACTGATTTTATTAATCCAGTCTGGCTGAGTTGGAATTAGGCGAGAGGTGGGAATTATGAGCCCCTACAGATGTTTTTGGACTGCAACTTGTTGAAACAGCTGCACTGGCAGCCAGTTTGTTTCTGGACACAATTCAAAGAGCTGGTTATGACCTATAAAGTCCTTTATGGCTCTGGTCCAGGCTATTTAATAATAATAATAATAATAATAATAATAAATTTTATTTATATACCGCTTTTTCAAAAAGATTTAGCAGACCGTATCTCCCTCTATGAGCTGGTCTGGGCCCTGAGATCCTCTGAAAAAGCCCTTTTCTCAGTCCCACCCCCATCACAAGCACGGTTGGTGGGGACACAAGAAAGGGCCTTTTCTGTGGCTGCCACTGAATAGCAATAGTAAGTACATTTCTTTACTGTTTATCAGTGCACTTAAGCAGTCCCTAAGCAGTTTACAATGTGTAAGCTAATTGCCCCCAACAAGCTGGGTACTAATTTTATCTACCTCAGAAGGACCCAAACTTGAGTTGAGCTTGAGCCCTTGGCTGCTATTGAACTCCCAACCTTGCAATTTGGTAGTGAATGACTGAAGTACAGGCATTAAACCACTGTGCCACCCGGGCCCCTGAACTGTGGAACTCACTTCTCAGGGAGATCAGAATGGCCCCTTCCTTGTTATCCTTTTACCAGTAGGTTAAAACCATCTTATTCAGGCAGGCAAGCTTTTAAAACAAGAATGTTTTAAAAGGACTGGCATGGGGTGTTGTATCATTTTAAGTGTTTTAAACAATTTTACCTTTTTAACTGTATTTTTATTATTTTAATAAGTATTTTATTTTAATATTGTAACAAATGATTTGCGCCACTCTAGGTCCCAATTCTGGGAAAAGAGTGGGATATAAATAAATATAACAACAACACTTTCCAGTACTCCTCCCATTTGTTGGTTAGGGCTGCTGTGTCATGTAGTCTAACAAGATTCAGAAGGCCACATGATTTCCACCCCTGATTAAGGTCGCTGATAACAAAATGATAATATTTATCTGTTAATGACAGGGACACTATAGTTCCACTGTTGTGTACACAAAGTAGGGATGGAAAAACATTGGGAAATATTAAGAAAATTGTTGAAAAACATCCTTTTTTGAATGTTCAGAAATCCTGATGAGAAGAATTCTGGATGGATGAGAATCTTTGAAGTTCAGGACTTATTCTGTGCAATAATTGCACATGGTTGCTTGAGTAGAAAACACATTTTTCTACATATAAATTAATATTTCTGCTTTGAAATATTCTTTTCTGTGCTGAAAATACTGTTTCCTGGACTGAAACAAGGCAACTATGTGCAAAGTTTGCACAGGTAAGTCCTGAATTGTGAATAACCTTCAAAAACTGCATGGTTTTTGAGGATTTTCTTATAGCATTTAGAAAGTTACTGAAATTACTTGTTGCTATCTTGGAAAAGAAACTTAGTGAAGACTTACACCCCTTGTATAAAGTGATAGGTTCAGTCCATGGCATTTCCACTTAAAAGCAACTTAGGACTGGTCCAGACGGACGGGATAGGACGCCCTCGTTACATGCGAGGGGCGGCGCTTCTAGACGCCCCTCGCTCCTCGCACATGACAAGGGCATCAAAATGGTGGCGCCCTGTACAGATGGGCACCACCATTGTTACATGCCACATGCATAGCATCCGCACATTATGGTGCCATTATGTCGCGAGTGTGCCATTGGTGCACTGTGATGTCATAATGGCATCACAAGAAGAACCCGCTTTTCGCGGGTTCTTTTTGGTCCATGGGAAAGTCCCATAGTCTGGAGGCTGCTGCTTCCCCATGGACCAAAACTAGGTGCTGGGAGACGGTCCTTTTTGGATGGTCTGTCCCGCACCCATATGTAGATTGGCTGGGAAAGAATTCTAACTCCAGAAAGCAACTATACATCAGAGGAATTTTGATAACATATAATCCATAGTCTGACACTGTATAGGTAGATTGCTTCATAATATCCTTGTTGAGCCCACTCCATTCAAAGGATACAGGATAACATTTTTTATCAGTTAGTAAAGAAGTCTTTTAGGATTCTAGTGTACCAACCTAGGGTGAGTTTTCCTTGCTTGCCTAAGCAGGGATAAGTGCTTCTGCTTCTTCTGTCTCTGGTCGCTTTCTTTGTTCTCTTTCACACAACACTATATCCACTATTTTTTTATGCATGGATTCAAGCATCCGAAATTTATACATTAAAAAAAATATAAATGTCAAAAAATAGACCTCAATTTTAACATTTTATATAAGGATCACCATTTTACAATCCATGGGACCTGAACTGCCACAGATTTTGGCATCCTGGGTGGTGGTGGTGGTCCTGGAACCAAACTCCAGGGGATACCAAGGGCCTGCCATATAGCATTTAGATAGTGTCTTAACTACCATAGCCTCATCCTACAGAATCTTGCAGTTTGTAGTTTCATGAGGCACTAGAGTTCTCTAGTTGAGAATAATAAGTAGCTCATGAAATGGCAGATCCAAGGATCCCATGGAATGCAGTTATGAAAGTTAAAGCCAAGGCTAGGACTTATAAGTCTCAGGGCTTGCCTCAGGAAGACCTCTCCTCCAGCCAAGAGAGGGAAGGGGGACCCACACTTTCTTCCCGTCTCCTGCCCAGACTCCAACAAGGGCCAGCTGGAGGACGCTGAAGGAACTCGTTGTCCCTTAGAGTTGTTTTAATTGTTTAATTGAAAGGAATTTTTTTTTTTAGGTTCCCCCCCCCCCCTTCACTTGTTTTACTTTATTAACTGCTATGTATTTTGTTATTTAATCTGCTGCTGTGGATTTGTTATATCTTTTATTTTTGTTATCTACTGTTATTGTTGATTGTGATATTAATTTATTGTTATTGTTTAATATGCTGCTATGTTATATCTCTTTTTATTTCATGTTTATTGTCATTGCTTACTTTGTATTATTCCTCTGTTGTAAGCCGCCCGGATTCCGAGTGATTGGGCGGCATATAAATAAAAATTATTATTATTATTATTATTATTATTATTATTATTATTATTATTATTATTA
>NC_056522.1:18484704-18499002 GCF_019175285.1 Sceloporus undulatus
AAGTGGTATGAAAGTGGTATAATTTATGTAGCCATGGGGGAGTGAAGACTAGAGCTTGGAAATAGTCTACTTGTAAATAAAGAATTAGTTATACATATAAATGTCATCTCTAGCAACTGAATTAGTTGGAAGCCAAAATGTTTTGCTCCCTAGACATATATATTAAAGCTCTGTAATTGCTTCCATATGTGCACACACAAACACAAAGACACTTTTCTGGTAGCAAGAGCATAACTAAGTTACAATATTATAATGTAACATAGGATAACTACTTTCGTTTTTGTGCTGTGACTGTATTTGTTAATGTTATTTTTTTTTAATCGAGTCAGGCTTCTCTCTAAGGATGTATTATAAGATTGCAGTCTTAATCCCTAGCAGCATTTTTTTTTGTGTGTAGAGGAAGTTGTCTTCTGCTGTTGCTTTGATTGTTAAAATTGTTTGAGGTGAACTGGGGCCATGTTCCCACTATGATTTAAAGCAAAGTGCTGATCAGGTTATATGACAGTCGTTCCCATTTGAAACCAGTTCCGATACTACTGTGATTAGTTTCAGTCATGATGAAGCAAGACAAACACAAAATACCTGCTCTTTCCTGACACTAGTTCTTTGGCATTTCTTTTGAAAAAAATCGATTCTGAAGCGTGTTCACAAGTGGGAACGATGGATCTGAATCACATCATTCTGGAGGGAAGAGAGTAATGGCAGAGGGATGTTTACCATCCCTCCTCAGTTTTTGGTAAATCCACCATTTTCCTCCACTGTCAGTGCTGCCTTTGTGCTTGTGGTGTGACCTGTGGGCCCATGATTTTTTTTTTTAAAGAAATGATAGAAGATTTGATTCATTGAGTTTGCAACTACTTGCAATTAGCAGCTCAGCGAGGCAAGTAGTTGCAAAACCAATGAATTGAATCTTCTATCAATTGTTTTTAAAAATATATAGTTCCCAAGCCGGGCTGCTGTTTACATCACCATTGATGCACAGATGATTGATATGCATTTGTAATTGGTGCAAACTAGTGGGGACAACAGTGGTGCCAAAAAAAGAAGTATTAAAAGGGGATAATGAAAAGATCAGCTTTCTTAGTGGACCTTTTGGAATCAATTCACTGACACGGAGTGAAGGCAAATTGCAAACTGGTTTAAATGCAAGTGGGAATGGGGCCTGGGACATTTTAATAGCTGCTGGGGAGGAGAGAGAAACTGGGGTATTTAATAGCTGCTGAAAAAGTGGATCCTGAGTAGATTAATCAGGACAGTTAGAGAGTATGATATATTGTTCATTTGGAAAATTTTGGTATGAACAGGAATGTATCTTCATATGGGTTACTTTGCATAAGAAGAAAGTAGCATCCAAAAGTAGGACTTTCTTGCTTCTATGTTTGAGAAAGTGATGAGTAACACAGACCTGTAGTTCGTTATTCATGTAATCATTTCTAAATTTTGTTCTCCCTGTATGTGCATTTATTTTTAAATTTGTCACATGCTACCTATTGTGACATCCAAGGGGGGGGGGGACAAAACCCATTCTATTTAATTTCAAGATGAGAAAATAGTTAATTTTAAAATTGAGAATATAATGGTAAAAATTACTGTTTAGACCTCTTGAGGCATGCCTATAATTCATTATTTTGTTAAAGTAATTTTCCAGGTTGTGGGTATGAGACAGATTAAACAATGAGACCTAAGATGGAAAATGCTATTATTTCACTTCCTCTAATGGTTCCAGCATTGGACAATGACTCTGGAGAACAGGATTCAAATCACCACTTGGCTATGGACCATGGGTGACCCTGGGCAAGTCATGCCCTCTCAGCCTCAGAGGATGGCAATGACAAACTCCTTCTGAACAACTCTTGCCAAGAAAGCCCATGATAGATTCATTGTAACATTGCTATAAGTCAGAAATGACTTGAAGGCACAACATCAATATGAAAAAGCACAGGCAAGAGTCATTCTATGATTCTGTGATCCTAGGAGTATGTGAATTGGCTCCAGTGTTTCTCTTTCATTTTTTTTTAAAAAAATACAGAACAAGAGAGGGCAGGGAGAAGTCATCCAGTTGCAGGTGCTTGTAGTAGCTTTCATAACTGCCAGCTAGCACAGAGGCTTGAGGCTTAATATACTAACTTTAATATAGATGGAAGAATCAATGCTAACAGTGTTGTATTCTGCAAGAGACAGTGTGCACAGTGTGAGCCATGAAAAGGCCTGGATTGAAGGTCAGATAGAGTGATAAAGAAGGAATGAGGAAATAAGAGTGAAGACTCCAAAGTGATGTATAAGCTGCACTGCCTGGGGAAACTAGCAGTTGGGGATATCGCACTTTCCAAAGATCAAAGAAGAGGATGGTTCAGTAATCTGGGTGCAGAATGATGACACCATGGGGAGGAATTGTAACTGTAATGGTGGCAAGGAACCCTCGGGTGTTGGTGATGTTTTTAAAGGGAAGATATGCACATTCTACATCCAACAAGTGGCTGAGTCAGAGATGACTCCTTTAATTTATGAATGTGCTTGATCAGAAGATGACAAGAGAGGTTGAAGAAGAAGGGATGACAATAGAGCTTTGTATATGTATGACATGTTTTATTTGGGAAATAAAGTCATGAGGAGGTTGGAAAGAGGAAATCATTGTAAATGACTCAGTCCATTCATGGCCAGCAGGACTGGTGTCCACATCTGGTGTATTCAGCAAGCTTTGCTCCTTCCTACACAGCCGTCATTCATTGCAGTGGAACTTGTGTGGGATAGCTACATAATGAATAGAGCCTAAACAGCAGCACTATTTGGGAAGATGCACCCAGCTTCTTCCAGGAAATCATGATGAGATTTCTTTTTTCTTTTTTACTTCTTGCTACAGATTGATCATATTTCTTTTTTTAAAAGATCCAAAATACATAGCAGTAATAATCCAGTTTGAGACCATTTTAACTGCCATGGCCCAGGGCTAGGGAAACCTGGGAATTGTAGTTTATTGTTGCACCAGAGCTCTCTGACAGAAGGCTAGATGTCTTACAGGACTACAGTTCCAGGAATTTCCAAGCATTAAGCCAGGGCAGTTAAAGTGGTCTCAAACTGGATTATTTCTGTAGTGTATTTTTGATCCCAATCTACTAAATTCTTTAAATGAAACCTTATAAAATATATAACAGTATTGCATAAAAGTGCTAGGGAAAACACCATGTTCCTTGCAAATCAAGCCCCTTTGTGTGACTCTGCTAAACCTGTCAGGGCAAAAGGATGTGAAAGTTGTCAGTCTCATTTTCCTTGTGTTTTTCAGAATGACCCTCATATTCTTGTTTTGTTTCATTTCTATATCAGGTTCCAAAATCTGCCCTCCCCCACCCTGAAATTTATATGTATTTTGAGCATATTTTTGCCAAGATGTTGTCAAGATGATCTCTTTTGTAAGCATTTTTAGTGTATATATTTTTGTATGTGTTTTTCCAAGGATTAAGGGATATATGTGTGCATTTTTCAAATGTATGCAATTTCAGTCATGCATATGTCTTATTCAAATGCACATATAAATATGTATTATTATTTTTTTAAAAAAATCAGTTCCTTTCAAACCAAAAGCTTCAGAAATGTATGACTCAGACTACATCCACATTGCAGAATTAATACAGTTTGACACCACTTTTCCTGGTATGGCTCGATGCTATGGAATTCTGAGATTTGTATTTTTGTGAGATATTTAGCCTTCTCTGCCAGAGAGCTCTGGTGCCACAACAAACTACAAACCCTAGCATTCTATAGGATGGAACCATGAGGGTTAAAGTGATTTCAACCTCAATTATTTCTGCAGTGCAGATGCAGCCTTTCTGAGGCAAGAAACACTGTTTCCCATTGCCAGTTTCAGGATGTGTACAATGAATATTTCTATATAGATACACAAATTCCGTTTCCATCCTTAGACAGAGGTGCCATTAATGGATGTTTTAAGGGCAAGAGCCGGTGCTCCAATCTGCAGAATTGTGGACTGCCTCCCCACACCAGTTAGCAGGCTGACTACATTTAGATGGTACTGAACCAAAGCCTTTCTTTGGAATGTTGCTGCTGTATGCTTTAATGAATGGGTTTCTATGACTTAGTAGGCATTCAAACCTTGATTTCCTGGAGTCAAGCACTCAGACCACTATTCTTTATTTGGAATACAGCTACCAAAATGCTAATGGTCACTGTCTATGCTACCTTACGAATTATGGGAGTTGCTGTTGGAAGTAATTTGACCAGACTTTGATACACATTTTCTGGAATCCTATTGGTGTCACACCCAGGTCTAAACACAAAATTCAATTATTTTTCATATAGACCTCATACACATAACCTGAACGTAATTTTATACAATATTTTAATAGTTTTGTCCATGAAGTCACACGCATTTATATTAAACCATCAGTAAACAAAGGTGTCACGATCTCATCTGTTCATGAAAAAGATTTTGGTTGTTGTAGTATTTCAAATTTTAAAATTCTAGATAAGAGAGACTCAGGAGCTGTACAGACTGGCCATTAAGGCTCACCTGGAGTTGGAGTCAGAGTGGGGCATCTACACGGCACATACCTTGACTCTGCCTCCAGGCCGGTGTGACGCCATGCACTACACCACATGCCATGTGGCGTCACAGTGCTCCTCTGGTGCTGTGTCTAGATGATGCAGCATCAAAGGAGAACTAAAAAGCTGTGGCGCCGGTGGCTACAGCACGCTTTCTGCAGTGCAGAAAGGAGCCACTTTTTGTGGATCCTTTTTGTGCTGTGGAAAGGCGGGATCAAACTGTGGTGTGCTGTTTCCACAGCCCCAATCTTGCGCTAAAAGGGGAGGCTGCAGGCCGCCCCTTAGATGTGGTCTGTACAGTCCTTCAATCTGTAGCAGATTCAGTTCATGTTTTCTGTGCTATTGTATAAATAGTGTTCCATGCATGTAAATGCTTCACATGTAGCTACACATTCTTGGATGGTGCATTCACCAGTGTCTTTGATTTACTGATATTGCACTTTTCATTACAGGACAATAGGGCGGTACATTAAAAGATATACAGTTGGTTTCACAGTGTTAATATTCAAAATATAGATAGTGTAGCATCACTAATGTACAACTACATAAATGTTTATTTACACTACATAAGCACAATGTAGAATCTTGGCCATAATACTTCTGAAGAGATGTTTATATGTCTATTAAGTCCAAAGACTTAAATTATCTAACTGCACTCCTGGTGCCAGGGGACCTATGCTAATCCCCCAGTCTCTGCCTCGCTTTTAAATGTTAACTTTGATTCTCTCCCCTAGAGGTTAAAAATAATGACAAAAAGTAACAAGGAGGGGGAAAAAATACTCAGATCCCCTGCTAGCTAAGATTTGAAATTTAAAAGAAGATGATCAAAAACACGAAGGCACCCCATGGTCTTTTATATGCCGCATTCCAATTTTCTGAGCAGTTAGAGCCAATTTTGTGGTCCTCTGTGTAATACTCAAATCATTGCTTGCTGAAAGGATGTGTACCTACTCCAGAATGGGATGGTCAAGCTGCTAGCTGAAATTATGTTCTTAGGATAGGTATTTGAAAGGCTCCTTGCCCATAGGATGAATGGCATCCTTCATCTCCCTAGCTCCACACAATCTTAGCCTTTAATCTGTACCTGTGTTAGGAAATCCCCTGACCAAGAAAACATTTGTTATGCATCATGAGTGGAAGGCTTTCAGTGAATTTGTAAAGGAGCAGGTATAAGGCTATAAAGTACTCAAACCACATGGTGTCTTATTCAGTAGCTGCTACTGAGAAAAAGAGTTAATGGCAACGTGATAGACATCCTATTGCTTGGGCTAATGTATACAGTTCTGACATCCCTGAGGAAAAAAATTAAGAAACAGCAGGATTCCTTAAGGCAGTCTGCAGATTGCTGTCAGGACACTGAAGGAGCATTGCAGTTGCCCAGAAAAACATAGTCCTAGCCCTGAGCCTTGTTTGCCTTTGCCTTCCTCTGAGGCTGAGAGAATGTGACTCTCCTGTTGGGTTTCCATAGCCAAGTGGGGATCTAAACCCTATATCCAAAGTGCTCAAATCACTACACTATGCTGGCTCTTAGGGGCTTGTAGTGTTCAAATATTTTAAAGTAATTACAGTACTTGAATATGTTAATTTCCTCTGAGAAAGGACAAAGAGTTACTTTCAAAAGCTATAATGGCTACACTAACTACCAATTACTTCCTAGAATCCTTGGTACTAAAGTAAAAATTTAAAAGTAACATTAAACCTCTACTTTTGTTTAGGGATGCACCTTAATAACTTTCAGTTTTATGAGCTTTGCTGTCCGTTTCATCAGTCTGATGAAACTGATTCTCTACAGAAGCTTATGACACAATATATTTGTAAATCCTTTAACGTAACTCTTAGATGGCAGATGGGCTCGTAATGTTTTTGTCACTGTTTTAACTAAAGGCATGAAATGTTTGGGATGAGTATGTTTTGTCTTTAAATAGAGCAAAAACAGACAGCATGTTATAAAAGGCCAGAGTGAATTATAAAGAGATAAAAGATGTGAGCTTAGAAGAGAAGAACTGAATTTTTTTTTAAATGACTCTTTCTACAAATTTTGAGCAACCTTGGCTCTGTTGTAATAAAACATGCACTTATGCCCAGACTGCTGGGGAATTTGTAGCACTGTTATGATCATCCATATCCTGAAAAATGACACACTTTTACCCAGTCCTTTTTCCAGACAGTCAAAATGAGAGTGAAGCCAATTCCATATGTTTATAGATAGCCACAATGCCAACAAGGGCAAGGGTAGTCCTAAGTTATTTTCAAAATCATTTCACTGGGATAGGTTTGGATTCATCACAGCTTCTGCTGGCCAGGTCTTGGCTCAGATGGTCCTTATCCAACTTTGCACAGAGGGTTGGATTCAAACACCACTATTCCCTGAAAATGTTAGCAGTTTGTGTCTAAGCATACCTAAAGTTGTTAGACAATTGATCCTTTCAGGAGTCGGCCTGATAATGGTCAATCAGTTATGAAATCCCAGGAACTGGCATTCTGGGCTGCTACAAGCATATTGACCAGTGTTTCTTGGTCATGATAAAGAGTATTTTCTCATTACACCTTCTCATTACATGGGCCACCTGATTTGGGGGACAGACAATTATTATTTTTCCCCAGTGTACCAGAGACCAACAGTAAATGTGTACTCATTGGGTATAATTATGTTTTTCTTTCTTGAAAACTTGCCAGGGGCCAGTAACCAATGGCATAGGGCCTGACACCAGTCTAGGGACCATCACTTTGAGTAGCACTGCACTAAAGAATCCCACATTATGAACTTTATCGCACTGCGTTCCTTCCATGCGTTCTGAGCACGGAACGGAAGGAGCAGGAATGAGTACGGAACGAGTGGGGGACGGATTTTACCGCACGCATCCGTCCCTCATTCGTTCTGTTCCCCCTCTCTTCCGTTCTTAATCCGTTCCAGAGGGGGAAATTTTTGAGAACTGTTCTGAACAGTTCTCAAAAAGCGTCCCCTCTGGAACGGAATGGGCAGGGAAGAGAGGGGGAACGGAACAAGTGAGGGACGGGTGTGTGCGGTAAAATCCGTCCCCCACTCGTTTCTGTTTCCTGCTGGGCCGGGCCGAGAACCCGGTGCGATAAACTTATATCTGTCCTGGTTCCAGCCTAAGGAATCCTGGGTTTTGAAGTTTTGTAAGTTATCAAAATTTTCTGGGAGAGAATACGTAATACTGCACAAAACTACAAATCCGAGGGTTCCATAGGATGCAGCTAAAGGCCCTGTCTGCACAGGCTAAATAAAATGGCCTCTCCTTGTCCCCACAGTGAGGAGTCCTGATGATGCAGGTCCCAATCCATGGTTCTTATGTGAAGAGTCCAGATGACATCAACCCTGTTCAGAATGGAACTGACCGTATGCCTCTATTAAAGCATTTTTTAAAAACCTCACCTTTTTCTTCAGATCATCCAGGAAGATCCAAAGTCCTCCACTGTGACACCAGGTGGTTGTTTACTGGTGCTGCTGCTGCTGCCACTGCTGTGCACTACTCACTGAGGACAGAATGGGATGCCCAGCCATATGATTGCCCTGCTTTCTGACTTCAGAGTGAGTGATGTGCCGTGGTGGTGCTGGGCGGCAGAGTGGGACACATGTGCGAACAGCTGCCCAGTGTCACAATGCAGTCCCTATGTAATTAGAAGGCATTGGGGAAGCTCCAGGCCAGAATACTCTGGGCTCATCTCTGACTATTCTGGCCAGGACACCACCAAAAGTGGAATCATAGTGCTATAAACTGTAATGTGAAAGGGTCCTAAGAGATCAGAAACAAGAAACATGTGCACAGTCTTGCTTCCTGAACACCTTTTCTTTCTGAATTCCAGCTCCCAGCCTTCATTATGGTTAAACAGATGTATAGGCAACTGTATCAGCAATGATAAAAACCATCAGGGGATTCTCATCCCAAATTTGAAACTGATAAGGACTCTTATTTATTTCAATAGTACAGTGCTGATTATATGGTCATGATGACCAGTCTTCATTGAACTGCGCAGATTCTTGTCATGGACTTCAACTTTTAGTCTTTCACCTTTTAAAATATAGGTATGACAAATCTAATTCCTGTTGGTTGGCTGAATCAAGTTTATGTTATTTTTGTTCCTGTTTTAGTGAGAGAAATTTCTTTAATGTTAGAGGGAGAAATCTCTTGAATGTGGTTTGCAAAGTTTGATATATAGTTTTAATTATATTAAATGCACCATGAGGCCATTTTGATAGGCTCATAGTAAACAGTGTTACATACATTGAAATGCTTGAGCTGTTATAGGAAGTTGGAAAGTCTTAGCCTCTGGTTTCAATGTGCAAATAGGGTTTCTGAAATCTTATTGGGTAACACAAGTTGAGAGCACACAATGTCTAAAGTGAATATTTCTCTGGCAGTGTTGGTCAAGTGCATTTTTAAACCAGTGTTCCACTTGGTATGATAACTGAACATTAACCACAGAGCTTCTTATAGTTTTGGTGTAACCTTCCTTGACAACTGCTTTTACCTTGTCTGCTTTTACCTTGAGCAAATACACACATAGACACACACACGGAGAGATGAATAATAAAAGTGTGAGAGGATACTATTTGCTAGAAATGTTATCAGCACCCCTTAATGTTCTCAGCCACTTACAAATATAAAGCAGCAAACTAATTCTCCAGATTGGGGGAAGTTCCTTATGGGACCAACTGTACACAAGGAGGAGGTACAGTTGGCCCTCCTTATCCACGGATTTTTTTTATACACGGATTCAAGCATCCACAGCTTGAAAATATTCAAAAAAGGTTTCAAGTATCAAACCTTGATTTTCCTATTTTATATAAGGGACACCATTTTGCTATGCCATTGTATTTAATGGGACTTGAGCATACACAGATTTTGTTATTTACGGGTGTTCCTGGAACCAAACTCCAGTGGATAACAAGGGCCCAGTGTATAAACTGTCAGGTGTAGGAAACTCCCAAGGTTTGCAAAAATACCCCCCCAAAAAATAAAGAAAAAAAAAGATCATAAGGGCACCATGCCACATGGCCAATACAGTAATATGTGTACATGTCCACTGGCTACACGTAGTTGGAAGGGTGGAAATAATAAATGGAGGAGGGATGAAGTGGGATATCTTAGAAAAGATTTCCAAGACTATTGCTAGAGATGTCAATGTTCCCCCTTTCATTCTCACATCCAGGAATGCAGAATTTAAATGGTTTTTTTTCCCAACTAGGCAAGCTTATGAAAGTTTTAAAATATTTTTTTCAGAGATTTTTGTATTTTTGTTGTGTATGTTTGAAAAGCCATTCACACGGTGTCTAACTGTGGGAATGGCATTTCACAGGCCTGAATCACAGCCTGGAATTTTACATCATAAGAAGCAGAGATGTGTTTCTGTGGTAGTGTGGAAAAATGACATGCCATTGCCTTCTTTTGAGCAAGATGTATCCCAAAGGATATGACATATTTGGAAAGACCATAAACCAACTAATACCCTTCCACTGTCTGGCAAGAAGACAGCCGGAGACAAGAGAGTTCCCATTATTTCATTTGAACAATACAAGTAGAGGTAATCAGATTTACAATGCATGCATCAGTGCTATATGGAATGCTCATGTAGGAAAAGAATCTGCTGGAAGTAATGCAGCATCTTGTATCCCATGGTGGGCAGCCAAGTGTTTTACTTATTTATTTAATGATATTCATATGCTATGCACTAATAAACATTCTTGATGGGGTAGCTTACAATAAAAATTAACTGAGCCATAAAAGATATTACCATAACATCCAAATGATGCAGCATTATTTTAAAACCCAGAAGTGGACAAGGAAACAAATATTGCAGAAAGTCTCCAAGGGTTATATTGCAAAGTAGGGGTCCAACACTGCTTTATGTATTTATTGCCATAGTAATGATATTTTGCTAGAGTTTCCCAGTTGTGATTGTTCCCAGTTTTCTCCAAGGAATTTCCATAGAACACTGTCTCATGTCTTTATTGCATTTTTCCTAGTATGAGGTCTTGCATGATAGTATAACTTAGGCCCTATCGGCATGTGCCAAATAAAATGATGCTGATTAATAATAATAATAATAATAATAATAAAGATTTATTTCTAGCCCTCCCTATCACAGAGAATCTGGGCAGGTTACAACAATAAAATACATCAAAGTTACAATAAAATCCAAGAAGAAAACAATCCCTAAACCAACCCCGCATTCCCAATGCTAAAACAGGATTAAACAGTCCTAGTATAAAAGCATTAAAAACTATTAAAACATTAAAACATTAAACTAGAATTTGGGGGAAAATAAGCAGACAAGGAGTCATTTTTCATAATCATGATCATGGTCATGTCAGGTTCATATCCAGATCTATATCTATATTTCTATATCTATATTTCTATAGATAAAATGGCCTCCTCTCATCCTCTCAGCAGGTAGACCAGATGGCATACAATGCAAACGAGAGTTCTGATGTTCAGGACCATAACCAGGGTGTACTCTTCTTAAATCATAGGAAAATATCCCCCTGTTTGCTCCAGATCTTCTGGGAAGATCTGGAGCCCTATGGTCCAGTGCCAGGCAGATGTTTAAAACACATCACATTGAACCGTGCAGCTGCCAGTGCTGCCAATCACTCAGTCTGAGATCAGAATGAAGTGCTCAGCTATGGGATCAAGGCTGGGTGCCTCATTCTGGCCTTAGAGTGAAGTGACCCATCCTAGTGGCGGATACGCTGGGTGGCACAGTGGAACACACAACTTACGTCAACTGTATAAATGAGAGACTATGGGCCCAAACATGGGCATGATACAATGGCCAATCCCATTTGTATTGTGCCCACAGATCCATTCCCATCACCAGCACCTACCTGCTCCAACATGTTGATGAGAGGGTATTCAGACACCCACCTGCTGCCGTGCCTTGGAGCTGCAATCACTGGTGCTTCGCCCATTCCTTCTGCCACCATTCTAATAGCATACCCCTGCCGTGGCTCCTCCACAAGGACAGGTGCCCCCCTTCCAATATCACAGGCCATGACTGAGGTCTGTGAGTATAATGGCAACAGTGGTGGCAGGTAAGAGTGTGAGCGATCATCTGATCTAATGGCTATCACAGCAAAATTTCTGGGAAATTCTGCAAGAAACAGATGATCATTTTAGACTAGGCTAAGGACCAGTTGGGTTGGGCTGGATCCACCTGAATGGCCCCTTGTCTGCTCATCCCAAGCCTGGGACTATTGGCCTGGATGATGCCAGGCCAGAGGCAAATGGGCCTTTTGTATGCAGGCCCTACATCCTCCATCATCAACAGTCCTGTTCAAGTCTTGCAAATTCCTGGCTTCCTTGATTGTGTCTAGCAGTCTGGAAAGAGGCCTTCCTCTTTTCCTACTGCCTTCTGCTGCACCAAGCATTGCCACCTTTTCCAGTGAGTCATGTTGTTTCATGACTTTTATGACACCTTCAGTTTAGTCAAAAGTCTGAAGCTGCACAGCATATGTAGTTGGCATCACTGGGGCCATCTACCAAAGTTTACATTGCTATAGGTAGGAGTCCATAGCTGAATACTAGAGTCTTCTGTCCATGCTCTTTCTCTTTTCTTATACCACTTGTCCACTATCCTTCTTCAACTGTGTAAACAAGCATCTAGCACTTAACACATTTTCCTCTCCTTCTGGACTAATAAACATCAACGTATAGACTCGGCGCAGGAAGACAAATCTGTGAACAACACCTTTAATTTTCTCAAAATGTTAGTGGAAGGACTGGAGATGGTGGTGAGACTGACTTGATTGATTTTATTTCCTATTAATGTCATAGTCTCATTGATAAAACTAGTTGCTGACTGAATTTCTAAAAAAATAAGTAAGTATACAGTTCCTTAGCATAATGAGTTTCCAGACATTCTTTCCAAGTTGCAGTATGAAACTTACTTTTAATCTTATATTGCATTGCCTGAAATATGATTAACCTGAAGAGCAATGCCCCTGAGAAGCTGCAGGAGCAATTGCTGAATACTGGTGCTTGTACCTGCTCCTGACAGGGAAACATAACAGCAATCTTTTCTGTGTCTCTTGCTTAAAATGTCTTCTTTGCTCTCTGGGATAATATTCATATACTTCTGATGGATGGTATTTTGGCATCATTGAATATCTGATTGCTGCTTTGGAATCAATATTTTTCTAGCAATAAAGATGCCATGTCACTAATTGGCAGTTTGCGTTTGTTAGATCACAGTTAGCTAATATGCTTTGTATCTAGTACTCAGTGGCAGCCTCAGTTGTCTTTGATGCTTTGGATAAATCTGGCAATTAAATCTAACATGTATGATGGGGAAAGAAAAGGAAGAGATGGGGAGAGAGAAGGGAATACTTACATTGACTCAAGTTGGCAAAATGAAATAGCTTCATATTTCATCTAACTGCCAGTACTGTCGGTGCATGCAAAAATCCCCATACTATTGGCAGCAATGAAAAGCCACTTTGGTTATCAGAACAAATAGGAAGCCGATTCTGTCTTTTAAAGAAATTATCTCGCTCAATTGCCTTGCAACATTGCCATTAACATTCAGTTTAAAATAATAATAACTTTTAACAACTCCATGTGACAATCCAAGATAATCCCTGGATCTCTCAGGAAGCATTGTTCTCATTTGAGGCTTCTAATTCTGAATGTTCTCCCTCTTTATTTTCCTTTTAAAATTTTAATGAATTTACCGAAGATTAGCCGATAATGGAAAGTACTGACACTGCATTTCCTTCCTATGTTCTGAAAATCAAACGACTTTGTACCACTAGAAGTCTATAGCAGTGGGATGTCTCTAAAATACATCTGAAGCTATAATCCATAACTAAAGGGGGGAGGAAACATTTGGGATTGTTTATTAGGTGACAAAAATATAGCAAAGATTATTTTTGGACTCCGAGTTAATGTTTGTCTTTGTGCTTTTTTCTTTAAACTGCCCCATTAAACCTGACCTATTAAAAGGTCTGTCTTCTTCTTAATCAAATAATAGCTATAGCTTTAGACACTAAATTCTGTCATTAAACAGCTCTAGAGTCACCATGTATCCTATGTAGGCATCTTCTGCGGCCTCAGCATCTTTGAAGGCCTATCCCAGAGATCAAAGAAGGGGAGGATAAGGGTAGCACCAGCTTAGAGATTTCTTGTTGTTGCATGCCTAGGGTTGCCATAAGTCTGGACCTCCAAACAGGGACAAATGTAGGACAAATGTAGGACAAAAGGATCAAATGTAGGACACATTTTTAAAAAATGGAGGGCACGTAAAAATTGATTATTTTTGAAATTTTTTTCATATAAATGCATGTTTCTTAGGCATGATCAAAATGGAGGACATTTGGCATTATTTCTAGACAGATGGCAGAAATGTGCTTCCCTTTCTGGCCAAAAACCAGAAGGGGCGGAAGAGTGGAAGAAGCAGAGGAGGAGGAAGAGGAGGAAGAAGAGGAAGAGGAAGAGGGGAAAAGGAGGAGGAGGAAGAAGAGGAAGTAGAGAGGAAGAAAAAGGGGAGGAACAGGGGAAGGATGAGGTGGAGGAGGTGGAGAAGAAGAGGAGGAGAGAGAAGATGAAGAAGAAGGGGAGGAGGAGGAGGAGAGGAGAAGAAGAGAAGGAGGAAGAAGAAGAGGAGGAGGAGGAAAGAAGGAGAAGATGAAGAAGAAGGGGGGAGGAGGAGGAGGAGGAGGAGAGGAAGAAGAAGAGGAGAAGAAGATGAAGAAGGGGGAGGAGGAGAAGAGAGGAGGAA
>NC_056522.1:18499102-18499385 GCF_019175285.1 Sceloporus undulatus
GGAGGAGGAGAAGAGAGGAGGAAAAAGAAGAGGAGAGGAAGAAGAAGAGGAAGAAGAGGAGGAGGAGGAGAGGAGGGCGGAGGAGGCGAGAAGGCAGGGGAAAAGGGCCTCGTCGAGGCGAAGCCCTTTCCCCTGTCAGGCCGCTTCCCTGGCCGACGGAGGAGGCGGCAAGGCAGGGGAAAAGGGCCTCGCCGAGGCGAAGCCCTTTTCCCTTGCCTGGCCGCTTCCCTGGCCGACGGAGGAGGCGGCAAGGCAGGGGAAAAGGGCCTCGCCGAGGCGAAGC
>NC_056522.1:18499485-18547069 GCF_019175285.1 Sceloporus undulatus
GAAAAGGGCCTCGCCGAGGCGAAGCCCTTTTCCCCTGTCAGGCCGCTTCCCTGGCCGGCGGAGGAGGCGGCAAGGCAGGGGAAAAGGGCCTCGCCGAGGCGAAGCCCTTTTCCCCTGTCAGGCCGCCTCCGTCCCCAGCGGAGGAGGCCAAGCAGGGAACGAGCCTCGCTGAGGCAAGGCTCCTTTCCCTGCCTGGCATCCATCGCGGGGGCGGGGGGGCCGTCCCGGGGGCGGGGGCAAACCGGGGCGGGACCGTGCGGACCCGCCCCAAACCGGGAAAGTCCCGCCCCCCGGCGGGATATGGTAACCCTATGCATGCCTTCAAATCATTTCCGATTTATGACAAACCTAAGGTGACCCTATCATGGATTTTTCTGGGACTGAGAGTGTGTGACTTGCCCCAAGACCACCCAGTGGGTTTCCATAGCCAAACAGGGAATCAAACCCTGATCTAAAAATTGGATATCAATTTTGGGGAAACAAATATATATAAATAAATATAATCATCAACTTCACCATCATTAGCATCTCCAAAATTGTCATCCAGTGCTTAAATCAATACATCATACTGGGGCAGAGAATGGGGCAGTTATTTCTGTTTTAGGGATCCCAAATAGACACCAAGATGTAAGGAAGATGGCTTTCTGTTGGCTCAAGCAACTGTGTATGCTTTTCTTTGTTATAAAACCTTTTTTGCATTCATTAACCACCAATAAAGACTTACTGGCTTATTCCAGTCTTGGTATATTAATATGTTTGGGAATCCTGGAATTGGTACCATGCCTTTCTCAAAAGAACTAGTAATGCACCACTTTTTTAACTGAATAAGGATTAATGTCAGTGAAGCAGTCCTAAAAATGAATAAAGTAAAAAAAAAAATCTAATTACAAATAATATTTTTATTTTCTTTTAAATCCTAGGCTCTAAAATGCACAAGAAGGAAGTGTTGCTTCCTGTGAGACCAAACTCATAGGCAGCTGCTTCTTGACTGGCTGAATATTTCCTTTATTTATTTATTTATTTATTTATTTAGGGTTTGATTAGAGTAGCACTTGCTTCAATGTATTAAGAAAACAAAAAGATACAGCTCTCTTGTTAGGCTTCCTAAGTGTATACAGTCAATCCTTTGTATCCCTGGATTCCTTATCCATGGATTCAGTCATTCATGGGTTTAAAATATTAAATGTGTGTGTGTGTTTGTGTGTGTGTGTATTCCAAAAAGCAAGCCTTGATTTTGCATATTATATAAAGGACACCATTTTACTTTGCCATTGTATTTAATGGAACCTGAGCATCCACAGATTTTGATATCCACAGGGGGTCCTGGAACCAAAACCCAGGAGAAACCAAAGGTCCACTGTAGCCTGCTTTGAACTTTCAGAGCACTATATTTTTTAAAAAAGAAAGAGCAAATTGTAATTTCCTAACCTTACTTTTCCCTCCTGAATTTATGTTATAGTGGAAAAAGCGCTGAAGTCAAGGTTTGATGGTACAGTAGTAAGATACTGGCTGGCATCCTGTTCAGCAGTTACGATATCACAAGCTGGACTTATAACCTGCCAGCTGCTGAGGATTCATGTGTATGGTTATAAGCAACCAAATGTGACCTGAAAGACCTTTCTTTGCAACTTGGCAGCATCCCAGCCAAAGTGGTTCTGAGGCATTGGCAACTGGAGTGCTGGGAAATGTTGTCTGCAGCATGCTTCTGCTCATGCAGTATGCTTCTGTTCTTGTGGTGCCTTGGGACAAGCAATTGTGGCAGGGCCTGGAGAAATCTCTCCAGCTGCCTTTTTTCAATACAGTTTGTGACTGGGGGTGAAGCTACACTGTAAAATAATGCAGTTTGACTTGCCGTGGCACTATGCTACAGAATCCTGGGATTGATAGTTTTGTGAGGCAAGAGCACTCTTTGGCAGAGAAGGCTAAAAACTTACAAATCCTACAAATCCTAGGATAACATAGGATAGCTTTACAGCACTGGTGGTGTCCAACTGCATTATTTCTGCAGTGTAGATGCACTCTGGGAGTACACTGTGGATGCTGTTTCTCAGTGGTCTGTTCTCCAGTGCCTCAGTGTCAGTCAGGGGGCCCCAGGCTTCAAAGGTAAGTTGTGGGGGAGCATTGTCAATTTTAACTTTGATGATGGAGCTCCCTCCTCAGAGTTACAGTGGTGATGCAGGATCAATGAGTGTCTGCAATTTATTGCTGAGTAGTGTCGTGATAAGAAGAAATATTTTTATAAGATGGCCTAGGTGTAATTTGAAGCATATTGACATTTAAACTAAAATTGTATATCACCATGTGTAAAAAAAAATGAGATTGCTGATCCTGATCAGAGCAGCTTGGCATTCTGACCGTAACCTGCTAGATGTCATGGGGCATTTAGGTTTGCTGACCTCTGCTTCTTGGAGTTGCAAGACTTTAGTACTGAAAGTTAGAGGGAAGCTCACTGTAGCCATGCAGGCAAAATGCTAAGAGAGTTATTGTGCCAGTAGCTGCCTATTCTTTATGCCAGCCATCAAAGGATTGTGTGGCTGTGATTTATTACGACCTTGCATGGGAGTTTCCAGCACATCTGGTTCAGTGAAGGAAGCAAACAGCCAAGATAATTAAGTGTGATCTTGTGCATCATTTTCTGAGTAAATTATACACCCAGTCAGTCTGACATATTAATAACATACACAATAACGTATATGTTACAGAGTGCCTTTCCCTATTGTGCCTTTCCCTATAGGGAGATCCGCGAAATCCACAGAGGAAACCCTTTTAATACTGCCTTCTTTGGAAAAGTACACATATCTTTCTTCTTATTGTTGTTGATTCTGTTGTCATCTGAATCAGAAAAGAATAGTATACAGATAGACAGTGATGTCGATGGCTTCTATATCTAAGGTGTGATAAATCGAAACATATGTTTATTCCAGATTTTCAGAGAATTATCCAAGGAGATAATCCTGTTTCCAGAGAATCCCATCTCCAAACTAGATCTAGCACTTTCTTTAAATAGAATAACTCCTTTAAAATGTGGAATAACATCCAGCACCCTGCCAGGGAAACAATGAGCCAAGATATTCATCAAGGCTGCCAATCCAGTTGTGGAATTTCCTGCTATATTTCCCATCCACCAGGTTGACAGAGGTCAAAGTGGAAAAGGGGGACTTGGTGGCCATAGAAAGACTTTTCCTGTATTTGTATGTTACTAACAGGATGCCATTCTAGATAGTTAACTTGAGGCATTTCATGTTGATCACCATGTTTAATTTTGCATTGTGTCAGAAAGTTGGATAAATATCCATCTCTGTGTTGCTATCCAAAACTTATTCCTGTTCTCTCAAGGAGTATTTATTTAATTTGTCTCCCATCCTGTGAGAAAATTGTAGTATAAATCCAATGCATAAATACCTTTGTTGTTGTTGTTGTTGTGTGTCTTCAAGTAGTTTCTAACTTATGGCAACCCTAGGGTGACTGTGTAATGGGTTTTTTTCTGGCCTTGCCATTCTCTAAGGCTGAGAGAGTGTGACTTGCCCAAGGTCACCCAATGGGTTTCCATGGCTGAGTGGGGATTTGAAACCTGGTCTCCAGAGAAGTACTCCTATGCTCAAACCACTACACCACACTTTCTTCTACATATCCATACATATAAGAATGCATTTCACTCCATTCTGAACCTTTATGATGGGATAGCATGTGTCTAAATAACCACAGTGAAGCCTTATGAGAAGTTACACATTTGCAACATACCACTAGCCAGAATTAGAACTGAGTGCTCCAACTACATAAATAGTCTGTCATCTCATTGTTTCTCTTGCTGAAACTCCAGTTGCTAGGAAACTATTTAGACTGTCTCATTTCTGGGTTTAATAAACTGTAAAACACGAATATTGATTTGCACATTTTTGTGCAATAGGCTATAAATCTTCATACATAGCTACATCATTTTTATTGAACCTTGTTAGTGTACTGCCATGTTTCTCAGTTTGACTTACTCATTTCCATCTGAATCAACCCTCCACCCCAACCCTGGCCTAAAGCTAGCATATATCTAATCATAATTTGTTATATTATTATTATTATTATTATTATTATTATTATTATTACAGTGGTACCCCGGGATACGAATGCGCCGCCTTACGAAATTTCCGGGTTACGAAAAAAATCCATTTAAAAAAACTGTTCCGGCTTACGAATGTTTTTTTGGGTTACGAAAAATTTTTTGGTGCTTTTCGGCGCTATTTCACACGAAATCGCGGCTTTTCCCCATTAGCGCCTATGGGTTTTCGGCTTGCGAAAGCTTTTCGGGTTACGAAAGCGGTGGCGGAACGAATTAATTTCGTAACCCGAGGTACCACTGTATCTGTATTTCCTCATGTGATCATCTGTGAAACTTTGAGCAATGCTTTTGTGATTAATGCATCTTTTTCAAGTTAAGTTATAACATATCATCCAGCCATGCATCTGTTTAAGATACTTTATTTAACAGCTATGTTTGTAGAACCCATATTGTTCATCCTGTTTCATCTGTTGATGGTGCTGACAATCCAAATCCATGGCAGATACAGATGTGGATTCTAAGGAGTGATGTACTTCTAATTGTAATTGCCACTGGATTCACTTATTTGAATTTCAGGACTTTTCTCCCCATTGAGTGAGATTATGACATATATATTTTTTTGCAGATTTTCAATTATTATTACTATTTTGGCAAAAAAAAGGTTTGTAAAAATATATATACTTAAAAACCATTGCCTTGTGAAACAGAAAATAATGTCTTTTGTGCAAAACACAGTTTCTTGTACAATTGTGTGTGTGTGTGTGTGTGTGAGAGAGAGAGATTTGCAAAGGAGTAACAAAAGATGAAAAAAATTGCAATTGTAGGCCATTTTTTCAATGGGCATCTAGCTATGTCAAGACACATTGAGACAGAAAGATATGTGAGTATCCTTTTCATGCTCACCAAACCAAGTCCCTTTTCATCATATTTATACTACAGCTCTAGTGAGATAAAGAGTGAAATAAAGAGTGATAAACCTCGTGAGATATGATGGGCTATTTAATGTGAAGTGAAAAGGCTGTTAAATCTTGGAAGAGATGGGGGAAGCAGAATCAGATGTTCTGGAAAACAATATCATGCCCATCAAACAGTGTTGATGTGTCCTGTAAAAATGCAATAAGGTGTCTATACCAGCTGGACCTGAAACTGTGCATGAGAAATGACTTAGTATGCTGGCAAAGGGTACAGCTTGGAGGTTACTTTGCTGACTAGTTACTCCTTGCAGCAACAAATTGTTACAGCACTTTTTTTTTGCTATTAATAGATATGGGTAATTCAGTTATTCAGTCTAAGCAATGGGAAGATGAGGAGAAAAGGTCACATTGTGCTGCCTCTTTGTGGGATGTTATGCAACTAGCAAGGGTCTGAGGAGTTAATAGCAAGGAGGAAAAGGTGGTGATCACTGGTGGTGATAGAGGAGGAGAAAAGAGGAGCAGGAGATATTGAAAATATGAGCTTTACTAGAGACTTGGTGTGGGCGGGGCCGGCGTTCCAGGCTGCATGCTGCCCTTGAAAAAGGGGAAGTACTTGCCCACATGCGAAACAAACTTACTGGACTCAAATTTGCTGCAACAGTGTACTTTAATGCACCAACAGAACTCCTCTTCCCTTTTCCCTGTGCCAACAAACAAAGGCCCAACTAGCCAATAAGCCTCCCTTTCTTAAGTCCTGGGAGTCAAGCACCTTAGTCCATCAGCTTCTCAGCCTCGGCGTCTTCAGGCCCCTGGCCTTTCCGCCCTCCAGAATGTTTCTCTAGGGGTTCCCAGTCGGCCTTGTCGTGTTCCTGGGGAGGAGGGCCAAACTTCCACCTCACCCCTTTAGGGTCCCACCACTCGTCCTCTAGGTCCCTGGCTGGTGGTCGTGCCCACTCCTCCCCGTCCGAGTAGGTGTAGACACCTTCTGTTCGCGGGTTCCGCAACTGTACCTCCTGGTGAGGCCCACACCTTCGGAAGCTGGGTCTGGTTTGGAGGGACACCGGGACTCCTTCTCTCCCTGGGCTCCTCTTGACCTGCACTGTCCCTCTCTCATCTGCTGCTCCCCGACCTCCTCTTCCGCGACGTCTCCCTCTCCCCGCGCACCACTGCCCCTCCTTTTTTATTTCCCCCTCCGGGACCCTTGGCTCCGCCCTCTCTAGCTCCACCCCATGGGACGTCCCTCCTTCCTCTTCCACCTGGCCCACTTCTGCCCTCTCAGCTCTTCCAGCCCCGGGGCTCCCCTCACTACACTTGGGTTAGTTGGAATTTAAAAGAAGAAATAAAAACTTGTAAAAATTGGCCTTTCTGCCCCATTGAAAGTGACTGCTACAGTTACCAGAAGGAGAAAGACAAAGTTAATGGGAATGAATAAGAATGAGGTTGGAAAGTCAGAGAAGAGAGGGTTGCTTTGCTAGGGCAGCTGCTCCCAACAGTGACGCAAAGTACAGGTGCAGTGGCAATAGGAATGGAGTTAACATGCAGAGCCCCAATGCCATCATAAATTCTTTGAACACCCGAACAAAGTGATAGAGAAACATATCAGAATCATTAGTTGTCCATTTAATGGCAATTCCTTGAAGAAGTAAAGAAGGAAGGATCTACACGCCTACATTTGTGCTTCTGCATTCTTATGCTTTCCTTATAGAAGCTTGAAAATGTCTGAATCTTGAATGGTGAGGCAGATTGAACAGCCAAAGTGTGTTGTTAATGGTTAGTTCATGATCTAGGAAGAGTTTGGCACTTTGAAGCCCTGTTGATTCTACTAAGAGACTTAAACACATGCTTCACTTCCTCACGTTGGTACCAATTGGATCTCAACATGTTTAACATTAGGTGGATCATGTTGTAAATATTACCATTTCTGCACATAGTGTGTATTTATTCCATTGCCAAAGGAGAAGAGTGGATGGATTTGGATGGCTTGGAGCCAATTTACTGTGTAGATCCTATAACAGCATGTAGGACTAGTCCTTTGAGTTCTCTAACTGTTCTCTCACAGCTATTGCTCATATCTCCAGGAAAAAGGAAGGATGATAATGCTTGATTTAACAACTTTATCCAGTCCTGCTTCAAGACACCCTTCCCACCACTTTAGGTGGGATGTAAAGAATATTTTAATTTTTTCTCCCTTCAGTGAGAAAGAGTGTTTGAACTCATCAGCCAAATTCAAGAGCAGTTATGTTGGCAATGCAGAAAAATATGACAAAATCCAAAATCCACAAAGCAGTGGTATCATTATTGGGCCAACTCTAGAGCATAAAATACATCATATAAACTTCCAAAGCTTCAATGGTTTCTTCATCAAGAAAAGATGCTAAACTTCATATAGGAAAAGAAATGTGAAGATGCTAGAGTCACAGGCCTATGTTTTGTTTCAGATGTTACTCAGTTGTCAGCTAAGATGGTATTGAGGGATCTCAGTGGAGGCTGAGGCCACTTGTCTTCTTGGCCATGTGGGGACAAGGAACAAAGCAATAACAGACGAGTAATAACATTTCAGCTTCAGCAACAGAAAAGTAACTTACCTTGAGATTCAGCTGTCCCTGTCCAGTGCGAAACTAATTAGCCTTTTCTTACGCAGAGAATGTGGAATTTCAAAAACATATAAGACACTCCATCAAAAAAATTGTTAAATGCAGTAAGATCTTTCTCCCTTATGTGAGTGCAAGAAGCCAAAAATGCTTTTTCATCAGCAATAGCAATAGCAACCTCACTTGAAAACAAAAACAGATTTTAAAATAGATGAATGAATGAATGAATGAAAATATTGGCCAAGATTCTTCATTGGGGGATGTTACTGTAAAGTTTTGCAGAGACAGAATTATGATACCTCTTCCCGCTTAGAAGCTCTAGGACTCCATATTTATTAAAAAATACTAGCCATCTCTTTATCATGCTGTCAGTCAGTAAAAGTTTTAGACTTATAAACTCCTCAAAGAAGAGTGTTTTTCAATAGTAATACAGGTTTCAAAACTGTGGTTATCTTCATGATCTCTCTTGTCTTCCCCAAGTTGTTCCCTGCACCCTGTTGACTGGTTCTTTCCTGTTGGTTGGCATAAGATCTGAGATAGTGGATCCCCTTGTTGCTTTCTCCATGTTCAGATATTTTATAGTGTCACAGCATTTGGGAAATGTTTCCAGAAGCTGAGTGGAGGAAGTTATTCAGCTAGTACCCAAAAATCTCCATCACCTAAATGGTGTTCTGCAATGTCACCATAACTTCCTTGCCCCTAAAATATCTGTGAGGTGCAGAGGGCTCGGTTCTCAACATTTAGCTTCTGCAGCCCCCTATGGCTATTTAGTGGCCTGTGGAGGGTGGAATCACCCAAGAAGCATCTGGGTATGTCCCTACAGCCAGATGCAGAATGCTGACATCATCCTCCAGGATGTTTGGTGTCCTCTGGAGATGCATGATGCCATCATTCCGCATCTGGTTACAGGGATATAGCCAGACGTTTGATGTCTCCTGATTTCCACTGGCCACTTAACAGCCATCGAGAGGTAGCTGCAGCACTAAAATTTGATTCCCAGAGGGATTTAGGTCATAGGACAAGGTTCCAATCGTTGCAATGGCCAAAAAAAAAAAAAAAAAAAAAAAAAAAAAAAAAAAAAAAAACAATCTTCTAAATCCAGTGTATGCTGTCATAAATCACCTAGAGGCTCCCTACTGCTTTTATTATATAAACATCAAAATTGTAAAAAGGAAAAAAAAATGCAAAAAATCCCCAGATGAAGACATTCTTCAAAAATGTTCTAAATTCGTATCACCTCACCCCATGGAGAGCAACTTTTCAAACTTTTTCTTCTTACAATGAAGGGTTTTGGGGATTTTTTAATCGTCAATTCGCTCACAGTGATAAACAGTGAGCCTCCACCTTACATACATCTGTCTCTCTGGTATTTTATTAGAGGGAAGAGATGCCAAGTTGCATTCTTCATGGCAGAAGTCGTATTATTCCCATCATCTAGTTTTTATTTTCTTAGTGGGCTTTAGAAAATCATTTAGGTCATTAGTAATACTATCTCTTACATCTAAGTTCATTGTTGTCATTGACTGGTGAATAGTATTTAAAAAGACTCAGCAAAAATGGTAGGAGACTAACCCAGGCTGTTATAGAATAATGTTCACTCAAAGGAAGACAAATCCATTTTGAGGAAATTCAAGGCAAGTATATGCTTAGAGAAACAAATCCGTTCAATCCATCCTCTAATACCAAACAACAGAAGTAGCTATTTGGTTCAAATTGTTCCTAAATAACGAGTACAAAATAAGATGAGCAGCTTTCTGTCTGTGCAATTTTTAGATTGATTATTGGTAAGACAAAGGAAAGTGAGCTAAAAATTTCCTCCGGAAAATGATTTGAGGGATTACATTTAGGAAAAGAGATTAGGGAATGTCAAAGTATAAATAAGTAAAGAAGACGTTGTTTCATTGGATTGAGAAGTCATTGCTGTTGAACAGATTGGGAAAAGTAGAGGCATGTTCATGTCTATTTGACTTTACAACTACATTCAGGGGCAGGGAAGTAAAATGCAGAACGATTAAGGACCTAACAAGAATAAATCCAGAGTATCTCATTCCATATTCTGTTTATAGGTGTTCAAAAGTGATTCCTGTATGTCATGTTGTTTGAGTCTGTTTGCAAACACACCATGATGTTTCAGTGGCATTCTTTTCAGTGTCATTTGCTATTACGTGCTTTTAACCCACATCATTTTCATTCTTTCAACAATTTATTTATTGAACTGCCTCTCTCCCCCCAAATGTGACTGAACCATGGGCCATATGATATTATTTTCGGTGATAGTGGTGCCATGGATAGGCTGCAAGCAGCAGAAGTACATTTCTGTCAGCCAGGAACGTAGCCAGGATTTTAGGAAGGGGGGGGGGGTCCAGACTAAGTGCCAACATTATAATGGGGCTTGGGCACGGCGGCGCACCATTCATTTTTCTAATGGAAGGGGGGGTCCAGACCCCAAGGACCCCCCCCCCCTTGGCTATGTCCCTGTGTCAGCCGCTAGATCAGCTGGAGGTACAAAAAGATGTTGACCACACTGAAAATGATAAAAATATTTATTATGAGAGGATCATTTCTCCACCCATAATTTTTCTTTCCCTAAATTGAATGTGCTTCTTTGGAAGTGAGTTATGTAAATGGAGAACCTTTATTAAAATCTTAGTTATGGCTGGTGGCTTCTGTGATGGGAGACAGTGAATTGACTCAATGTTTTGCCCTTAATTTTACAGCAGTTGTCCAAAGTACTGAACCATCTCTCTGAAATAGTTTCAGAGACATCTACAGTGCGCCTGCATCATACGTGGGCACATTATACACTGCTTTTGGCATACGCTGAAAGCAGCGATGGAAGAAGCGGCGCCATGTGCCACAAGGAGTAAAGTTGCATGCACCCATGGCATGCGCGCACCGCTGCATTGCTGTGAGCATTAGCCCCATTACTTCTAATGGGTCTCAAGCATACATGGAATTTCTTTTATGCAGGTGTGTGTGTTCCGGAATGGACCCCTCCACGTAAAAGAAGGGACCACTGTACTTTAAAGTTTGAACTAAAACCTGGAGCAGGTTTACCATTGCAGCCACCAGCTACCACAGAAATTTTTCTTCCAGTCAAAGTTACTGTATATACTCATATATAAGTCTAGAAATTTTAGTAAAATAATTAACCCAAAAAGCCTGAGTCGACTTATCTACAAGTCAATGACAGAACTGTTCTTTAACTCTTAAAAAGGGAACTATCCCTTGATGAAAGTCAAAAGTGTAATCTGCCCTAGAAATGCTGACCCTCCTCTATTCTCTCATCATCCAGCCTTTACTGTGAGCACAAGTTGTGTCTGCTGGAATTTTGTAAGTTCTTTGGCATTCTTTTCCTTTCCTTCATCTTTTAGATCCTTTGTTGCATGCTCCAAAGTTTTATCCCTGACTTCTCCATGGAACATATCAAAATCCATAATTTTGTCCCCCAAACCTGCCCTTGACTTACATATGAGGTCGACTTATAATTAATACAGTGGGCCTTTGTTATCCACTGGGGTTTGGTTCCAAGATCCCCCATGGATAACAAAATCCATGTATGCTCAAGTCCCATTAAATATAATGACATAGCAAAATGGTGTCCCTTATAAAAAATGGAAAATCAAGACATGATATTTGAAATTTATACTTTTTTTTGCTTTTTAAAAAACATTTTCAAACTGTGTATGCTTGAATCCGTGTATAAAAAATCCATGTATAAGAAAGGCCAACTGTACATATATATGGTATATACAACCAACAGCTACTGGCTACAACCCTGCCAACTGCACATTTTATGACCATGTGAAAGGCCATATTTTTGTATCCATATAGAGATCACACACTTGGGGTTTGTCATGGCCAGCCACGAGGAGGACTTGGAGGACAATGAGGAGGACTTGGCTGTTCAGGTGTAGGAGGAACCTGAGGCTGTGCCAGGCCCCAGTTCTGCCCTGCCAGGTCCCAGCTCTGCTCTCCCAGCCCCAGTGGATTTGGCTCAGCCAGACCCTAGCTCTGTGGGATCTCCTCCAGTGGAGCCTGGGGCTCAGCAACCCAGCCTTGTCCCAGTAAAAGTGCCTGACCTGGGATACATAGAGCAGCAGAGCATTCCTACCTTTAGCCAGAGGAGATCAGAAAGGGCGTGCCTTCGGCGTTCTAAGAGCCACACTACAGAGAAGTGCTCATTAGGCAATCAGCAGCTGTGATAAGGGAACTAGATATAAGGCACCTGGCAGATGCTGAGCTCTCTTGCCAGAGACTATTAGTTCTCATTAATGAATGCTGTTTGATCTGGCTTCTGGCTTCCTAGTCTATTGACTGCCTTTGAATCCTTGACCTTGAACCAGACACTTGACCAACCCTCTGGTACTCCTGACCTCAGACTGGACTGGTAGTGTGGCTCTCTGTAATCCTGAACGTTGGACTAGCTAGTGGCTTATTCTATTGGACACAGTTTGGCATTGTTGAGGAGCTGCTGCTGGCAGCTCTGCATGTTTTTCTTATCAGCTGTGTGAGTGTCTGTATTGGCAGCATTCCCAGACAGGATTCAAGATGATCAGCTAATCAAGTTCTCCATTTATTGGGTAGCACCTGTGTGTGTGTGTGTGTGTGTATTGTTGCTTGCCTTCAGGTCATTTCCAATTAATGATGACCCTCAGGCAAACCTATCACAGAGTTTTCTTGGCAAGATTTGTTCAGCGTGGGTTTGCCTTTTCTCTGAGGCTGAGAGAATGTGATTTGCCTAAAGTTATTCATTAATTTTTCATGATTGAGCAGGGATTTGAAACCTGGTCTCCAGAATCACAGTCCAGTGTTCAAATCATTATACAACGTGTGTGTGTGCGTGTTCACATGTGCATGCATAGGTAGAAGTATTATTTTCTGTGCTGAAAATTCTATTTTCTCTGCAAAACAACAAAATATACCTCAAACTTTGAACAGTTTTTGAAAACTGCAGTTTTCTATGGCTTTCTCACAAGTAGAAAATTGTTAAACTTACCAGTTTTTGAAAATCACTGAAAAGTGTTGTTGTTATTATTATTGTGTACCTTCAAATTGTTTCTGATTTATGACAAGTCCAAGATGAACCTATCATAGGATTTTCTTGGCAACATTTGTTCGCAGGGACTTTGCCTTTGCCTTCCTCTCAAATTGAGAGTGTGTGAATTGCCTAAGGGCACCCAGTGGGTTTTCACTATGTGCCTTAATGTTGCCTGTCAGTTTTGGTGACCCCATGAATTTCATAGGGCTTTCTTAGGCAACCAACTTTCCAAGGATACATGGTGTTTGTTACTCCCCTATGAAATATATATTAGTGCTAAGTTCCTCCCTTGGATCACATCTGAATGATGACAGCATACCTACCACTCTAAATAACCACAGTATAGGTTAGCTGTTTTGGATTTTTCTCACTGGTAAGTGGATATTCATTTTCATACTCGGATATGACCTGCTGGTTGCTTATGGTGTATGTCCTTGTATCATCAGCATCAAGAAGGTTTCATGCATAGCACTTCCTAATGTGTGAAAATGTCCAGATTAGGGCATCCAGGCTTCATTTTATAGTCTTATGTGTTTTCAGGAAAGTCTGCCATTTCAGATAATTTCCAAATGATTGTCATTAAGCATATTGCAGCATACACATACCATTTGGGGCACTGTATTTACTTTTACAGTTCAATGGGCCAACCAATATTTTTATTACAGGTGTGTAGTTATAACAGTTATCCAGATGAGCAGAGTGAGCATTTCATAGAAGATTGTTTAGCCTCTGTAGTCAAAAGATGGGTGAAGTCTTAGTTTCATAGTCTGGTGAATTACTGCAAGGTCCTTATAGTCCTTACAAAATATTAATGGGCATTTCTTCTTCATTCTGGGATAATTGACTTCTTAGATTAAAATGGCTCCTAAGGAACCATTAAAGCCCATGACCCATGTAGTAATGAGGATGTTTGGCAGTCAGATGACTCTTTCCCCCCATTTAACATTCCCTTTTGCGAAGCAGTAAGTTGATTTGCAATGTGGATGTGTTTTGCTGGAAGGAGAATAGAAAATAGAGTGCCTTTATGCATGTACTGGGAAAAGAAATCAGTTCTCTGCCTTTATAACATCAATCCAGATAGAATTCAGAGATGTAGCCCTGTTAGGGAATATCAGTCAATAAAGGGATCTTGCAGCGCCTTTGAGAAAAACTGTGTAAAAGAAGCTGTAGCATGAGCTTTCGTAGATTTGGCTCATGCTACAACTTCTTTTGCACAGTTAGTCTCAAAGGTGCTGCGAGATCCATTTACATGTAATTAATCCAGGTAGTTAGTCATGATTAAATCTCTACAGTGCAACTAGTTCAGATTCTGAGTTTAAGCAAAGCTACTTTTTTTGGATCACAGCTCTCAGAATCCTGCAGCCAGCGTGGCCAATCCAAAAAATGTAGCTTTTCTCATTTTTTGACCAAATTCAGTGTCAGTTTTGGGCACTTGAAGTATAACTCATAAATAAATACAAATACAACTAAATAAATAACTCTTTGGCACCATCAGTATCATTTACCCAAAAAGAAGTGTGCATATAAACAAAGCTGTCATACCCTTTGGATGACATTCAGCTGTCATTGCTAAAAGACTTTTCCTGCATTTTCCTGTGGCATAAGTAATTAGTTCAATGAACCAAAGTCACCTTGTGGAGTAATCAGATTATTGATTATAAAGAGTAGTTTTGAAATATTTGTGATGCAAAAATAATAGATAAAGTAACCCTTGGAAGGTTATAAATGCCTACTGCTGTTGTGGCAGAAATACAAAATACTCACAGTTTTGTTGGTATTATTCATTATTTTAAAAATATTTTAGCCAGTTTAGAAGTTTTTGAGAGATCAAAAATTAATCAGCGCTCATAATTGAATCTCCGAATTTCCTATAATCATAGAATTATAGAGTTGGAAGAAACCAGAAGAGCCATCCAGTGCAATCCCCCTGCCATGCAGGAACTCACAATCAAAGCACTCCCAGCAATCTTAGAATATATTACAGTGGCTGGCCTCTACTTTTGAAAGAAACAAACAAATAACAGCCTTAGGCTGCTGCCATACTGCATAATTAATGCAGTTTGACATGACTTTAACTGTAAGATGGACTATCATATGGTGGCACTCCATATGTACTCACCAATGGAAACCCACTGGGTGACCTTGAGCAAGTCACATTCTCTCAGCCTTAGCGGATGTCAGTGCCAAACCTCCTCTGAATCAGTCTTCCCACGGAAACCCTGAGATAGGATCAC
This sequence comes from Sceloporus undulatus, assembly GCF_019175285.1. Lineage (NCBI taxonomy): Eukaryota > Metazoa > Chordata > Lepidosauria > Squamata > Phrynosomatidae > Sceloporus > Sceloporus undulatus. Next base: position 18,514,317 of record NC_056522.1, read on the forward strand.
CATAAGTCAGAAATGACTTAAAAGTAGAAAACAACAACAAACTTCTAGAAAGTATAACATAATTTTAAAACATATCTATAAAGATAAAAATACAGTGTAACCCATTGTTGTTTTTTTTTAAATGCTTCTTCTACATCCAGCTAATCATCATTTGCCTGTTTAAACAAAAAGGTCTTTTACCTGCCAGTGAGTGGGGAAGAAGAAGACAGAGGGCCTTTGCATATGCCATTTTGTGGACATTTATCCAACCTCTATTTCAGTATTTATGCTAAGGGAAGACTTTCAGTTTCCTGGGATATTTTGTCCATTTCATCTAGCATTTTTGCCCAGGGTGAATACATTTTTAATAAATAATACTCAGCCTAAATGTGGACCAGTGGCAAGAAAGATATTGCTTTCAGCTGGAGAACCTCTCAAGAATTATTTATCCTTTGTGACTCTAATAAGAATGGAGCATGAAGACTATAGCTGTCACTGTGGTAATATGAGTTTATCAAAAGAAATCTTTACAAAGCAACTTTGGTTGAGTGAATTATTAATGGTGGAAATATAACCTTTAACTCGTTCAGTCTGTTGTGCTGTTTTGTGCTCTTCTGTCTTGAGTAACTATAATGTAACACAATAAATCAGTTGGTAGATGCAATATTAAAGTTAAGATGTATTGCTTGAATTATGGATCGGCTACACAAATATCACTTAAAGGTTCTTTTTGGAAACAATTTATCTGTTTTGAGTATTTGACAGTGATATATAATTCTGGCCAAGTTTTGTTTTATAGTAGAACTGAACAGTATAATGGACAGTTTGTTTCTTCCCAAAGGCTTTGGACATTTTACATAGATTATTTTTTTCTTTTCTTTTTTCTTTTACTCTATTGCATTATTGTTCATCTGGCGGTGAATTTTCTGTCTGCCTGTCTGCTCCCAAATTTCTAGCATTTCTAGCATTACAGTAACTTAAAATTTCAGCTGATCATTTAGAAACAGAGTTTATAGATTCAAAGAAAAGGGGCAGGCAAAGTTCCCAAGGGAATGCAAACACAGCAAATATATGAGTTCTAGTTCTGAAGGATTTTCGATGTGTCACTTTTTGTTGTGTTATAAAATTGGGGACTGAAGGTAAATGCCATTTGGCAGGTGGAATTCTTATTTTTTGGGCAGGGGAGAATGTCCTTATTATACGCACCCCACCATAGTTACACCTCTGAGCGAGTTTGATTGAAAATCAGATCATTTAAAGTATGAGTCGGATTGTGCAAGTCATGGCCCCAACCACTTTTCATATGGAGTAAGTTTCAGTAAATTCAATGGCATTTTTATTTGTATTAATGTGCATAGGATGGTGCTGTCACTTATGAAATTGTTTTGCATGTGTTCAATATCTTAAGTATCTTTACAATGGGGTGGGCAACTGTGGAAGACTATGGGGCTACATTGTCCCCCTAGAGAATTTGGGTGGCTTGCACCACCATACAACAACAACTACAACAAATCAAAATTTTATATTGCCTCTGAATTGCCCCCAAACTCCCTCTAGGGAAAATGGTAGGCCCAGGAGGGGTATTTCATCAAACAGGAAAGCGAGCAGAAGTCTCTTCCTGATCATTTTCTTTTTCAAAATAATGCCTCTTCTGGGCCTGAATTAGCCAAGAAAATGTGGCAAAATTCTGCCTACCTCCAAGGGGGCATTTGGGGAAAAACAAATTGCTGAAAACTTTATTACTCACCCCAGGAGTCCTGGGGCCAGAACAACAGCTCTGTGGTTGCATGTGCCCCCATAGGTCACTCTTTGAGTTGATCCTGACTCATGGTGATCATGTGGATGAGACATCTCCAAGACTCCATGTCCTCCACTGCGCTGCTTAGGTCATGTAAATTCATACCCGTGACCTCCCTAAGATAGTTTATCCATTTACTGTGTGGTCTTCCTCTCTTTCTACTTATCTTCACTTTCTCTATCATTATTGGCTTTTTAAATAAGTCAGTCATTCTCATGATGTGGCCAAAGTACAGCAGCCTCAGTTTGATCATCCTGGCTTCCAGGGAGATTTCAGGCTTGATCTCTTCAAGGACCCATTTGTTTGTTTGTTTGTAGCTGCCCATGGTATCCTGAGCACTCTTCTCCAGCAGCACATCTCAAAAGAGTTGATTGTCTTCTTATCCACTTTCTTCACTGTCTGGCTCTCACATCCTTGCATGATATTAGGGAATACCATGTATGACCATACTAACATTAGTTCTCAGTTGCATATCTTTATTCTTTAGGATCTCGTCTAGTTCTTTCATAGCTGCTCTTACCATTACTAGTCTTAAATCTCATTCAAAACTAGTAGGTAAACATGGTTAGTTGTCCACATGGTTTGCTTGTATGTGTATATGCCTTTAAGTTGTCTGTCAACATATGCTGACCCCATTATTTCAATAGGGTTTTCTTAGGCAAGGATTACTCAGAGGTAGTTTTACCAGCTTATTCCTCTGAAATATGGCCTGTTGGACCTGGTATTCATTGGCAGTCTCCCATCCAGAGCTGATCCTGCTTAGTCTCCAGGATTAGTCAGGATCTGGTGCCTTTAGGCCTCTTCGTGGTTCATTTACTTACCTGAAAATTAGCTATCCCTTAACTCTGAACTACTCAAGGAATGCACTGTTTTGCTACCCTCTTTATGACCATGCTGGGCCTAAGACTGCCCTTTGATATTTCTCCACTGTGTTCTTAGTTCCCATTTACTATCTGAAATGCGTCCTCCCTTTTTTATGTCACCATTTAAGCCTAAACTGAAGCTGTAGATTTTAGGAGTTGCTTTCTAAACCTTGATGGAATGGATTCTCAAGGCTCCATTTTAATCATATTTCCCGTTCAGCCATAATGTGCTGCGTCCTGTGATGTGTTTATGGGCGGCACTATATAAACTAAAGCTATACATTAAAAATGCTATTGTGTCCCAAACGTTCCTGAAAAATGTTACAGTTTCAACTGCATTCTCAGCAGAAACTTTCCAAGTGCTTTACTGGACCCAGGGATTATTTTACTGGAGCTCTCATAGATCATTTTGATGGATAATAAAATACACAATACTTACTATTCTACCGTTTACTTTATTAGAAGGCAGGCTCCTGTGGCTAGATAGAGCAGCAATATGAGTAGGTGTGACTGCTGGTTTGTGTGATAGTCCCATTGCAGTCATCACACTGTTAACATCCACCAGTGACGAAGTCATCTAAAAATCCCCACAATCTTTACAAGGGTATGAGGCCACCAGGTTCCCCTACTTTTATCTACTTCTGTTTTGTAGAAGTCTGTTGCTTTCTAATGGCTGTTCTTTCAGATTTAGGGAAGTATTCTGGCTTAGTGACCAAGAAGTGTGCAGTGTTATATTGAATAAATCATACACACACACAGTCACACACATACATATAACATGCATTGTTAGGTTAGATTATCCTGGTATAGTCAAGTGACTTTTCTCCAGCCAGACCCTGACAAAAGAAAGGTTGATCTAATTCCTATGAAAGGTCCAGTATGCACTACCTGTTACAGTGGGAAAGGGCTTCATCTCCTGCTCTGGGCTTTCTCATAGTCTATGTGGGAAATAGGTTATGGACTTGATAAATCTTTGATTTGATTCAATAAGGTTTTTCTTCTGTTCAGCCTTCCAGGGTACAGAATGTTGAGTGAACATGCCTCTTGAAAACCAGTGAATGCTTAATGACTAGTCAAATCAAATACAGAACATGGATACTTGAATAATCTATGAATCCCTAATTGCTGACCAACTCATTAATAATGAGACCAGACACAGAGAACTGGGTTATAAAATGGGCAACTTTATTTAACTCAACTTATTTAAACTTATTTCTTCAAGAACTGCAAAAAAAACAGGGGGGAGAACCTTGTGTAGAAACAGCTGACTGATGGTCTGCTCCAATTCCCCAGCTTCCAAAGGGCGAAAACACCTGGGCCCCAAGGGCAATACATACTTTGGGTTGCTCCCCGGCCAGCCCACATCCGGAAGGCCAACCCAAGACTCCCCCACTTAATTCGCCAGACTTAAGTGAGGGTTTAAATCTCAAGCCAGCCCCAAGGCAAGTCTCTTTCCCTTCATGTTTACTCACAAGACCTAAACGTGATTTCCAGAGACCTAGCTTCACCCTTTAGGAGGGTGCCAAGGTGTTCACTGAAACGTCTATCTCCTCCCACCTATGCGTGGAACCTATTTATGACCACACCCATGCCAATTGTCAAAATCCTCAACCAACAGTGTGGAGTAGGGGAAAAACCCCTGGAAAGGGGAGAAAATTCCTACCCGGCTCCAAGGCGACCAGAATTAATTTTCACACTGATGTCAAGGCGGGAGGGTGGGCCAGTGTTTGAAGCCAAGTGAGAGGAGGTTGGGCAGGGAAGCCTCAAGCAGGCTAAACCCTGCCCACTCCTCTCCCAACAGCCAGCAGAGCATTATGTTTTCTTTTAAAATGCTGGTCTCTCCAGTGAGAGGTCAGCAAAATCTCCTCCCCAGTCCAAATGGTCGGGGAGAAGCATTCATAGTGATTGGACTAACTGGGAATAGAGAAGTCCCTTTACAATGCTACAGAAATAAAGTATAACAACAACAACAACAAGCTCATGCAGAACTGAGGGACCTGGCTTGATGCAAATAGGATTGTTGTGTTTTCGAGGTTGCTTGAAAATCCTACATGTGCTGATTCTCTTCTTATGGCCAGCTGACCTCCCACTCTAGAGGCACTTTAAAGGCAGAAAACTAGTAGAAGACCAGCAGCAACCAAACAGGCATTTTGGATGAACTCAGGAAGGCTAGGCAGTTTACCTTTCTCACATTTTTTTACAGTCTTAGGGTCCAGATCTATCCGTCTACAATGAATGACATTGGTTTCATGCAGGGTGTCTTATGTGCCACTTCCCTCAACCTTTCCCTGGAAGGGAAAATCTTGAAGAATAACACCTTTTGCATGCTCATGTGGGACTTTATGCTTATAGGTGCTCCTTGTGATCAGAGACCCAACTGGATGAGATTCCCAATCGTATGGCAAAACTATGCATATGTAGGTGCCCCATGTAGGTGTTCCTTCTGAGACTTTCGATGTACAGTACATATTTAAAATATTATCATGTTTGTTAATTAGAGTACATTGAATATTGTAGTCCTATTCTCTTTTTTCCCTGAATGTTAATTGTTCATAAGAAAAAGATCTGCAAGAAGGGTCAGGTGAAATCCCATTGTCTGGGTGTGTATCTGATACCTGCTGGGTTGGCATGGTACAGTATTTCCTTACAGCCAATAGACTGTTGGTGCTAATGTTCAGCAAATAGCAGGTCCAGGCTTCAGGATGTGACAAGTTATTGTCTAAAGAGCCTGGGGTGTGGCCCAAAGAAGTTTATCAGACCAGCACTTACTGTGTGGTAAGTGCTGATAAATCACTGCTAAAACGTTGAGGAAGCACATGTGTGTGAAAGCCTGGTGCACTTCCTAAATATCAGAGAATTGTCAACTCCCCTCCAGCATCCCTGAATCATTTGGGGAGAGGCAATTTCCTCTGAACACAAAGGCCCGTTACAGACGGGCATAAAAGTACATGCTCAGCACGTACTAGGGTTAGAAAGGGGCATCCAGAAGGGACGCCCCCAACCCTAGTACGTGCTCAGCACGTACAAAATGGTGGCTCCCGTTCCACACGGGGGCTGCCATGACGACGTCACGAACGTGCCGCCTCCAAATGAGGTGGCGCGGACGTATAGAGCGCCCTTTCCGCAGCGCGAAAAGGAGCTCTGAAACGGAGCTCCTTTTGCTGTTTGCGTCGCTGGTGCAGCCTTCAGACGGTTGCACCAGCGACGCAAGGGAGAAAGGGGCCGAGCGGCCCCTTTCTCCTCCTCCCCACTGTTGCCGGGTGTCCTTGGGGCTTGAAGCCCCAAGGACACCCCTTTCCAGGCCTCCCCACAGCAGGGAAAGGGGTGGGTGCAGGCCGCCCCAAACAGGCGGTCTGTAACACACCAAAGTTTCTGTATGTCTGTACCATTTCTATGTGCAGCTGATGTCATTTCCAGGATCTCATATTTTGTGAAACCTCTGAATAAAGTATTGACATTTTTATGCCAAATACTTTATTGTCATCTTGCTGGAGTCTCTTTACCCTTTTGTCTTCCTTTATCTGCTGTGGAGGTTTACATTTGTATTGTCATACTACACACTTGCACTCTTTTCTGCCAGTAAAAGACTTTGCAATTAACTTTGCATTGCATAGCACTCATGATGTACATGCCTTGAGGTCAGCACTCTTCCTCTATCCTTTTTCTAGGCTGTGTGGAGGAATAGAAATCCTTTTATATTCCACTTTGCAACCCACACATTGATAGAAGACAATCAGCTTCCGTTCACCTTTCTCCCAGAGGCTGTTGTCTTGATTTTCCTTTCCTTTTTGTAGCAAAGACAGACAACAGCGGTGACTCAGAAAACACAGTGTAGGCATAAGGTGCTCTTGTACGTAATCATTAATCATTCCTGTTGGATCCGTAATGGGTCTCTTCAGGTAAGGCAGTTCAGCGATTGATTGAGGCGATTCACCGAATGAGCAAGCATGGTAGCCCAAACTTTGCTTCCTTTCCCCTTGCAAATATACAATCATCACCAGGCAGTAACAGTGGTGATAGAAAAAGACACTAGCATACCCTCCAACTGTCCGGAGTTGGCAGGGGTAGTTCCAATTAATCCTTCATCATCTCGCTTTTGAACTGCTTTTAAGCTGCTCCAGTCTCTCTTTCCTTCTCCCACTTTGCCTCTTGAACCCAGCTTATTTCAGTGGCTGAAAACAGTTCAAGATGCAAAGGTAGTTTGCACTTGGTTAACTCAGCAGGAGAGAGAGAAGAGGAGGGGGAGAATCTTGCTCTTCCAAGTAGAATCAGGCAAAAGTAATCTGACACAGTTTCTCCTTGCTTATGTGTTCTTATTTGTTGAAGCATGCTTCAGAGCTGCCCACAGAAATTCACTAAAAAGATACACAGCTAGGATTGAAAGGACAGGTTCCTGGTATCTTGATATTTAAAGTTTGCCACTTTCAAAAAGATTATTGGTTTAGCTTTAGGTGAATATTAATTTATTGATATAGTTGAACAGTTAAAACATTTCCCTGATACATTATCTGTATATTATATATAAAGACATGCCAGTTATAGCTTATGAAAGGTTCTGTGGATTTTTTTTAAAACTCCACAAACTTTGCAGTTGAGCATTACTTTTTTAGGACCAAACACTACTAAAAATGTGCAAGCTGAATACTTTTCATTAGTCTCCCTGCCCCCAAAAGGAAGAAATAGAGGAAGAACCAGAGCTAGCTAGCTAGCTAAATAAATAAATAAATAAATAAATGTAGCATATTTTGGTCTTGAAACATGCATATATACCAAGTCCCATGATGGAGAGTACAAACTGAATGAATTGCTGGTAATAGGTGTGCTAATATCAGGTTCTTCCTAATAGTGTGCAGTGGGACAAACAACTGATGAATGTTCTCCATTTCTGAAAAAGAAAGAGGCTGGGTGCAGCTCAGCAGACTTTGCATTGCCTTGGTTGAAGTTTCCTGACTTGGCAACAGAGTAGAAGCTCAGAAAAATATGACAATTTTTATGTAAGCAAAAGCAGAGATTAAACTTTAGGAAATGCCAGCTGAGGCCAAACTGAATGCTGCTTTGTGGTTATAGGGGAATAAACACTAAATAGCTTTTTTAAAAAAACCCACACCAAAACTAAGCCTTTTCAGTGGTAGAATTCCACTCCTCACCACACTCCCCGTGGTAGACTTTCCCTTGGTGATATATACCAGAAATGTCATTTCCAAAGAAAATGTTGAAAAATCATTGGTCCTTGGGGAGAAAATTTGACATTCTAAGTGCATATTTTTTCATGAATTTTCATTCTCAAGGACTTTTTTTAAAAATCTGTCTGTCTGTCTGTCTATCTATCTGCCTCACAAAATGAGACGCTGTGTGTGTGTGTGTGTGTGTGTGTGTGTGTGTATGCAAATTTATAATGGGCCACTGGTGGGTGTGACAAAGAACTGATGAATTGTGAATTTTTACAGACCTTTTTTTTCTATGCAAGAAAACAAGGTTTTATTGTAGGACTTTCCCCCCACAAATAATCCCAAATTATGACAACTCTCATGTTTGACCATTTTTGTGGTGGATGACTTGATATGTCAAAACATTTTTTTTTGTCAAGGATATATTTATGAGTGTTGTTTACATCCCTACGTATGTGAGATACACACACACACACACACACACACACACTCAAATCCTGTCCTTCAGAGTTGTAGTCCAACGCTCAAACCACTACACCATGCTCATTCTTTCACCTATTGAGAAACTTCTTGAAATCTGAGGGATTCCTTTATGAGCGCTTATATTTTTAGATGATTTGCACATTGTTCAGGGTTTTGTACCAACTGTACAATGAACAGGGAATTACTATCAATCCTAGCCTGCTGGCAAATGTACCTGCATCATGCCCAGATTTGCAAATTTGTATTCTTAGCATTCATGCTGGGGTTTTTTAAAACAGAAATTGTCAGTTGAATTACCTGCCTAGGAATGTTGTAGGGGAAGAGTCCTTGAGACCCCCTGCCTTTGTCTGTGGATTCCAACAGGGTGTTTGATGGGCGTGGAGCCTCTTGTCTCTGTCCTGTAATCAAGAATTGGGGTATACATTGCACAATGCTGCTGTGAGCAAATTGAATCTATTCCCTGTAACTCCACTAGACTGGCACTAGACTACCTCTTCAAATACACAATGACCGGTTGTTAGAGGGAAATAATTAGTCTGTAATTATCTCAAGTTTCACTTTTACTTTAAATGAATGACTTTTCCACCTTCATTCTCTGAAACCTCTATATTGTGCAATTAGTGTGTTCTAATCCTTTTCTGCCTCCTTTTCCTCTTCTTCTCTCCCAGGACGAAAAGTATGTGTGTGTGTGAGGGGGGGGGGGAGGAATCAGCCCTTCTGTTAGGAAAATGATTCTACTGCCAAAATTTCAGAAGGATAAGAATGGTTGAGACTCTGTGGTCTAACAAAAGGAGATGGTCACTGCCACCATGACCAGCTGTTGAGGCATCTGGCCAGTTGCTGTTCATAGACAGATTGCTGAGCTAGATTGATCGTTGCTTGAATTTGGCAAACGGATCCTTGTGCTCATCTCTTCTTGTAGAATTTTATATCACTTTCTTTAAGAATATCTTGCTGGCTCCATTAGGAAAGGGGTGCAGAACCTGTGGCTTTCCTGGATTCCTGTTGGACTCCATTTCCTAGACTGGGTGAGAAGGTAGGAATCATAGGCCAACAACATGTGGCAAGCTACAGGTCTCTCCCATGCATGAATTGGGATGTTTTCACATTATACTTTACAACACAGTTCTCAGCAGAGACCAGCAACTTGTCAATACATGCTTTTTGTATGAACAGAAAAATTAAATAAGTCAGCACTGCATGGCAAATGGCTTTTGCCTACTTTATTTTTCTCATGAACAAGAATCACTTGCTAAAATAAACCCCTCATTTTAGAAAAAAACTCCCTTTCAGAAGAAAGGGGAGATCAATGGGCTAACTACCCCAATCCCAAATCCCAATTGTAAATTGTGATGCCTTCAACCATCTCTTTCTCCCTACTTTTCCTATCTCTTGGGTAGCAGCTGGTAGCCCTGTGGTCTCCGTAGTGATGACAGGTAGCTTCTGTCCCATATAGTGGGGTGATGGATCTAGTTTGGGCTTTAATATGAAATGTAAAAGCACTGTCAAAAAAACACGGTCCATAGTGGACACCGTGGCACTCATCTGGCAAATTTTTCCTGAAGACATCACAGCCCTGTCAGAACATTGCCTCACCACAAGCTACTTCCAATGGGACAATGGATTCTACAAGCAGAGAGAATGAGTAGCAATGGGAAGCCCTCTGAACCCTGTGATAGCAAACTTTTACATGGAACACTTTGAAAAGCAAGCCTTGGAAACAGCACCAAAAATGCCCATATATGGTTCCAATATGTTGACAATACTTTTACCATTTGGAGCCACAGAGAAGAAAACCTGTTTCTAAATCATCTGAACAACATGCACCCGAACATCCAATTCACAAAAGAAAAATAAAGGAAGGAACATCACCATTATTGGATGCCTTGGTCACCAGCAAACAAAATCACCATTTGGGCCACACAGTATACAGGAAATCCACACATGGACAGATACCTGCATAACAATTCCAACCATCACCCAGGACAAAAAAGAAGCACAATAAAAACATTGTTACACTGGGGGAAAAGGATCTGTGAACCACACCTCCTGGACGATGAATTGAAGCACCTAGACTGGGCTCTATAGGCTAATGGTTATTCCAGCCCAGGCATCAGAAGGGCTGCCAGACCCAGAAAAAACCCATAGAAGTGAAGACAAACCCAAACCCAAAGGGAAGGTATTTTTTAAAAAGGTAAAGGTATTCCCCATTGACAAGGTAAGTCAAGTCCGACCTTAGGGGGTTGGGGCACATCTCTGTTACTAAGCCGAAGAAGAGCCAGTGTTGTCAGAGATTACTCTGTGTTCATGTGACCAGCATAGAACGCTGTTTACCTTCCCACCGGAGTGGTACCTATTTATCTACTTGCATTTGCATGCTTTCAAACTGCTAGGTTGGCAGAAGCTGGGACTAATGATGGAAGCTCACCCCATCATGTGGCACCTGGGCCTTGAACTGCTAACCTGCTGATCTTGCAATCAACAGAGTCAGAATCTTAATCATTTGAGCCACTGCATCCATTTTTTTCCCCCATACATCAAAGGAGTCCCAGACAGAATAGGGAAACCGGTGAGGAAACACAACCTCCAAATGATCTACAAACTGACCAGGAAAATCCAGCAAATGCTGCACTAAGCGAAGGACAGGAAAGACCCTCCCACAGACAATGGAGTTTACCACATACTGTGCAGCTGCAAACAAGTCTACATAGGGACACCAAATGCAGTGTTCAAACATGAATCAAGGAACACGAGAGACACTGCAGACTGGGTCAGCCAGCAAAATCAGCAGTAGCAGAACACGTTATAAACCATCCTGGGCATAAAATGCTATTTGAAAATACTGAAAGTCTGGACAATTTCACCAGGAAACATCTGGACAATTTCACCAGGAAAGAAGAAACCCTCAAAGTAAACAGTTTGGCTACCAGTCCTGAAAAACACCAAAATCAAGATGTACAAATGAAAACCACTAAGGTTCAGGGGTTTCTCAGCAGACAATGGATCACTAATTAAATGGACACTCTCAGTCCTTGCCATTCAACAACAGACCAACACAGAGATTGAGAGGAATCACTTCTTATCAACCAAGGGTCACACAATATATATACCCCACTCACTTCCATACCAGCTTTCTCTGAAGATGCTAGTCACAGATGCTGGTGCAACTTCATTTATTTGTTTGTTTGTTTTATTATGGTATTTATACCCCGCTCTTCAGCCCTAAAGGCTATCAGAGCGGTTTACAATTATTATTTTTAATTAGATGGTTCCCTTCCCTCAGGCTTACAATCTAAAAAAGATGACGCAAAAGGAGAAGGGAATAGCAGTGGGGAAGGGGGAAAGTCCAGCAGTTCTGAGGCCTGGACCATGGCAGATGAACTGGAGGGAGGGCTCTGCTTCTTAAGGAATAAACTCTTTCATAACATGACCATATAGCCCAAAACTGACAAAAACTATGGATGGCGGCTGTGAAAGCCTTCCACTTCACACTATCCAAATTGCTGAACCCTGAATAAGTGGCACCTTGGGTTGTACATTTTAAAGTTTGAACTAGGAACCAGAGCAGATTCATTGGTTTACAGACATGGAGGCTGCCAAACTCCATTGCCCAGTCATTGGTTTGTAATATTAATAATGTGGAAAAAGATCAAGCCAGTTTATACCAAGCGTAGGAACTTGCCAAACAAATCCAGAATGGTCAGTACTTTCCATAGGTTTTGGCATACTGAATGGGATCTCTGCTACCAAACTAGTTCCTTCTTTCTACCCAGAGCAGATGGTTTCTTTCCACCTGCTTGCTAGATACTGCATCACTTTCTTGTTTTTGATTCCCTGGCATTGTTGCCTGTTGTGCAACCCACCTGCTACCTCTGCTTCTTACAATCCTCTTGCCTGATTTGGCAGCTGATTAGAATTCTTTGCCTCACAAAATAAGACTTTTTCTCTCATCCCATTGGGCCAACTTTTAAAATACTTTCCTTGGATGGGAGGAAGGATTGATCTCCCCAAGAGATGAAATCCCAACCATGCATCTGTTGGGATTAGATTATTTTACATATGTTGCATATGAACCTCTTAAGTGGCAGCTGTAAAAGAGGAAAATAAAAGCAGTTTAAATCAGTTTGAGAAACAATGGGGCACAGACATCAGTAGCATTTTTCTCATTATTTAATCCACCTCTACTTCTAAAGACTCCTGGGGAAAACAAGTGGTCCTTCCACCATTCTGGACTGTTATGCTCAGAATGACCTCATGATCAATTAGATAGATAGATAGATAGATAGATAGATAGATAGATAGATAGATAGATAGATGATAAATTAAGGAAATGAAGCAAGTGATTTTCTGGCATGAGATGAGATTTGAACACATGCCCCTATTCTAGACAAACACTCTAATGCAGGGTAGGGGATCCACTCTGTGATGTTAGTCTTCTCAGTAACTGTGAATCACTGAAGAGATCAGGCACAGTAGGGTTGCCAGATGTCTCTCATTATTTGAAGTGAACCTTATTTAAGAGCCAGAGTCTTTCTCTTATAGGGCTGGGAAGTGTCCCTTATTGTAAGGTCTATCCTCTATTGAGTGCTCAATGTTTTTGTTGTTGTTTTTGTTTGTTTTATATCATTTGAATGAGATGCAAAGAAAAACCCCTGTACTATCAGCCCTTCATATCCATGGATTTTTTAATCCATGGATTCAAGCATCCATGGCTTGAAAATATTAAAATATATGTATATTAATTACAAAAAAGCTTGATTTTGCCATTTTATATAAGGGATATATTTTAATATCCATTGTATATAATGGGACTTGAATATGCATCGATTTTGGTATCCATTTGGGGGAGTCCTTGGTATGCCAGTGGATTCTAAGGGCCCCCTGTATTCTTGAGTGTGGGCCCTGCATAAAGACAGAAATGTATGCGTTGTGTCGTTTATTAATGTGAACAATGTGTTATGTTTTCTAAGAAATACATGGCTAGGTTAACTGAAATCAATACTTTCATTTGATATTTAGATAGAGCATAAACTTGTTAATTGCTGCTTCCTGGTTGTATGTCATGAATTTTAACTGTTCCTTATTGCTGTTTTGACAACTTGGCAACACAATAACACAGGGATTTCATCTCTTTGCTGGCATGCTCATTTGCTCTCAGTTCAAATGTGAGCAGGGTGCGGGTGGGTGGGTGGAATTGTTTCACTCTAGCCTCGCTCATCTGTGCTCTAACCTCTACTCTGCAGTGGTTTTCTCTGTCATCTGTTATTCAAAATCTGTTAATCCCTCTGGTGTCACTGTTGGATGAGCCTTCCAAGGCAGCATGTGGCATAGTCATTTGCAAGCCAGTAGTGCAGTGAATACAGGGATGACAGGGTCAAAGTGCAATGACTTTTTGATTAGCAGGGAGTATGGCATCATCTGCTTCCCTGGACTCCTTTGTTCCCTGTGAGTTCATATGCAATCCCACACACTGGAGGGAAAATGCTTTTTCTCTGAAGTAGGGTCAGATCTGGTTAGTACCTGGATGGGAGCCCACCAATGAATACCAGGTGCTATAGTTTATATTTGAGAAGAAGGAACTGACAAAACCACTTCTGAATATTCCTTGCCTAAGAAAACCCTATGAAATTCAGAAAGTCACCCAAAATTGTAGGCTGACATGAAGGTACATACACACCCAATGTCTTACTATAAGCTATCCTTGTTGGTGTAATCCAGAGAATTTTGAGGGGACATGATCTTGAGTAAGCAAGACTCATTAGTGTTACAAAAAGCTTCCTACTGATAGAGATGAAATTGCTATATCACTTAAAATAAATCAACAGAGCCATGTACACCTTTCGACAACATGGATGGGGATTGCTTCATGAACTGTTGTGGTGAGGGCATGCACTTCAGAATTTCCATCTGCACTATTGGTGCAGGCTGTACATGAGATGTGACACAGGCATGATCCTGAAGCTTACATATCCTTTGTTGAGTGGCTGTAGAAGCTTCATTTTGAATTGGGACCTATGTACTGTACATAAATGCTTGCAAGAGGAAAACTCATTAATGTGAGCTAGTGATCTGCATTTTGTTTTGTTTTTCCCCTCACAATATAGATTACAGAAACAAGCCCTATTTCAGAATAATTTCCTATACAGGTCCAGTTGAAGGTTCTGTATGTATGTCATGGAAAGGGCCATAACAGCCTACTGCACTCCAGATGTTTTGGATGGCAACTCGCATCAACCTCATCCAACATGTTCCAGTGGCTGTGGGTGAAGGGAGTTGTAATCCAAAACATTTGAAGCACACTAGGCTGGGAAAGGCTATTTCATCTTTTTTGTTTTGGTGCAAAACTGAAATCTATGCTATGTCTCTCTCTTTCTAATTCCATGTGTTTATAACATTACTAGTAGACTGGAGGATGCACACTCCCTAGTGCACAGACCAGATGCTTCATATTTATAAGCGGCACTAAGCACCTGTTCATTTCTGTATCCATTGGTGGGTGACCAAAAACAGTGCATCAAGCATGAATGAAAATGTTCATCCTCATTTTAGCTAGGTGCTAAACCAAATACAGATGAAACAACAGAATACAATATGTCAGGTTAAAATCATTCAGGAGTGAGACATGCACTGTATGAAATGGGTTTTAGTTCATACCATACTTATTTCTGTAGTCTGCTTTGTCTTTGTGGCAGAGATGCTCAACCTGTGACCCTCTGGGTTCTGCTGGTCTGCAATTTGCATCATCCCTTGAGAATGGAGGGATTATGGGACATCAGGAGCAAGGCCCTTTTGCCAGTTCCTAGCAGACATGCCTTGGTGGGACTGTCAGAAAGATCTCTTTCAAATATCATAACTCAGACATATGGAGGAAGGTATTCTTTTAGTTCCTAAGTTATTTAAGCCTTTATAATCCATATGCCTCATTTTGAACTTTGCACAGCCGTATAGTGTGTATTCAAGTTGTTTCTAATTGATGACAAATACTAGGCTAATTTATCATGGGTTTTTTCTTGGCAAACTTTGTTCGGAAAGGATTTGTTTTTGCTTTCCTCTAAGGCTGAGACAGTGTGACTTGCTCAAGGTCACACAGTGGGTTTCCATGGCTAAAATTGTGTTTCTCTGGCCTTCCTTCACCATCTTCCCCAGAGCCAATGCTGCTAAAAAGAAACCCTCTCCAGCTAAGCAAAGGACAAAGAAGACTAGAAATTTGGGCAAACATAAAAGCCTTTGCAAAAAGGAACTTCAGTCTGAGACCTTGTTAAATGAAGTATGCCTATAATATTACCACATAAATACACCCTTTTAAAACATGAAGCGGCAGTAATGAACATTCAGAAAGAATATCACTGGAAGTCGAGAGACCATACTTAGTAATGGGTATCATGACCTTCTTATAAAGTGCAGCTTTAATTGGGTGGAATTATTTTGTTCAGAAGGATTTTTACAATACATTAAAGATTTCATTACTTTGAAGAAGAAATCTGTAACTTCACCACCCTCACTAGTTTTTCAGAGCTTGAGCTATGCAATGAGCAATGGCCATGATCTTCTTAATCCTCCACTAGGTAATCTTGCTTTGATGCACAGATATAAAAATGTTTGTTTATCTCCATAAAAAATGTACATGCACACCAACACGTTAAAAGATTATGAAAATGAACTCAGCAGAGATTTTCTGTGGAGTGTCCAAATAAGGACTATAGCATATACATAGTATAGGTGACCCATTGGAAAAAGAAGATAACTGGAGGGAATATATTAAAAAACACAAGCAAAATGTTCAGAGACTAAAAGCATCTTCTTTACAGAAGTGTTGTTTTTTCAGTTTAGGGGAAAAGATATGTAAGATGTGAGAAGCATTAATAAAATGTGTTAAGGCCGTTGGAGGTTTATACTTGCATAACTGGATAATTGCACAAGCCGTTGGATGTTTATACCAGCTTCTGGAAGGCAGTATCGAAGACTTCTTTTATGCAAGTGTTTTCTCAGGTTGTATAATTGCCCATGAAACTCCTGGAAAGGCACGTGAGCACAACTCTGCTCTCCTCCTACCAGTCTGAATGATCTGGTTACCTCTGCAGTCCCATGGAGTTATGCTGACATAGTATTATCTATGCCAGTTCAATGGGATCTTGGCCTAATTGCATAGTGCCATAGTAGGGCAATAATAATAATAATAATAATAATAATAATAATAGTAATAATAATTTTATTTCTATTCCACCTCTCCAATAAGATCAAGGCAGCTTACAGCAAGATAGGACCTGGCACTGAATTCTCCAGGGCTGACCCTCTGGAATTCACCTCATGGCTCTTTCCCTTCCCCATGTTACCATTGTTAGGTTTCTTGCCATTCCCAAAAAAGCTGGAAAAATACCTTTTGGTTACCATGTATAGATAACGTTGATCCCTAAATGTTAGTATTTTCAATCTACTCTTTGCCATCAATGTGCCCCTGCCCCATTGGAATGTGCCCCCAAAACATCTCTGAAGTTGAATTTGATCCTTGGGCTGGAAGAAATTCTCCTGGCTTGATTTAAGGGGAGTTTAGAAATACTTCTAATGGATGGCTGAATGTCACCTTCATAGGCTGCCTCTGAGCCTCTGAGAGATTTTTGTCTGACTACTGTAGGAAACAGGATGGTGGACTAAATATCCAGTCATGGCTGCATGCAAATAATGGCTTCTGTATTGAGATTATATTGACAGTTTGTAAAGTGTGAACTGCAGACGCAGATCTGCACCTCCCTTCAGTCTGTTGACCATTTAGATATTGATATCTGACTTTATATATAAAAGGCTTGTCCTCTGACTCTTCCAAAGCAGTTTTGTCTTTTTATAGTCTTGGAATGCAGGAGAGCTTTCTTTTTTTTTATAACGTTGCATTTTAATTCTTGCAAATTGCTTGCCAATTTAATACTGGCAACATCTAAACAGTAAGTAATTGCTTATGATAATGAGTGCAAACTAATTTACTGGAATATGTTAGTATTCACTATGCACTTTTAAACTGTTGGCTGTTCCAAAAATACAGTGCTCTGCATCTTTTTTTTTCTTTTTTTTTCTTTTTTTTTTTTGAGGGCTCTGTTGCTACAAACACCAACAAAAGAAAAAAAAAACCTTCAAATAGATTCTGCTCCTAACTTTATAGTCCTCTCCCCTACAATTGAGCCCATGTGGGTATGAGATCTCTTCATCTTCTGAGAACAGAGAACTCAGCAGCAACCACAACAATCACAAAAGAGGTTTAAATAATTCAGCTTAATTACTGATTGATGTCTCAGAGATAAACATTTATGCCATGATGAGTGCTGCTGTTCCCATATGGACTGTAGAGATTAATTTAAACAAATTTTAAAGCTAAGCAATACAGTCATTTATAGATTTCCAAGATTTACCACCCCTCCTTTTTTTTTCCAGTGGCCTTCATTTCAGAACTGATTATATCTCCACTGCATCAGTCAACTGATTGCTGGTTGCTGCTGTTCCGTTTTATCTCATTAAAACAAAGAGAGAGTGAAAACTTCTTCAGATTTCATTGCTTATAGCAATGATTTCGCACTGTTTACCAAATGGTCCATACTAGAATCATTTTACATTAGTTTGGAACCATTTTGTTTTCTTACAAACCAGGAGTGTGCAACATTTTTTCCCTGAGAGGTATATCAGTTGTTGTCAGGGAAAGGCATGCATGCTAGATGAAATCCCACCCAGCCCCAGGGGGTCTCCAATAAGAAAACAGAGATCATGTAATCCAGAAAGAACAGGGTTTTCTGTTTGTGTTTGTGCAGAAAAAGGTAGGTGAAGCTTCTCAAGCTTTGGGGTCCATAGAGGAAGTGGCCAAGTACTACATATTGCAGACCTTTGTTGTTACCTATATCAACTGCTTGTTTGTTATTCGCCGTCAAGTCAACTTGGAGCTAGGGTGACCCTATGAATCAGAGACCTTCAAGAACCCTGGTCATCAGCTTCCCACCTCAGGTCTTGCAGATTCAGGGCTGTGGCTTCTTTGACTGAGTCTATCAACCATTAGTGTGGTCTTCCTCTTTTCCTGCAGTGAATCATATCACCTCAATTTAGCCATCTTTGTTGATGGGGAAGATTCAGCCCTAAATTGCTCTGAGACCCATTCTTTTGTTTTCTTTTTTAGCAGTCCATTGTATCTGTAGGACTCTTGTTGAGCACCATACTTCAAATGAATTGAATGTATTGTTGTCATCTTTCTTCATAGTCTAGGTTTCAAAACTGCACATAGACATTGGAAATACTATGCCTTGAATGACCATATAAAAGAAACAATATCTTCTTTATCACTAATGTTACATGTCATCTGAAAGATTTTATTATTTTATTATTCCACACTTATCAGTTAGGAATCTTATTTTTGTCTTATTATAATCGAGTGTACACTGTACACATACATTGTCTCTTGTCGTTGGACATCAGTACTTTGCACCACCTTTAGCAGAGAACCAGTGAATTTTCATTGGCGCAGTATCATCACTTGTTGCCAGATGTGGAGTGGCAGTGTTGTACCAAGCCATAACTTTGCATCAAAAAGTGAGTAAGCATGATGAGAAAATATACAATATGTAGACAGCCAGCATAATGGTTTGAATATTGGACTATGACTTTGGAGACCAGGCTTCAAATCCCCACTTTGCCATGGAAATCCACTGGGTGAATTTGGGCAAGCCATACTGTCTCAGCCTCAGAGAACAGCAAAGGCAAACAAATCTGGCAAAGAAAATCCCATGATAGGCTTGCCTAAGGGTCACCATAAGTCAGAAATGACATGAAGGCACACTACAACAACAGATGGAATATGTATCAGTATTGAGTGAAATTGAGTATGAATTTCATACTCAAGTTATGTTTTCCACAAATCCTTGTACGGTATTTTTTTTTTTTATCCCTTGGCTTGAGCAAAAGGAACATTTCCCTTCAATTTCACACACAAATTTTTTAAAAGTTAGAGAGTGTATTAAATTCTTGAAGAAGCTCCACACATTGATCACTAGCTCTCTGCTTTCAGTGTGTTTCCTGACCTTGCCACATGTTTTCATGTGGATATCTGCAAAGAGGAAGCCTATACTTGAACTCACACAACTCTTTAGTTTCTACAGAAGTCTACACCTATGTACCGGTTATGTGTTCAACATGGGGAACAGGACAATTCATATAGCCTTAGTTATGTATCCTAATATCTTGCAACCTCAGGGTAGGAGTATTTATTGCAATTTGAGGTAGGAATAGGTGGGTCTGTCCAGCTCAGATTTTGTCAAGACTGTCATGTTTCACCATCACATCCCATACTAGGATTAAAGCATGTTTTAGTACATATGTTTGTGTACATTTTAGGATTGTATTGCCATGCACTCCAAAGACATTTTACAGCTTTTATGGTTTACCGTCTCTGCAGTTGGTTGCTTGAGCAATACCTCTGCAAATCTTTGCATGCTAGCATATCAGATAATTGGTCACTGTGAAACCAACCAGCTGTATGAAATTAAGTTGTGTTTTATAAAAGACTGGCACTCACTTCTGTTGATAGACTCCTACATATTAGACCTATTTCCTTTTACTCATATTTCAGAGGAGGTAAAGAGACTCTGTGTATTCTTCGCCTTCTGAATAAACATCTATATGATTACTCTTTCATCTGTTTAATAAAGTCCCTCTCCCATGAGGAAGAAGTAGTTATTTATGTGGTCACATAGTAAGAAACCAGGTTAATCTGTCCACATTTGGCCCAAAGTTGCTGGTTGCTGAACAAGAAGGTTGTTAACATCTAAGAAAATTGAGTCGTGACATTTTCAGCTTGTTCTCATAAAAGAGTAGCATTTGATTTAATAATCCTCCATAATATTTACTGTGAATAGAATACTCATGGGGACAGATCATATTTCACTGGAGGGAGACGTCCATGATTAATAACCAACCAATGTTACAAAGAAAAGGTCCCTGATTCAGTTCATGGGATTTGCAATCGAAAGAATGATATGTGCAGCCTTTCTCAGTTTATTCAGAGGCAAACCTGGAAATGACAGTGTGTGTACAATGGCTGCAAGTTCCTGCCAAATCAGAACATTTTGCTACTTTATTTTCTGATTTACTCCTGTATTGCTGTAATTGTATACATTAATGAAAAACAAGCAAACAAACAAACAAACACAAAACAAATAAACAAAAAATCCAAAATAAAACCTTGGTTTAAAAAACAAGCAACAAAACATGATTTAAAACAAACAACAAATAAAGTGTTTTTTTAAAAAATATTCTTTTTCCAATCCTAAAATTATCACAGGGGTTTATTTTTTCAGAGGAGGTTTGCCTTTGCATTCCTCTGAGGCTGAGAGAGTGTGATTTAGTCTAGTCTTCAAATCACTATGGCAAGCTGGCCCTCACATTGGACATACACGCCTGAATTTGATTCAAGGGCTCGACAGACCAGGTTTATACTGGCATGGGTGTGGCGTATGCATGCTGGCCACCCCGACACCATTCCCATGCTGCCCCCACGCTGCCAACCTGACCAGATGGTGGGCGGCATCACACCTCATCTTCAGTGAAGCGTGTACATGCACTGCACATAGAAGCAGTGAAAAGCCACAGCAACAACTAGGGCTCTCTTTCCATGGCGCAAAAAGGAACCACTTTTTGCAGCTTCCTTTTGCGCTGGGGAAAGGCCAGATCAGGGCTGTGACATCTGGTTGCTGCAGACCCATTCCAGTGAGGAAAGGGGCAGCACAGACCCGCCCCTTAGGGGTGGTCTGTTGAGCCCCTAAATCTGTTCAAAGTGTTTTTTGTGGCTCCCCTGTAACAGAGCTGACACTCAAATGTTTGTCCATTTTAGTGCTCAAATTCAAAACCACTTACCTTATTTATTTATTAAAATATTATACCCTGCTCTATTTAACCTGTATAAATATTTTAGGTTAACTAGATTACAAACAGTAAGATAGTTTAAATAAGCTTAAAACACATTACACTATATAACGAATTAAAACAGATTTTAAACATTTAAAAACTTTTAATAACTATAAAAATAGTTTGTGCATTGACTGTTATTGCTAGTTTATATTTCTGTCCAGGAGAGGCTGCAGCTGACTTACCAGCTGAATCTGGCACCAAGCAGTCTGAGCCACAGAGTCTACTTGGGCTTCCTGTGCCAGGGATAGATTTAGGGGCACTCCCAAGTTTCTTCTCTTTTGGAGGAGTGAAACACCATCTAGAATAGGCTGTGTAACCAATTCCTGGACCCAAGAATCACCAATCCATAGATCCTGTCTTGTCAAGATTTAGCTTCAGTTCATTGTCTGCCATGCAGCCCAACACAACATCCATGAACTTGTTCAGCACCTGCACAGCCTCCACTGACTCTGATGATACTGAGTGTCATCAGCATACTGATGGCAACCCACTCCAAATCCCCCCAGCAGCTTCATGTAGATATTGAACAGCATGGGGAATAAGATGGAACCTGGGGCACCTGACAACTTAATCACCATAGGGCTGAACAGAGGTCCCTGATGCTAATCTCTGGAACTGGCCTTCCAGTTATGAATGAGGTGGTCTTGAGATGACAGGAATGGAAATTCTTCATTTGAAAAGTTGAACTACTGTCAGTCAGAGTATATGAAACGGGGCTAAGTAGATGGAATGATCTCTGAAAGTATAAAACCGTGTACTTACATGCTTATTTGTGGGAGCTTAATGTGTCCATTATGATGAATTGGTGATAGACCTAACGTTGTCTATTCTCATACTGTGTTATGTGAGAGGCGATGTTTAAAAACCTGCCGGGCTGATGGATAAAGTGTAGAGTATATATCAATTTTACTGATGACAAAACAACAACAGTGTCCTCATTTCAGTGAGCACTATGATGGGCTTCAGTGAGTAGACCAGCCTATGCTCAGTAATTACCGAGACGATGAAAAACAAATAGTTCAAAGCATAATACACTCATTTGTCACTCCTGAACTCTTTTCTTGGACTCTGGCAGTTAACTTGTCACTCAAAAAGAGCAGGATAAATCTTTTCCAAAGCTGAATGATAGCAATTACCATAATGACACAGCATGTCATTTGTGTATGTGTGTGTGTGCCAAGCTAGAATTTGGAAAGAGGGAAGATGGTGGTGGTGGTGGGGAGAAGATATTAGTAATCTGATCTAACATAAGGGGAGGAGGGGCAAAAGGAAAGTTGGCTTGAACTTTCCACATCTCACTTTAACAGATTTGTGGCCTATTAGCTCCAAATGTCACCAAGTCTGTTTTCCCCCCCTCAACTCACTGCTGTGATGAGTGATAATTTTTTTCAGTCCTGTTTTTATTAAAAACATAGCTATCCAGGCCCACAAAGTCGTCCATGTGTGCGCGCGTGCATATATGTGTGTGAATGAATGTGAGATAAAATTATTCTGGGTTTGAATATTTGCATGTTCACCTCTGTTGATCATAATGGATTAGATCTCCTACCTCTTTGTTTTTTTCCATGAGAGGCTCTTCCTATTTATATGTCAAACAGGCACACCTTGTTTTCTCCACATTGGGAATGGCTTTGGCTATTGCATTTAACTGGTGCAGATGGGGGAAGATATTTTTAATACCTAATTTTTGAAGAATCATTCCGAAACTTGTAATTTTTTTCAAATCTGCTATAGAATCATAGAATCATAGAGTTGGAAGAGACCACTAGGGCGGTCCAGTCCAACCCCCTGCCATGCAGGAAATCCAAATCAAAGCATCCCTGACAGATGGCCATCCAGCCTCTGTTTAAAGACCTCCAAGGAAGGAGACTCTATCACCCTCCGTGGGAGTGCATTCCATTGTCGAACAGCCCTTACTGTCAGGAAGTTCCTCCTAATGTTCAGGTGGAATCTCTTTTCCTGTAGCTTGCATCCATTGTTCCAGGTCCTGTTCTCTGGAGCAGCAGAAAACAAGCTAGCTCCCTCTTCAATATGACATCCTTTCAAATATTTAAACAGGGCGATCATATCACCTCTTAACCTTCTTTTCTCCAGGCTAAACATCCCCAGCTCCCTAAGTCGTTCCTCATAGGACATGGTTTCCAGACCCTTCACCATTTTTGTCGCCCTCCTTTGGACACGCTCCAGTTTCTCAATGTCCTTTCTCAATTGTGGTGCCCAGAACTGGACACAATATTCTAGGTGGGGCCTGACCAGAGCAGAATACAGTGGCACTATTACTTCTCTTGATCTAGACACTATACTTCTATTGATGCAGCCTAAAATAGCATTGGCCTTGTTAGCTGCCGCATCATACTGTTGACTCATGTTCAACTTGTGGTCTACTTGGACTCCTACATCCCTTTCACACGTAGTTTCATTCAGCCAGGTGTCACCCATCCTATATCTGTGCATTTTATTTTTCCACCCTAAGTGCAATACTTTACATTTCTCCGTGTTGAATTTCATTTTGTTAGCTTTGGCCCAGCTTTCTAGTCTATTCAGGTCATTTTGAATCTTGATCCTGTCCTCTGGGGTATTAGCTATTCCCCCTAATTTGGTATCATCTGCAAATTTGATAAGTATGCTTCCAATTCTGTCATCCAGGTCATTGATAAAGATGTTGAATAGCACTGGGCCCAGGACAGAGCCCTGTGGGACCCCACTGGTCACTTCTCTCCAGGATGAAAAGGAGCCATTGTTGAGCACCCTTTGGGTTCGGCCGGTCAACCAATTACAGATCTATGCAACAGTCCCCCTGTCCAGCCCACATTTCACAAGCTTGTTTGCAAGAATGTCATGGGAAACCTTGTCAAAGGCCTTAGTGAAATCAAGATATACTATATCCACAGCATTCCCTTCATCTACCAAGCTGGTAATTTTATCAAAGAAAGAGATTAAGTTTGTCTGGCATGACTTGTTTCTCTGAAACCCATGTTGACTTTTTGTGATTATGGCATTGCCTTCTAGATGTTCACAGACTCTCTGTTTAATGATCTGCTCCAGAATCTTTCCTAGTACTGATGTCAGACTAACTGGACAATAATTGTTGGGATCCTCTTTTTTCCCCTTTTTGAAGATGGGGACAACGTTTGCCCTCCTCCAGTCTGCTGGGATCTCTCCTGTTTTCCAGGAGTTTTCAAAGATTATTGCCAATGGCTCCGATATTACATTTGCCAGTTCTTTTAATACCCTTGGATGGAGTTCATCTGGTCCCGGAGACTTAAATTCATTTAGATTAATAAGGTGTTCCTCTACTATCTCTTTACTTATTCTGTGCTGAAATTCCCCTATTCTGTCCTCTGCTCCATTATCCTCAGGTTGAGCACCCTTTGCCTTTTCTGAGAAGACTGAGGCAAAGAAGGTGTTGAGTAATTCTGCCTTTTCTCTGTCTTCTGTTAGCATTTTGCCATCTTCTCCACGCAGTGGCCCTACCGTTTCCTTCTTCTTCCTTTTGCTGCGGACATATCCAAAAAAGCCCTTTTTATTGTTCTTAACCTCTCTAGCAAGCCTGAGTTCATTCTGTGCTTTAGCTTTTCTGACTTTACCCCTACACATGCCTGCTATTTCTTTGAATTCCTTTTTTGTGATTTCCCCCTTTTCCCATTTCTTATACATGTTCCGGTTCAAACTTAACTCGGTTGAAAGTTCCTTAGTCATCCATCCTGGTTTCTTGAGACACCTCCTGTTTTTCTTTCTCACTGGAACCGTTTGAAATTGTGCCTTCAGTATCTCTCTTTTGAGAAACTCCCATCCATCAACTCCTTTATCTTTTAGTACCTCTGACCATGGAATCGCCCTCAATAATTCTCTAAGTTTACTGAAATTCGCTCTCCTAAAGTCTAGGATGCGTGTCTGACTATGCCTGGCTTCTCCTTTCCACTGTATTTCAAACTCCAGGAGAACATGGTCACTTCCACCTAATGATCCCACCACTTGCACCCCATTAACCAAGTCATCCTCGTTGGTTAGGATCAGATCTAAAATAGCTGACCCCCTTGTTGCCTCTTCCACCTTTTGGACCATGAAATTGTCTTCCAGCCAAGTGAGAAATTTGCTAGGCCTTGAGGATTTTGCTGAGTTTGACTTCCAGCAAATATCAGGATAGTTGAAGTCGCCCATCACTACTACATTTCTCTTTTCTGACTGTGTCGTCATCTGTTCTAGAAAGATATCATCCAATTCCTCAGTCTGACTTGGGGGTCTGTAGTAGACTCCCACCGTAACATCCTTGTTGTTTCCCTCCCCTTTAATTTTTACCCAGATGCTCTCCACCTGGCTTCCATGTTTGATGTCCAGGATCTCTTCACTGGTGTAAATATCTCTGACATATAGTGCTATTCCTCCTCCTTTCCTGTTTGGCCTATTTCTCTTAATAAGGTTATACCCCTCTATTTCCACATTCCAATCATGAGACTCATCCCACCAGGTTTCAGTGATGGCTATTATATCATATTTACTTTGTTGTACTAGGAGTTCGAGTTCATCTTGCTTATTTCCCATGCTCTGTGCATTAGTGTAGAGACATCGTAGACCATGGTTCCCTTTTTCTTGCTGCCTGTGCAAGTTTTTTTTTGCCTCCCACTGTTGGGTCCTTGCACTGTTTGCCTTGTTTCCTCTATGCCAGTTTGACTATTTTCGCCATCCCTTTCGCCTTCCTTAATATTGTCTCCCTTCCCCTCGAAACTCAGTTTATGGAAAGAACTTCTCCCCCCCCCCTTTATTTATTTATTTATTTATTTATGGGATTGTTTTGGGAGAATCACATTATTGTTGTTGTTGTTGTTGTTGTTGTTGCATTCATGTATATCCCATCTTTCTCCCAGTAGTGGGACTCAAGGTGGCTGGAAGATATTTAAAACAAACAAAGAAAAAACTATATAAGAGGATTAATTATTTTATTTATTTATTTATTTATTTCACTTTTATGTGTTGTGTCCCTTTCTCCCAGAAAGGGACACAACGTGGCTCACAAGATATAAAAAATTAAAACATCACAATTAAAATTTAAAAGAAACATTAAAATCATCTAGTTAAAATAGTATAAAAATAAATATTAAGATTTTAAAAACAATTAAACTATTTATAAATTGCAAACATTAAACATTACAAATATTAAAAATCATCAAACAGCTTAGTGCAATCCTTAAAATCAGCACTGCAGAAAATTAAAAGCCCAGCCCTAATCAGTCTGTAAACTCCTGAAGGCACAGAAGTGTTTTAACCTGTTGACAGAATGAGAACATGGTTGGGGCTATCCTGGCTTCACTAGGGAAGAAGTTTCAGAGTCTGGGAGCAGCCACCAAGAAGGCCACTCTACCTTGTTCCCACCAGTCAACACTGAAAATGTGGTGGGACAGTCAGAAGGGCTTTTACAGATGATTTTAAAGCTCTAATAGCCTCACAAAGGGAGATACACTCCTTGAAATAACCTGGACCCAAGCCATACAGGGCTTTATAGGTCAAAACCAGCATTGAACTGTGTCCAGAAATGGACCAGCAGTCAGTGGAACTATTGCAACAAAGGAGTTGTGTGCTCCCCTAGGCCTGCCCAAGTTAATAACCAGGCTGCAGCTCTTTGAGCCAATTGAAGTTTCTGAGTACTTTTCAAGTGCAGCCCCATGTTGAATGCATCACAGTAACCCAAACAACATGTAACCAAGGCATGCATCAAGCTCATTGCTCTCACTATGTTTCTGGGAGTGTTGGAGCTCTCCAGAAGGCTTGTGGAGTTTCTTCATGACAAGAAGCAATAGTGGTTGACCAGTGATCTGTTCCGACTGCAGAAATATTATGCTATTAACTACAATGATTCCATCTTGTGGAATCCTAGAACTGGCCATTTGGGGAGAGGCATTTAGAATTTACATCCAATGCACTCTAGGGCTTCCCTAACTACAGAGCTCAGCATTCCATAGCATACAGCCCGGGCCGTTAAAGTGGAATCATGGGTCCAAAACACAATGCAGAAATAATTCAGTGTGAGACCACTTTGGCTACCCTGGCTCAGTGCTAGGGAGTTTGCCAGTGAGCTTCAGAAAGCTGACATGATTTGATTTTTGCCTGATTGACCTCCAACATTTTATAGATGAAAACTGGAACATGTGCGGCCAAGAAACATTAGGAAGTTAAGGTGTCAAAAGTTGTTCATGAAGAGCAAACAAGCTAGGAGAGGCTGAAGGAGTTTGCTTTTCCCTCAGCCTACCAGATCTTACTCCTCTGTCCCTCTGAATTTATTGTGAGTAAACTGCTTTTCCATTTTAAATTCAATTGGCAGCAGTTGAAGTAAGCTGACTACAAAGGAAAAAAGTGGCAGGACGACAGAAGAACTGGGATATTTTAAAAGCAAATGGAAAAGTGGGACAGCAGAAGATTAATTGGGTTTGTCTCTGCCAAATCAAAACAGTTGGAGGGTATGGCCTTCTGGCTGACCCAATAAAAGTATCATTGAAGCGTATTTGAGAGATTGGATTTTATTTGTCAACGTGGTTGTCCTTTTTTCAGTCTTTGGTCTACTTGTTTATTTTAATGTTGCTGGTTTTAAACATCTCTTCTGTGGGAGGTGGGATGGGGTGAGGAATTTTAATTTAGTTGATATTTAGGTTTTATTGTTCTACAATTTTAATTTCCTGTAAACCATCCAGAGGGCTATATTGATTAGGCAGTGAACAAATGTTGGGGCTTAATAAATAAATTTATGAAGGTGGTAGAAGTCCATCCAAAATGGAGTGAGTGCATCATCATAAAATGTCCCAGAGACCCCTTCAGCATGCTTGAATTTCATAGCACGTCAATGTGAAGTCCCTTCAGGACAGAAGGCTCCACAGACACTGCTGTAAATATTTCAGCATTCACCTCAAACAAAAATCACTGCTTGGTAGCATTAATTTTTGGGGTGGGGAGCCTTTCATATCATTTAGAATCTCGCTTTCTTGCCTGTTTTCATCCCAAGACATTAATTTTGTCATTCAGCATCCTGTGAATCTCCAGTCTTGAATTTATTCACATTGATGAGGAAACTTTAGTGTCACTAATTTAAAGGCTCCATTTCCTCAGTTATTACTCTGCAAATCAAATGAACTGTGAATGCCTAAGCATGGCTCTACCAGAGTGCTTATCTAAAATGGGTGATATAACCCTACCTGACATCAATTAAAAGAATTCAGCTTCTTGTTCTGACAGCTAATAATGAGCAATGCAGACATGAGGTGGGGCAAGAAATTATATCTATATATCTATATCTGTATCTGTATCTGTCTATATACATGTAATTGCATCTTCTCATTCTGCTGAATGGAGGGCTTTGGCTTCTTGGGGAACATAATGCTAATAACAATAATATGAACAACAACCACAATCTGCTGGGAGGTATGTGCATGGCAAAATTGCACCCAAAAACTTTAGGACTATTGATGCAATTTTTTTACAGGGTTAGTATGTTCCCCAGGGGCAAACTAATGCTGTCCTCTAACTCTGGATAGCTGCCCATCTCTGCTCTGAGACAAAAATCTGTTTCTTCGTCACTTGTTAAATTCAGTGGGGATGATTAGATGAGGGACAACCCGTCCCTGTTCCATTATGTTCCTGTCCTTCCCATACAATCACAGGAAGAACTTTCAGACAGGATTCACACTTAGCCCATCCTGGAAGTTCAAATGACAGCAATTACGTGAAAGGTTCTCAGATAAAGGCATGCAGATCCCATCATTATCCCACCATTAACCTGTCATTAAAGCGACATTGGCCAGCATTTAATGGAAGTTCGCGTTAATGCAATGCCTCTTTAATGGCAGATTAATGGCGCGATCGATGCTACAGTTTGACAGCCTTTTGTGCCATCGCAGTCACGGGCAGGTTAAGAATGGGATAAGGTTGGGGGAGAAATCTTGTCCCTATACTGTCCCCATGTGAAATTCTCCAATATGTATAGCCCAGTCCAAATTGAGTTTTCTCAGCCGTGATTGAATAAAGACTGACTGCTGGATCAGGTGAATGGAGAACTGGGTGGGAGGCAAAAAGGACATAGAGTTTCATAGAGATGGAGATGGTTGACTGACTGGAACACCAGCAAACAACTGAAATTCAATTACTTCTGTATCCCACTTTTCAATGCTGATACTTTGTTGTACTGTATAATCTTGGTCTGACTTTCTGTCTTCCTCCTTTCCTGCCCCCTCCCCCCATCCCTCTCTTCCATCCTTTCTCCCCTTTCTTTTACTACAAAGTGCCACATAAATACCCAGACATGAAGTAGGAATAGGTTCAGATTGTATTTCTCCTTCTTTTGGATCCAGTAATTGCTCCAAGAGTTCAGATTTTGGATATTAAGGAGGCTTTGGAACCAGAGGATAGCCTTTCCAGTCAGACTTGGCAGTTTAATTTTCCTATAAATTTATTAAGTTGTTATTTTTTTTTCACAAAGAGCCCATGGAGAGCTGGTTATAGAAATTCAGATTCACTTCTTCAGAAGGTTCATTGGTTTTATTCCCAGGTTTTCTAAAAAGTGTATTTTGCAGGGAGCAGTGGCCAGTTCTGACTGATGAGTGTAGCCTAGTTCATGTGTATGTGGAATCATATGATATGTATAATTACATAAAATCACTTTATTTCTTTGCACTCCCTTTATACACAATAGAGCTGACTGACTGAACTGTCTCCATTGAAAAGTACTGTGCTCAAGGCAAAATCAATGCATACTCCCAGATATTATATTGGCAGATTTGGGAAACTTCCTTTTTTAACTCTATCTCCCAGCATCCCCAGTTAACATGGTGACCATGCTGTTCGGGAGATTCCAGTGTTAAAAAAGGAACCTTTCTTAAATTATGTGTATTGTTTGCGGTGCCAACTGTTATCTCATTGTCTGAACTGGACCTAGTTTAATGCAGTACATATTTGCAAATACCATATATACTCAACTATACGTTGACCTCATGTATAACTTGAGGTCAGGCTTTAGGGCCAAAATGATGGGTTTTGATATGACCTGTGGATAACTGAAGGGTCAAACCTATGGGTATGTAACAAAGGATCTAAAAGATGAAGCAAAGGAAAACAATGCAAAAGAACTTAAAAAATTCCATAACTGTTTCTGCACATAATAAAGGTTGGATGAATGAGATAATAGAGAAGGGTCAGTGCTCCCAGGACAGATTATGCTGTTGCCTTTCACCAGGGGATGGTTCCTTTTAAACTAAGAATTAAAGTACACTACAGTACTTACATTGACCCATCGATAAATTGACTGAGGTTTTTTTTTTGGGAGGGGGGGGTCAATTTTTGACTAAAATTTCTAGATTTATACATGAATATATACAGTAACTAATTGCCATATCCACACATGACACTTTGCAGGTGTACCCTTAACAATCAATTAGGTGAATTCCAAACACATATATTGTGTGAATGGGCCTCAGGGCTTCATATTCTCCAAGGTAAGGAGACTTCTGAGCAGACCTAGTGTTGCATGATATGTTCTCTGTGGCTGAATCAACAGAGAGGAGGGAGGTCCACCTGTCAGAAAGAAAGCTTCTTGAAAGAAAGTTTCTTGAAGTAGCCATTTGTTGGCTTGCAAAATACTTCATTTTTGCCAGGTGTTTCCAGTGTAGATTTCAGGCTCCCTAAAGTGGGACTGCTGAGCTGTTTCAAGTAGAGTGCTAACAGATGGTAGAGTTATTTGTTTGCTGTCTAGCTTGGTAGAATCTGAACTTGGTTTCTCTGGCTCTGCCTTCTACTGCTCGTCCCTTTGGCTGTGCCTACCAGTCCCTTAACTCAACTCCTTGAGCATCTGGTACAATTAATAAGTCATGAGGAATGAATTGGTAGGCAATGCAAGTTTTCTGGTCCCCCATGTGTAATGCTCATTTATATTAATAGGCAATTCGGTCAATACGCAGCCATAAGTCCCTTAATTTCTAAGGCAAGAAACAAATTAGGCAATTGCTAATGTAATATTTGAATTTCACCTGTGGAAAATCACATAATATCTTTTCATAATCTCTAATAGGGTGAATTGATGTCTTTTTCACCAAAGGAAAATTGCCACCTCTTTGAGAATGTTGCACATAACCAACAATATAGTGGGTAGGATGTAGGATGGGTGAAATCTTCCTTTATTTATAGATGTTTGACTTTTAATATCCATCTGATATTTTTGCAAGCATTCAGAGAAAAACATGTTGTATCCTTATTACCTTTAATAGAATTATAAATGGAGTGGATTTTTTTTTTTTAATGTTGGCAGCTGTGTGACATTTTACTGCAGTTTAAAAGTTTTGGTGAAAGATAATTACTTCTCATACTGTATATATAATGGAGATGTACAAAGAAAACTACTGTTTGGTTTCACTGTGTATGTGGAAGTGGCCCATTAATGGTACCTGTGCTGGAAAAAAGAGATTGTGTGAGATATTTAGAGTGACTTAACTCCAAGTTTGGGGACCTCTTTTAGCTTGACAGTCAAATGCAGTTTCAGAGAAGGTGTTGGTGGTCATATCTCACTGGTCATTGGGACCAACCTCAAAATGATGTGACCAAAAAGCTTAAAGCTGCATTTACTTATTTTTATTTCTCTGTTTCTTATACGGTGGACCCTTGGTACCCACTGAGGTTTGGTTTGAGAGTCACCTATGGATATCATCATCTGTGGGTCCTCAAGTCCCATTATATACAGTGATGTAGTAAAATGGCAAAATGGAGGTTTGCTTTTTGGTCTGTATAATCCCCCCCCCCAAAAAAAAGCGTGTATGGTTGAATCTGTGGGTGCAGAATCTTTAGATGCAGAGGGCCAACTTTACTTCCTAATATAAGAAACAAAGCAGCTTAGAGTATAGCTTTAAATAAAATATAATTTTAAAATGTCATTTTAGAAACAAATAGTTTTAAATAAACAGTTTAAAGCTCTGAAAACATGCAAATGACCAGAAAAGTATAGAGTATGTGCTCTGTTAAAAGACTCTCCTGCAGCAACTAGGGGGCTGTGCAGACTGCCTTTGAAGGGGCGGCTTGCAGCCACTTCCATCTACTCCAGATCAGGGCCACGGCAATCGCACGCCACAGCCCCATCTGGCCCTTCCAGGGCACAAAAAGGAATGGCAAAAAGCGACTCCTTTTTGAGCCCTGGAAAGGGCACGATAGCACC
Source organism: Sceloporus undulatus (assembly GCF_019175285.1). Classification (NCBI taxonomy): domain Eukaryota; kingdom Metazoa; phylum Chordata; class Lepidosauria; order Squamata; family Phrynosomatidae; genus Sceloporus; species Sceloporus undulatus. Next base: position 18,546,720 of record NC_056522.1, read on the forward strand.
GTGGCTTTAAGGTGCTTTTTTGGCACTGCATCATGTAAACGCAGTGGAGCACCATGACATCACACGTTGTGTGGAGTGGCACGCAGCGTCATGTCATCATGGGGGGCAGGGTCGGGCCATGCATCGTATGGATGCCACACCCTGAGTCTGCCCCCAGGCTGGCCTTAATGGGCGGTCTGCAGAGCTGTCAGTAAATATCTAAAGTGTGTATCTGAAAAGGCCTTTGCCTGACAATGGAAAGGAGAGAAGGCAATGGAGGGGCAGCCTAACCTCCTAAGGAAGTGAGTCCCAAACGATGATGATGATGATGATGATGATGATGATGATGATGATGATGATGATGATGATGA
>NC_056522.1:18547079-18590933 GCF_019175285.1 Sceloporus undulatus
CGACGATGATGATATTTTTTCTCCCCTTGAATCGAGGTGGGAAACAACAACAATTAATAGTTACACCACATCAGTTAAAACATATCAGATAATCATAGAATCATAGAATCATAGAATCATAGAGTTGGAAGAGACCGCAAGGGCCATCCAGTCCAACCCCCTGCCATGCAGGAAATCCAGATCAAAGCATCGTCGACAGATGGCCATCCAGCCTCTGTTTGAAGACCTCCAAGGAGGGAGACTCCACTACACTCCGAGGAAGTGCATTCCACTGTCGAACAGCCCTTACTGTCAGGAAATTCCTCCTAATGTTGAGGTGGAATCTCTTTTCCTGCAGCTTGCATCCATTGCTCCGGGTCCTAGTCTCTGGAGCAGCAGAAAACAAGTTTGCTCCCTCCTCAATATGACATCCCTTCAAGTATTTAAATAGGGCTATCATATCACCTCTTAACCTTCTCTTCTCCAGGCTAAACATCCCCAGCTCCCTGAGTCGTTCCTCATAGGGCAAGGTTTCCAGACCTTTCACCATTTTAGTCGCCCTCCTTTGGACACGCTCCAGTTTCTCAATGTCCTTTTTGAATTGTGGCGCCCAGAACTGGACACAATATTCCAGGTGGGGCCTGACCAGAGCAGAATATAGTGGCACTATTACTTCCCTTGATCTAGATACGATACTTCTATTGATGCAGCCTAAAATCGCATTGGCCTTGTTAGCTGCCGCATCACACTGTTGACTCATGTTCAACTTGTGGTCTACTTGGACGCCTAGATCCCTTTCACATGTTGTCTCCTTAAGCCAGGTGTCTCCCATCCTATATCTGTGCATTTCATTTTTTCGCCCTAAGTGCAGTACCTTACATTTCTCCCTGTTGAAGTTCATTCTGTTAGCTCTGGCCCAGCTTTCTAGTCTATTCAGGTCATTTTGAATTTTGATCCTGTCCTCTGGAGTATTAGCTATTCCTCCTACTTTAGTGTCATCTGCAAATTTGATAAGTATTCCCCCAATTTTTTCCTCCAAGTCATTGATAAAGATGTTGAACAGTACTGGGCCAAGGACAGAGCCCTGTGGGACTCCACTGGTTACTTCTCTCCAGGATGAAAAGGTGCCATTGTTGAGCACCCTTTGGGTTCGGGCGGTCAACCAATTACAAATCCATGTAACAGTTCCTTTGTCTAGCCCACATTTTACAAGCTTGTTTGCAAGAATGTCATGGGGAACCCTGTCAAAGGCCTTACTGAAATCAAGATATACTATATCCACAGCATTCCCTTCATCTACCAAGCTGGTAATTTTATCAAAGAAAGAGATTAGATTTGTCTGGCATGACTTGTTTCTCTGAAACCCATGTTGACTTTTTGTGATTATGGCATTGGCTTCTAGATGTTCACAGACTCTCTGTTTAACGATCTGCTCCAGAATCTTTCCTAGTACTGATGTCAGACTAACTGGACGATAATTGTTGGGATCCTCTTTTTTCCCCTTTTTGAAGATGGGGACAACGTTTGCCCTCCGCCAGTCTGCTGGCACTTCTCCTGTTCTCCAGGAGTTTTCAAAGATTATTGCCAATGGCTCCGATATTACATTTGCCAGTTCTTTTAATACCCTTAGATGGAGTTCATCTGGTCCCGGAGACTTAAATTCATTTAGATTAACAAGGTGTTCCTCTACTATCTCTTTACTTATTCTGTGCTGAAATTCCCCTAATCTGCCCTCTGCTCCATTATCCTCAGGTTGAGCACCCTTTGCCTTTTCTGAGAAGACTGAGGCAAAGAAGATGTTTAGTAATTCTGCCTTTTCTCTTTCTTCTGTTAGCATTTTGCCATCTTCTCCACGCAGTGGCCCTACCGTTTCCTTCTTCTTCCTTTTGCAGTGGACATATCCAAAAAAGCCCTTTTTGTTGTTCTTAACCTCTCTAGCAAGCCTGAGTTCATTCTGTGCTTTGGCTTTTCTGACCTTATCTCTACACTTGCTAGCTATTTGTTTGAATTCCTCTTTGGTGATTTCCCCATTTTTCCATTTCTTATACATGTTCTGTTTAAAATTTAGCTGAGCTGAAAGTTCCTTGGTCATCCATCCTGGTTTCTTGAGACACCTCCCATTTTTCTTTCTCACTGGAACTGCTTTAATTTGTGCCTTCAGTATCTCCCTTTTGAGAAACTCCCATCCATCTTGAACTCCCTTCTCTTTTAGTATTCCTGACCATGGGATTGCCCACAGTATTTCTCTAAGTTTACTGAAATCCGCTCTCCTGAAGTCTAGAATGCGTGTCTGACTATGCCTGGCTTCTCCTTTCCATTGTATAACAAACTCCAGGAGAACATGGTCACTTCCACCTAAGGATCCCACCACTTGCACTTCATTAACCAAGTCATCCTTGTTGGTTAGGATCAGATCTAAAATAGCTGATCCCCTTGTTGCCTCTTCCACCTTTTGGACCATGAAATTGTCTCCAAGGCAAGTGAGGAATTTACTAGACCTTGAGGATCTGGCTGAGTTTGACTTCCAACAAATATCAGGATAGTTGAAGTCCCCCATCACTACTACATCTCTCCTTTCTGAGTGTGTGGTCATCTGTTCTAGAAAGGCTTCATCCAATTCCTCCGTCTGACTTGGGGGTCTGTAGTAGACTCCCACCATAACATCCTTGTTGTTTCCGTCCCCTTTAATTTTTATCCAGATGCTCTCCACCTGGCTTCCAGGATTGATGTCCTGGATCTCTTCACTGGTATAAATATCTCTGACATATAGGGCTATTCCTCCTCCTTTCCTGTTTGGTCTGTTTCTCTTGAAAAGGTTATACCCCTCTATTTCCACATTCCAATCATGAGACTCATCCCACCAGGTTTCAGTGATGCCTATTATATCGTATTTGCTTTGTTGTACTAGGAGTTGAAGTTCATCATGCTTATTTCCCATGCTCTGTGCATTAGTGTAGAGGCATCTAAGACCATGTGTTCCCTTTACTTGCTGCTTGTGCAAGTTCTTTTGCCTCCCACTGTTGGGTCCTTGCACTGTTTGTCTTGTTCCCTCTCTGTCAGTTTGACTGTCTTCTCCAGTCTTTTTGCCTCCCAGAATACTGTCTCCCTCCCCCACATAACTCAGTTTAAAGCCCTCCTGATCAAATTCTTGAGGCTATTGGCAAAAATGTTTTTGCCAACTGGCGTGAGATGCAACCCATCCCTTGCCAGAAGTCCCTCCTCATGGAACCGCAACCCATGGTCCAAGAATCCAAATCGTTCTTGGCGGCACCATCTACGGAGCCAGTTATTTACATCCGCTATTTTCTTCTCCCTTCCTGGACCATGCCCTTCGACTGGCAGAAGAGAGGAGATGACAACCTGTGCATCCACCTCTTTCAACTTCCTACCCAAAGCCTCATAATCCCTTATGATATTCTGAAGGCTATGCCTTGCGGTATCATTGGTTCCCACATGAACCAAAAGAAAGGGGTAATGGTCAGTAGGCTTGACCAGTCTTGTCAGCCTCTCTGTCACATCACGGATCTGTGCCCCAGGGAGACAGCACACGAGAAAATACACATTGGTTTAAAAGGACAAATAAGATATACAAATATTAAAACAATCCATATTTAAAATTCATCATTTAATATTCACAATTTAAAAATAATAAGGATAAGCCTGCCAGATCCAGCAGGTCTCTCTTCCAGCAGGTCATTCCACAATCTACGGGTGGCTGAAGAAAAGGTCCTCTGGCTGACAGTTGCCCACCTAGTCCTGGAGTAAATGTCCACCAGAGGATTTTAGCATATGGAGTGGATTATATGGGAGAAGGCGATCCTGTAGGTAAACTGGACCCAAACCATGTAGGACTTTAAAGGTAACAAGCAACACTGTGTACCTTACTCAGAAACTTATTGGCAGCCAGTGGAATGCTTTTAATACTGGTGCAATTTGTTCACTCCTGGATGTCCTGTTAATCAATCTGGCTGCCACATTTCTGGATAGCTGAAGTTTCCAAACTTGGTACAAGGTAGCCCAATGTGCAGTGCATTGCAGAGGTCTAGCCTTGAGGTTAGCAGTGCACGTACTACCAGCTTTAGGTTGCATAATCACAGAATCATAGAATCATGGAGTTGGAAGAGACCACAAGGGCCATCCAGTGCAACCCCCCTGGCATGCAGGAACTCTCAATCAAAGCATACCTTACAGATGGCCATCAAGCCACTGTTTAAAAACTTCCAAGGAAGGAGATACCACCACTCTCCAAGGGAGTGTGTTCCACAGTCGAACAGCCCTTACTGTCAGGAAGTTCCTCCTAATGTCAAAGTGGAATTTCTTTTCCTGTAGCTTGCATACATTGCCCCGGGTCCTGTTCTCTGGAGCAGCAGAAAATAAGCTTACTCTCTCCTCAATATGACATCCCTTCAAGTATTTAAACCTCTGAACCTTCTCTTATCCTCTCCAGGCTAAACATACCCAGCTCCCTGAGTATTTCCTCATAGGACATGGTTTTCAGACCCTTCACCATTTTAGTCGCCTTCCTTTGGACACATTCCAGTTTCTCAATGTTCTTTTTGAATTTTGGTGCCCAGAACTGGACACAATTTTCCAGGTAGGGCCTGACCAAAGCAGAATACAGTGGCACTATTACTTCTCTTGATCTAGACACTATACTTTTATTATTGCATTGGCCTTTTTAGCTGCTGCATCACACTGTTGACTCATGTTCAGTGTGTGGTTTACTTGGACTCCCAGATCCCTTTCACATGTAGTCTCGTTCAGCCAGGTGTCTCCCATCCTATATCTGTGAATTTCATTTTTCCACCCTAAGTGCAATACCTTTCTCTGTGTTGAATTTCATTTTGTTAGCTTTGGCCCAGCTTTCTAGTCTATTCAGGTCATTTTGAATTTTGATCCTGTCCTCTGGGGTATTAGCTATTCCTCCTAATTTGATGTCATCTGCAAATTTGATAGGTATGCCCCCCCCCCCAAAAAAAAATTCTGCCATCCAGGTCATTGATAAAGATGTTGAATAACACTGGGCCCAGGACAGAGCCCTGTGGGACTCCACTGGTCGCTTCTCTCCAGGATGGAAAGGAGCCATTGTTGAGCACCCTTTGGGTTCGGCCAGTCAACCAATTACAGATCCATGTAACAGTTCCTTTGTCTAGCCCACATTTTACAAGCTTGTTTGCAAGAATGTCACGGGAAACCATGTCAAAGGCCTTACTGAAATCAAGATATACTATGTCCACAGCATTCCCGTCATCTTCCAAGCTGGTAATTTTATCAAAGAAAGAGATAAGATTTGTTTGGCATGACTTATCTTCCATCTCTAGGTCCTCCACCTTTAGGAAGGGGCACAGCTGGCATATTAGCCAAAGCTGATAGTAAGCACTCCTGGCTGTCACATCTATCTGAACTGACATTTGAAGCAACGGATCCAGAAGCTGTGAACACAGTCTTTCAGGAGGAGCATAACCAACAAAGACACATTCTCCCTGTCAATGTTCAGGTGAAGATAATCCACTAAGGTGACCATAGCAGTCTCAACTACATATCCTGTTCTGAAGCCAGTTTGAAATGGGTCTAGATAATTTGTATCATCTAAGACTTCCAGGAGTTGGAAGGCAACTGCCCTCTCAATCACCTTGCCCCCCAAAAGGCAGATTTGAAACTGGTCTATAGTTGTTGAAGTACAGGGGGTCTAGGGAGGGCTTTTTAAGAAGTAATTGTACCACCGCTTCTATTAAACAGGATGAAAAACTTCCCTTCCTCAGAGATGCATTCATAGTATATTTTAGTTGAAGTCCTAGCGAGGAAGGACAGGGATTGAGATGACAAGTTGTCTTCCTTACCTGTCGCAGCAGCTTGTCCATATCAGTGGTACTCACCAATTGGAACTGATCCAGTGTAATCCCACTCACAGATTCACTGGACATTCCAATGTCTACTTCTGCTACAATGGCGGCATCTAAGTGGGCTTTTGCCTGAGAGATTTTATCTGTGAAGTGCATCTGAAGAAGTGGATTGGTATCTATAAAAGCTGCTGCTAAAATAAATAATCCTCAAGAGTGATGCTAGCTTCTCCTTACCACCACCATTTCCCTTCTTTTTTATCCTGAGACAGTTATTTCTTTTGAAAGTCCTCCTCCCTTGATTAACATTAACAGTTTAATTTATGAGGGAAACAGTCATTTCCAAGCTCTGGTTTTACATTTGGCTTTAAGGTTACACCCAGGGAAGGAAACTTGGGGGGGGGGGGCTAAGCCATTACAACTCCCCAAGCCCTTTTATCCTTCCTCTGCAGATCTGAAATTGATAGGAATCCTGATGCTTTATTAGAACAATTGCTTTGGTTCTTTGTAGGCTTTAATAGTTAATGGGAGGGCAGGACAATAAACCGCCAATGGTTTCCCAAGTAAGGAATTTTACATTATTATATTTGCCTTTCCTGAAATATAAACACTAAAGGGCCTGTTCTCAAATGGCTTACAGCCCATTTTTGCATAATTAACATGGGAAGCTCAAAGAATAGCAGCTTTGTGGATTAGACAAAAGAAGGTCTACTGTTCATCAACGCAGCTTAATTAGCCGGTTATCTGAATCTCAGCTGGTGTTCTGTCCATGGAAGGATGGGCAGGAAGGCAAAAGAGCAGAAGGAGAGTTAAATCTCCCTTGGTGGGAAAAAGAAAGAAAGAAAGAGAAAGTCCCATTTGTCTTATGATGTTTTCTGACCGTTTAATGAAGTGTGTAGGGTTGTAAGCCTTTGTTAGGTATGGGTTAGAATTTCAGTTCAATCCAGGTTTGACAAGAATTTATCCGAATTCACTCATTTCTTTTTATTGGGGATGGAAAGCACTTGAGATTTCTTTAAAACAAAATGAATATAGACAAAAACAAACCTCATATATGTCCATCTAGGTCCAGATTCTGTAGTGTATAATTCTTACAAGTTGAGGTTTGAACTGCTGAAGTTTCATCCACTGTAATACAAAATTAGGGCTGCTTCTTCTTTTTTCTGACATTCAGCATCTTTCTGGGGGCATGTCTACACAGGCTGTTTACATCAGTTTCCCCCCATTCTTGTGTCACCCTGTCCACATGAGGCAGGGCCAAAAGCCCTGTGTGGACTGTCTTCACATATGGAAGGACAGTTCTGTACTGAATTTAATCTGATTTTAAAAATTCTCACCATTTGCTCAAGATCTTCCAGGAAAATCTGGAGCACTCCAGAATGATATGGGTGGCTGAGATTTTTAACACATGTCCCTCTGTGCTGCCCAACATCCCCTCTACTGGAACAAGTTCCTCTTTTTGAGGTCACAGTAAGGCACCCAGTCATGTGCTCAACACTGGACACCTGATTTCCAACTTCAGAGGAAGTTACACCAGTGGAGGTGGCGCAGGGTGGCATATAGGGACATGTGTATAGACAGCTGGCATTGCTCCAGAGTGCCCAGCTAATGGGGAAATTTGGGGCAGCTTCTGGACCAGAATACTCTGGAAGCAGCCTAAAGATCTTTAGATGTTATCATCTAGCCCAGTAATTTCCAGACTCTGGCCTTCTAGGTGTTTTGGACTTCAGCTCCCAGGCTAGAGGCTTATGGAAGGTGAAGTTGAAAACACCAGGATAGAATTTGGGTATCACTGATCTAGCCAAATCTTTTTAAAATGACTCAAAATGCTTTAAAATATTATGCCAGCCCTCCCCTAACCTAAAATAGCAAACTCCAACATAGAATAGAGTCAAAAGGCAACCTGGAGTGACATAGTACAATTTCTGTTCTCCCAGTGGATATCATCATGACACATTGTGTCTTTTTGGAATCCAGAGGAGATTAAATCAGTGGTGTGGTCTTCCAGGCTCTTGATCCTTTCTTTCTTTGCTGCACTTCATCCTTCTCCAACTTGGTGCTTTCCAAATATTTTGGATCATAGCTCCATGATATTTCACCATTGACCATAATAGTGTCCCTACTGCCTGGGACATTCTGAGAATTGTGTTTAGAAGAACCTTGTGCAGTCTCTGAGTAGGCTGCCTTATGCCCTCTTGGTTAGCATAGCACTGAGATTTCCCAAGCCTATGTTGTGCCCTTAATGTGGAGCTAGCACAGCAGAGCATTTGGGATAGCACAGCATCCTGAGTGTGAACTGGAAATGATAATGTTCTAAGCTCATCCCTGATGTGGACTCAGAGGTTGGCCTCAAACAAGTTAGTCAACCTAACCTTTCTTTTATACTATGGAATGCACTCAGCCCAAAGAATGTACTGTTCATTGGTGCAGGCCTATACTCAGCTTCCTGGAAGACATCCATAATGAGCCCTGGTGGCGCAGTGGTTAAATGCCACTCACTCACAAACCACAAGGTTGTGAGTTAAATCCAGCTAGAGGCTCACGGTCAACTCAGCCTGGCATCCTTCCAAGGTTGCTAAAATGAATACCCAGCTTGATGGGGCAATTAGCTTACAGTTGTAAACTGCTTAGAAACTGGTCAGTGCAGTATATAAATGAAGGTACTATTGCTCTCCTTGTAGAGCTTCTGTTAATTAATCAGTTCAATTGCCAGCACTGGTACTGCTGCAGAGTTTCATTCAGTTGTTGTCCCCTGAAAAAACAAATAATTCCAGATGTTTTAGATGGCCATTCCCATTGACCTACCTTATGACAAAATGGTTTTGAGACACCTTAGGATTCAAAGAAGAATAGTATTATTTTCTGTCTCTAGAACTTCCCTTATTAACCTTCTAAAAACACTTTCCCCATAAACAGCCAGTTCCTAAAGAGTTGTTGAAGCAAAACATGTCTTCACCTGCTATTGAAAGCTGACTATGGAGATGACCAGCCTCTCCTTAGTTTGCTTTTAGCAGCACATGAAGACACTTTTTTTTTCTTTGACAGATCTTTGGGAACTGGCTGTTTATGGGGAAAGTGCTTTTAGAAGGATAATGATGATAAAACAATAAAACAGTGAAAGCCACTAAAGCATTCATTTCTTTTTTAGAGAACAGAAATAACTATGTGTGTGTGTGTGCGCGCGCGCGTGTGTGTGCCAGTACTTGGGAAATTCTGGGAGTTACTGTCCTCAAAGCAACTTTCCAAGCTCTGACTGAAAAGGGTAAAGTTCTCTGTCCAGAGATCTGGATCAAACATCTGTCCTTGCATTCAAATGTAAATTACCATCTCCCATATATTTGTACACATCGCGTGAAATAGGGTTTGTGGGATTGCCCCACCCTTCTGTAGTTGGAAGGTGATCTGGACTACATAAAATGGGTCATTACATGTGAATCCATTCTTCAGTGCCAGGGGTGTTGATCAAACATACTCTTTGTCCTTTGAGTTTAAAAGAAGTTGACAGTTTTGCTTGTGGAGGATGCAGGCTGGCAATTTGCCATCCAGAAGCAGGCCAAGAGACTTTTAGTGTAGTCAAACCTGATTATTGATGTCACGTTGGCTACACTTTTGTTCCCCAGAGTTTTAAAAGAAAAAGAAGAAAATCCCCCAAATACGTGTGCAGATGGAGTGGGGAGGGAGGAAGGGAGGGAATGCCAACAACGCAGCCTGTTAAATGACTTATCAGAAGCTGCTTGTCTGCAAAATTAATTGCCTGAATTGGTGATACTCTTGTGCAAAGCAAGGCCAAAATGGAGAACAAGAAGCTGCAGCTCATTTACTGTGACACTTCAGAGAACAAGCTCATGGGGTTCAGGAGACAGTAGAGGGACATAACCACATGACAGGCCGTATTTATATCTCCAGACTGTTTCACCCACTGTCCCCAATTGACTCGTCTGGATCAAAAATGTTAGCATTTCTTGGAAGTATGCAACGTGACATTTCCTGTTCAACAGTTGGCATTTAGTGTAATGCAAGTGGGACTGACAACAAAATGTTACAACATCTCCTCGCTCTCTAGCAAGACCGCTTCTGATCAGGTTTCCAGCTAGATGTAATGCTTTGTTCCTGGAAACTGTAGGCTGCTGTGGATAAGTATAGGCAAAAGGTAATTCTGGTAGCATATGTGCCCTCAATACTATTTTGCAGACAACTTTTTTTCTTGTTCTTTTCTTTTGGTCTAGGAAGAGATGAATAATTGATCCTGGAAGCCTCGGGTTGTCAAAGTCACAAGTGGATTTCCAGCCACCTTCTTTCTTTGTATTTTTGGCAGTCTGTGCTGTCCACACAGGATTCCAGAGGCAGAAAATTGGCCTTTGGACTTTTGACACTCACATACTCTAGTATTAGCATGCGAGAAGTTGTGGGGATCAAAAAAAGAGCTCCTTGAGTGTCAGGAAATCCTAACAAAGAGAACATTACTGATGCTCCTTTTTTTAGTCCCTTGCCAACTCAGAGGGGTACCCTTGCCCCTTCCAACTTAAACTCATATTTTTCCTGCCCCCCATGACACAGCCATGTGGTGACTAGGGAGAAGGAGGACCAACTAAGAAGTGTTACTGACTATGTTCTGATGTATGAAATTGCAAGCATTCTCTGGAATATTCCAGGGAGTCTTTCAGAAGACTCAGAGGACCACTTCATTGTTAGTTACATGCAAGATATTGGAACACAGCTGGTGTTAGCGACAATCCTCAGCTGCCCCCTGCCTTGGTACTGAATGGCTGTATTGGGGGAAAGGGTTGAAACGGTAGTGCTGGAGAATTTCTTCCCTCTGAGAAAACCTCTTTGAAAACTGCACAGTGGGGAGAAAATGATTTGTTTTCCCCTGTGAAAACAAATAATTTAAATAAACACATCCCTACTGGTGATACCTCTGAGCGATCCCATTTGGCTGTAATCTGCCTCTGAAATTGGTAGGAAGAGATGTGTGTACATGTAGAGAACAAGGAAACACACTGCGAGCACACTGAGGTGTAGGTGGGAAAATGTGTGTGTGGCCATGTCTGTGTGCATATTTCTACATGCATACAGCCCCCCTTCCCACAGCTGACCTTGGATATTATCTTCAGGACTGGAAGGTTTTTGCATGCCTAGATATGGCCCGACATGGGGAAAAATAAGGGTGCAAAACAGCTGCTAAATGACTAGAGGACATGGAGGATTTGTATATGGTTCCTGGAAGATGTGAGAACAGTGTGCAGTTAGATGTCATTCACAAGGGATTTTAGTGCTTATGAGAGTACTTGTTCTCCCTGTCTACCTGTGTGAGTGTTTTTTAAAATTTTCACATTAAAGGACCACAAGGGTCTTGTGAAAGTTAAACAAATGGGGTATGTGACCAGTATGCTCTACTGCTGTACTGTGAAAGGGACATAGAATTTTGCAGGTTTTTAAACAACAAGCTTTATTCGGTTTATATTTTCTTTGAGTGACATATTTTTCTATCGTTCATTTTTAATTATTGCCTCTCAGGCTTCAGTATTATCTGAGTTGACAGATAGTTATACAGTGGACCCTTGTTATATGCTGGGGTTTGGTTCCAAGATCCCCCATGTATAACAAAGTCCATGTATGCTCAAGTCCCATTAAATATAATGACATAGCAAAATGGTGTCCCTTATAAAAAAAATGGAAAATCAAGGTTTGATATTTGAAATTTATACTTTTTTTTAACATTTTCAAACTGTGGATACTTGAATCCATGTATAAAATGTCCGTGTATAAGACGGGCCGATTGTACACATACATGGGTGAGAAGGAAAAGTAGTTGAGTAGACAACATGAACGAGCAGTGGATCCACTGCTGTAGGGAATCCACTCTTGATTTACCACTCCTCCTCCTACAGCTGCCCCAAGCCAGAGTTTCTACCACTGAAACATGAATGGATTTGCCAACACATCATGGCAGATCCACTGGCCATCTAGCAAATATAAGTGTAAAAGGCCCAAACACTTATGTTTCTCTTAACAGTGGTGTTGAGCAAACTGTACTTGGGAAGTGATAAGAAAATTGCATAATCAAATTGTTATGGTCCTCCCCTTTACTACATACAGTGGGCCCTTCATATTGGGGAGCTGTCAGTCCACGGATGTGGTCAACCATGAATTGCCATGCCCCATATTATTCAATGGTGGTGTGTACGGGTGGATGAATAATATGGGGAATGATCATCTTGTTTTTTTTGCCATTCGCTGGGGTGGGGGAAGAAACCAAACCCTCTGTGGATGGGAAGGGTCCACTGTACAGGTGTGAGATACAATGTTTTGTTGGGTACTGTCTGAGTGATGGGAATTTGTTTATTCTCCAGATAACATTAGGAAATCCCCAACTCCCCAGTTAGAGCATTGAAGCTCAGAAAAAATAATTTCCAGTGTCATCAATGGACCCAGCTTTCCTCCACCCAATTTACAAACTGGGAGGAGGATGGGGCAAGAAGTAATTTGTAGTTTGGCCTAAGAGTATTGAGCTGTTGTATTCCTGTCTGCCTGTTCTTTGCAAAACTGATCTAAGCACCCATTCCCCTCCTTTGCTCAGACCTTACTTGGAATACTGTGTCCAGTTCTGGGCACCACAATTCAAGAGGGATATTGTCAAGCTGGGGTGTGTTCAGAGGAGGGTAATCAAAATGGCAAAAGGTGTGGAAACCATGCCCTATGAAGAGCCATTTAGGTAGATGGTAGCCTGGGGAAGAGAAGGTTGCAATACAATAGTTTTGTTTAAATGTATGAAGGGATGTCATACTGAGGATGGAGCAAGCTTGTTTTCTTCTGCTCCAAAGACTAGGGAGATTAGTGCACCGGCTTTTATTCTTGTGCTAGGTGCAGGATTTTCTCATTCTTTAAAAGGTCTGGGAGAAGCCTGGGTATGGATTGAGGACTGCTTGGGGAAGGAGCTGTACAATAGAATCCATACCTGTGAATTTACATCCCACACAGGCAGTGGAACATAATGGCGTCCCTGCCTGGGGTGTCACCTTGTGGAAAGAGGCAGGGTGTCTGGTGAGTGGAGCCAAAAGAGCCCCACCTCACTATCATGGCATGCAGAATTGTGCCAAAGCAGAAAGGTGGGGGGGTGCGCTTGGCCCTCGCAGCATCCCCGTCCGGCTTTTCGGTCCTGCATGGCCATGGTCACATGTGATTTTCACATACCTGGAAAAGAAGGCTTCTTGATTGTACAGAAGTACAGAAATTTGTTAAAGAGGAGAAGAAAACATTTAAATATACATGTGCACAAAGGAAACCATCTGACATAAACCAAATAAGTCTGTGGACTTGGAGACTTAAAGAATATTACTGGCAGAGAGAAAAATTTTAAAGTAGGGATGGGCAAAGTGTGGTTCTCCAGATGTTGTTGGACTATAGCTCCCAGTATTCCTCATCATTGTCTACACTGGTTAGGACTTCTGGGAGATGCCAGCCAACATCTGAAAGGCTGTTATTTGCTCAGTCTTTGTATAAAGGAGGCGAAGAAAAAGAAATGAGGCCGAAGGATGATAAGTGGCCCATTAACAGAGTGCATGGCATCCCCATCCCACCCTGTTTGGTCATTGTGTTGATATATTATAAACTGTACCATGCTGCTCAGGGCTTTAATAGTGCAACCATGTGGATGTCTACTCAGATGAATATTCATGGAATTTTGTAGGTGAATTTGTGTTTGGAGACTGAATAGAAAACCACCTTTGACAACACAAAACAGACAAAGAAGTCAGAGTGTTTCTAAGAGCTCCAGAATTCCAAAACTACAATTCCTGAAATGTTTCTTGAATAACATTAGCAGTATTACTTGTAGGTGAACTCATATTGTATAGGATTTTTTTAATCTTCAGTTTTTGTTTTAATATTTAAACTGATACAAGGAGCCTAACTATTCTTTTTTCTTTTTCTCTTGACAGCGGGAACAACATATATATTTAGCAAAGGTGGTGGACAGATTACATATACCTGGCCTCCCAACGATCGGCCCAGCACGCGAGCAGATAGACTGGCAATAGGGTTTAGCACAGTTCAGAAAGAAGCTGTCTTGGTGCGAGTGGATAGCTCTACTGGGCTTGGCGATTATTTAGAGCTGCACATCGTAAGTACCATCAGCGAAATGTAATCTTGCTGTTTTATCTTTATGCTTCAATTCCAGTTTTCGCAATGCCAATTACAATACTGTTCTTTGCTGAAATTGATTCTCTGCCATTGGGTAACATCTCTCCCTCCCCCTACCAAAAAAAATAAAAAAAGCCATTCAGTGATTTATAAAATTCAATCCAATTTTCGTAAGACATTTTGGCTTTGGAGGATTAATCCTGTTGGGTAATGGCAAAATACTTTAAGCTTTTAGAGCTGCTGATTTCAGTGGGATTTAACCGGGCTGCAGACTGGGATCTGAGACATTTTGGTAAAACAGGGATTTTTATTTGGACAGTTGCAGTGACCTATGAGAACTGGGATACAATAACAAAAATGTACATGGGGATTCAAACCTGCTCAGCATATTCCAATCAGTTTTTGTAACTTAGTATCAAACTAGATGTTATGAGAAAGGCATATTCCAGACTATTAACACTTCTCTCTGGCTGACACCGGGCTTTCTTGTTCAGAGCTGTGTGGCTAAGCAATAAAACTTGCAGATTGTGTCTTTGTTCACCTTCTGGTGATCACTCACAAAATACAGCACCTTTCTTTGCAAGATACAGGGCTGAAGGAAAGCATTCACTAGGACAAATGGTCTTCCATGATTTAAAGGACTGCACATGTTTAAATATGGGCTAAGCTAAGTGTATCATCTAGTTTGCCTCTTGGCATCTGATGTACTAAACACCTCACTGTTTGTACCTGGCAATTCCTCTCTTATTTTCAGCCTTCTCAAATTGCTCCAGTCCAAAATAGATCTATGGAATTTGGGCAAAATGTCCCCAATCTAGTGCCTGAAACACACTGTTATAGCTATCCACTGCCATTGTTGTCCACTGTAGTAATATTATTGCTCTTTGATTTGTGAATGTCAGGGATGCTGGTATTAGTACAAGCAGATTTGCAAAGGAAATCTGTCAGAAGAATGGTGATGACCCTGTTTAGTCTGACACCTTCTTAATCCTGATGAATGCAGAATGATCCTACCATTACCGTGGAGTGATAAATTTTGAGCAGAAAAACACTGTTGTCACCCTAAGAGGTCTAGTCAAGTAATTTCAAGTTTTCATAGAGAGTACAAGTTGCAATCACCCTGGAAAGTATCTGGATTTTTATGGCATCATAAATAATTGATCAGTTGAGATAAACTTGAGTAGGGCAGTTGAGAATTTCCACAGTTTAGATTAATCTCAGTTTTGTTAATATATTAAGTTCGACTTTGATTTAATAACTACTACTTTGCTGAGGAAGGAATACTTCCTCTTGCAAGAAATTACTTATTGATCTATTAGCTATTTGCTCTTTAACCCTCAGAAAATGTTTTCTTTTGATTATTTCCAA
This sequence comes from Sceloporus undulatus, assembly GCF_019175285.1. Classification (NCBI taxonomy): domain Eukaryota; kingdom Metazoa; phylum Chordata; class Lepidosauria; order Squamata; family Phrynosomatidae; genus Sceloporus; species Sceloporus undulatus. The sequence goes on from NC_056522.1 coordinate 18,562,409, forward strand.
AGTACTTTCGGCTATCCAGGTGAATTATGGGGGCTGGCTATTTATACTTTTTCTCTCCCTAGGTCCTTTGGTATTTCTAGTCTAGCTATTCATGTAGGGTGTTGGTGTGTGGTGATAATGGAATAGCAGTATGATGATATAGTGGCTTTGGCATTGTACTTTATGGGTGCAGCATATTTAAGAAACAGGTATGTATGTGTATGTACAAATGTGTGTATGTGCACACACACACACACACACACACACACAATGGTTATGGCTTCCTTGGTGATTGGTGTATTTTCAGGCACAGCTGAAAATGTTGGCTATAACTATTTGCCAAGTAATCTGTATCTCCCTATTTTAGCCTTTCTAGGTTTTAGGATCTGCAGGGGTGGCCATTTTCTCAGTCCTACCACCTTCAAAGGTGTGTTTGGTGAGGACACAGGAAAGGATGTTCTTTGTGGCTGATTTTGAATTATGGAATGTCCATCACAGAAAAATTAGGCTAGCTCCCTTTGTGATGTTTTTCCACCACTAGGCAAAGGCCTTTTTTTCTAAATGAATATACTGGTCTTGGAATATTTCAATGTATTTATTAAGGAGGCAGTTTTCAAGCAAAGTGTGCCTTTGCTATCCTCACCTCATGAATATCAAACTGCATGGATGCTCATGTTCCAGCATACAGGGTAGTAAAATGGTGTCCCTTATATAAAATGGCAAAACCTTACCTTGAAATATTTAAACATATTTTAAAAATATTTTCAAACAATGAATGGTTGCACCAATGCATGTAGAATCCTTGGATATGGAAGACTGACAGTATTTTAATGTGTTGTTGGTGTTGTGTGCTTTCACATTGTTTCCAGTTTATGGTGACCTTATCACAGGGGTTTCTTGGCAAGATTTGTTCAGGGGGTGGGCTGCTCATGCCTCCCTCTGAGACTGAGAGAGTATGGCTTGCCTAAGATCATGGCCAAGTAGGAGTTTGAACCCTGGTCTCCAGACTCATAGTCCAATAAGCAAATCACTACAACATGCTTATATTTATAAGTTTATTGTGTTTTATTATATATTTTAATAGTCATTAAACTGCCTTGGAAGGAAGGTGTGAAACAAATAAAGGCCCGATACAGATGGGCAAAAAGTACGTGCCGCGCATGTACTAGGGTTAGAAAGGGGCATCCTTTCCAGATGCCCCTAACCCTAGTATGCGCTCGGCGCATACAAAATGGCGGTGCCCATTCTACATGGCCGCCACCATTTTGACGTCATGGACACCTAGCATCCGCACCTCGCGCGGCGGAAATGACGCCGTGAGTGCACCATTTGTGCTTTGCAATGCCATTTCCGCGCCGCAAAAAGAAGCTGCTTTTTGCGGCTTCTTTTTGCTGAGTGAAGGAGCCGCACGGTTTGGCTGCTAGGGCTCCACGCAGCAAATGACGTTTTTGGGCGGTCTGTAAAGTGCCATAGTATAATTGTAATGCAGTGCAATAGAATATATAACATTTGGTGTATGCTGCCTGTTATAACCATGTTCTAACAAAGGACTGCATGAAATAAAGAAATATAGATGCAATTTAAAAACTTGATCCAGTAAATGATGAATACATGAAAAGATGGCTCTTTCTTGGCCATCCAGAATGGATGAAAGGCCAAACATTTTCCCTGTAACTCCTGCCTTGAGTTTTAGTCTAAAGTTGTTCCAACGAAGAAAGGCTCACTCCTACCAAAATCTTTGTCCTAAGCCTGTTCTGACCTATGTCCACGTGAGCCTTTTGTCTGTTGTATAATGTGTATGATTTTCGGTGCAAAGCATGCATCTGAAGTTAGGCTCAGGCTCACCCCAGGTCTCGAAAGTACAAACTGAGTATGTTTACGTTAACACATAAATCTAACACATCTTTCATCAATCCCTAGAATCTGCATCTAAATATAAGAATGGCACAGCTTCCCAATAATTTTTAGAGGAGGGGAGAGGAGGGAAGAGGGCCTAAATACAGTCTGCCCTTGCCTTATGCGGGGATCCGTTTTGGCCCCTCCCCCACGTAAAGCAAAAAGTATGTATGCCCGAGCTCCATTAGATATAATGGGGCTCGTACACGCCACATGGTTGTGTGCACGTGCCAAGGGCACACATGCCATTCTCCTATTCTTCCAGTGACTTCTGCGTATGCTGGAAGCCACCTATAATAAGCCCGCGTATGGTGCGAGCTCACTGTACCCTAAAAACATGAAATCTGTTTGATCTTGGAAGTTAAGCGCATGCACACACACACACACACACACACACACACAGAAGTGCTCTATAAACCTAAGTAGCCTGATGATTCACGTGGTGGTGATGAAATGCCTTATGCTACTATTTTATTACATTACATTTGTTATTACTAATTAATATACAGTGCGCCCATATCATGTGCAGGGCACTGGAAAAAGCCCTGGTATGTCCTAGAGGAAGTAATGGGGTGTGTGCCCGTGCCGCGCTGTGGACACAAGCTCCATTATTTCTAATGATGCTCCAGCATATGCGGAATTTCCCTTACATGGGGGGTGGGGGGCGGAACAGATCCCCCATGTAAGGCAAGGGCCCACTGTACTAATTAATACATGTTTGTCATTTATGGAGCAGTTGGAGTCAGACAGTGGAAAAACAAAAGAGCTGGAGTCAAAGGTTTGGTGTCCTGACTCCACATCACTGGTTCAGAGTCTCAATTCAACCATGAAGCTCAACGTGAGCAAACCTAATGTCTCTCTGTGTGTAAACCATCTCACACATTGGTGCAAAATGAATAGATTAGGAAAGTTGTTGGGGGATGAGTGTCATACCACATGGATCAGTGATACCATCAGCTGCTGTGGTTTTGCACCTTCAAATCATTTCCAACATGGCAGTCCTAAAGCAACCCTGTGACAGTTTTTTGGGTGGCTGAGAAAGTGTAGTAGCCTAAGGTCAACCAGGGATTTCCATGGCTGAGCAGGAAACAGATCTCCAAAGTCCTAGTCTAACACTCAAATCACTGCACCATCCTGGCTCTCATTTCTAGATGTTGCTCTTTTCCTTTTCCTTTTGGAAAGACCATTTCATTTTAGAAACAGACCTTCAATCAGAGAAATAAAATACTGGTCCACTTTCCTTGTATTACTCAGTTTACAATGATAGATGTAAACGTAATCGAATCCAGGTCATCAGAAATTTGCTATTTGATGGGTGCTTGACCCATTGAATCGGTCCTTAATATTAGACCAATAAAATAATTTACTTAGATAGAAATAGTCTTCCTGAAATTAACTACTGCTAATTCATGGAACCGTTTAAAGCACCCTGCAGTTTCCGACATTCTAGGATACTCAGGGTATCAGAATTGTATCTCTGAACACCACAGGCTGCTTTAAATGTGCAGTCTTGCACACTTGCAGAAAATATCAATGATTTGGAAAAATTGTTGAAGAAAGTCAAGGCATATACTGCAAAGGTGGGTTTATAGCTGAAAATTAAGAAAACAAAAAGAATGACTACATGCCATCTACATAATTTTAATATAGATGATGAAGACATTGAAGTACAGCACCCTCTTACCATCCATGAAGTTTCAGTTTGCCCCCACCCCATGAATGATCTTGCCTCCTTCTCTACTGTCATGTTCAGCCATATTATTAATAGGGACTCACTCATCTAAATTTTTAGCTGTCTACATGGGGTCCTGGATCAAACCTTTTTGGATACCGAGGGCCTATTGTACTTTCACATGGGAAGGCTTCAAGTGACCTTTAAGGCCTCACACAGGGGTGGATGTGTCAGACTGCAAGGCTTAAAAGCTATTAGAAATGATGAGCTGAACAGACACTAAGTCGTTTTAACCATTTAAAGGCTTAGTTCGATGTGCCAAAAGCCAAGAGTTTATAACAAGTCGTATTAACCATTTAAAGGCTTAATTCAATGTGCCAAGAGCCAGGAGTTTATAACAGCCTCTTAGTCTTCCCTTGGTCTTGCCACTCTTCTTGACCTTGGGTACTCCCTGCCATGGCAGGCTTCTCTGTTGTCCCACTTCTTATCCAGGCAGGCTGAGCTGTGCTGCTGTTAAAAGGCTGAAGACATGTTTTCTCCTTTCATTTTTAAATTGCATTTTAAATCTTTTAATTGCATTTGTGGTCTCATTTGTTTTTTATGGTTTGCTATGTTGAGTGCCATTTTGTGACTGGAAAGCAGGAGATAAATAGAATAATAAGATAATGCAAAATTAAATAAACCATCATTCTTGAAGCCAGATGGAAATGGGTCTAGATCAGGGGTGGCAATGTTGTTGGACTGCAGGTCCCAGCATTCCTCACAGTTGGCCAGTCTGGCTAGGGTGTTGGGACTTGAAGTCCAGCAACATCTAGGGAGCTGAATTATTCCCACTTCCTATCTAGATAATCTATCTCATTCAATAACCCTTGGAGATAACATACCACCACACACTATATCACATTGCTCAATAATATTTAGCCAGAAACATTCGCAGACATTGGAAGGCAGAGAGTTTTGTGATATTTCTATTACAGTTAGCCCTCAACATTCATGGGCATTAGGGGCACAGGACCCCCATGAACATGAAATATTATCACAAGTACCCCCCTCCAGAAACCAGTTAAAGGGATGGGTGGATGAGGAAAGAAGAGCAGGAGTGCACATGCTCCTCTCCTTCCCCCACCCTCTAGTCCCTTTAACTGGCTCCTGACCCCATTTCCAGTAGGGTGGCTGCCTTGAGAAGGCAGCTATCCCACCGGGAAAAGGGTGGGGAGGATTGATTCCCCTCTGCCCCTCTTCCAGTGGGATGGCCTGTCCACCTTCTCCTGTGATGGAGCTAGCTGTAGCCAGCTGTCCCAGGCATGGGAGGAGGAGGTGGGTGGGGCTCCCGCTCAGGTCATGAATAACCAAATTTGCAAATCTCAAGTCCGTGAATGTGAAGAGCTGACTGTATGTTTTTGATGAAACAGATTCATAACTTGGCACACAAAGAATTTATCACTACTCTTACTCATCCAGCTAGTCCCCTGACCTAGGCTGCTTTGATAAGCCAAGAAGGGTATGTGTAAGCTAGGGTTGCCATATCCCAGAGCCTGGCCCTGCGTCACCAGTTTCCATGGGTCATCTCCAGCCAGGGGATGAAGGTACAAATTCTCCAGTTTTGGTGGCCTTAAGAAGAAAAGGCTATGTACAGAGTCACAGAATAGCTTGATACAATTTGACAAGATTTAATTGAACTTCAGATTCTCTTCAAGGGAGGTCTATGTGTCTACTTAGTCAGCTTCCTCCTTCCCTCCTAGTCTTTCTGGTGCCAGGGCTCACTCTCTGCTCTGTTCTACATGCATCTGCTGGCTGAATGCCAGCAGCCTAGACTAAATGTCCCTTGCCCCATCTCCCTAAGTAATAGAGAAGGTATAATCACTTAATTTCACCTTGATTTGGGAAGAAGCCCTTTAGTTAGAATTTCTGTCTAAACAGGAAAATATGTTCTCTCTTTTGATCTCTCTCTCTCACAATGTACTTGAATGACAAGCTGTGAGGAAATGTGGTAGGTACTTAATGCATAAACAAAACAAAACAAACAGCTTCATTTATATACCGCTTCATACTGAACTAACAGTGTCTAAACGGTTTACAACTGTAAGCTAATTGCCCCCAATAATTTGGGTATTCATTTTGGTGACCTCGGGAGGATGCAAGCCTGAGTCAAGCTTGAGCCCTTTCGCTGGTATTGAACTCGCAACCTTATGGTTTTGAGAGAGTGGCTGCAGTACAGGCATTTAACCACTGTGCCACCAGGGCTCCTTAAAGGCATCATTAAGGGCTAACCTTAGGTCCCAGATTTTAGTTTAGTAAGTACATATCTGGTGGGTCTCTCCTCTCCAAGGATTTATGGACTAAGTATAAGTCTTAACTTTTTGCTTTTCATCTGTGGGCTACTATTTTTCTCTTGGAACTATGTCTGTGTTGCATGGAAATGTTGTTTCTTCATTATATATTTTTATTTAACAACACAAAAGGAAATAAAAAAGATAAAGATAAAAGTCTTTGTTTCAAAAACATAGCTGGCACAGGCATGTTTTTGATGGAACGTCTGATGATTTAAAAAAATATGAACAGCTTCCTTTTCTGAAACAAATAAACAAACAAACACCCCTTTTTCTTTTGAAAATCTTTTGCTTATGGCAAAAATTAATTTGTGAGACCATAGGGACTGGGCATTTTGAGAGCCTTTCCTTCCTTCTTTCATTTTGAAGAGACAAAATCTGACTTTCTTGAATTGTCCCAAGAATCTGCACAGAAAGTGTACCCAGAATGACCAGAATACATTTCATGAGGAAGATCCATTTGTTTTCTTTATGCTTCCGAGCATGTGCTTGTTACTGATATTTGTATACATTGACAATAAGCTTCTGAACATATTTGAAATTTTTTCCTGCATTTCTGTTGTCTTCATATGTTGTATGGTGCCATTGGGCCTGTACAAAGCAATGTGCCTAGTTGCATGCTTAATTTACCAACATGGGCATTGTGACTATGCAATATGAAATGTGACTAGATGAAGTACAAGTGAGATCCACATAAGTCAAGGAGGTTGTGTTTAATTAACCTGACATTCTGTGATGCTGCAATATCACCATTCTGAGAAATAAAAACAATCCGATATTTGCAGGTGCAAATGGCAAGGAGGAGTGGCAGAGATTAATGAGCAGGGTTAGAATGTCAAAATAGGTAGTGAGTAGAGTGGAGGAACGGATGGGAAAAAAGCTTTGCAGGAAACTTTGAAAAATATTAATTGAACCTGTACAGTCTGAGGCCCATCGAGTTAAACATAAGTTGCATAGGTTGCATTACCAACCGTGCATTGTGTGACCTGTCAAATCCTTGACAATACTCTGCTGTTCACCAAGCCTGGCCCTACCATTAGGCAGAGAGAAGTAGCCATCTTAAATCAAGACAGTTGTCAATGTATGAAATGTTAATAAATTTATGACTGCTGGATTTTTTTCTCTTTTTCTTAGTGTGTTCTTAATGCTGAAGGGAGAACAGGCACTTTGGGGACTTTCCCCTTAGGGGCATGTGCATCTTCTGACCACCCTTGGGTCCTATGCTGCTTAACAGTATTTTACTTTTTATTTTATTTTTATTTGAAAAGCAGTGCACTCACCCCTCTGTATCCATGGATTCTGCATCCATGGATTTAACCATCTGTGGCTTGAAAATGTTTTTTTTTTTTAATTCAAAAAGCAAAGTTTGATTTTGTAATTTAATGTAAGGGATACAACAGTCTTTGAAAAGTGCACAGTTTTGGACAGTTTTCTCACAGTGGAAAGAAATTTGCTATAATTATTGGTTTCATCCTCAAGAATGAAATTAGTGGAGAATTACATTCCTAGGGCAGATGTGGGATGTAATTCATTTATTTATTGTTCAAATGGAGGAACAAATAATTTTGAAAGTTTTCTCCTTCCTGGCAAGATTGGACAAGTGTCTTTGCACATTGCCAATGATTTTTCTCATTCCAGAACTTTTTAATGAAAAATACATTTGTACAAAAATCATGAGGTTTGTTCAGAAACATTTTCCCCACAAACAAGATTTTGGTACTGAAAACAATTGATTCCATGCAAAAGATACTTGTTTTGTTGTTGTTGTTGTTGTTTCAATTTTGTTTGCTATTTCACAGACAATTTGTATTTTCACATTTCCCCCCACAAAAATCTTCCAAAATGTAACACTTTCACAGTGTTTGGGAAGTTTTATGATGATGTGGCTTCATGTATTACAACATTATTTTTTGAGGGGCTGAGAATGAGAAAAGTTATAGATGTTTTTTATGTCCCTAGCATACACATACATACACACATATTAATGCTTTCCTCTTTTGCCAGCATGAGTCATAGGGATAATAAAGATTCTAATGATAATTTTAAAATAATGTAGAATCTCATTTGTGTCTGTTCAAGGCCACGATGGAATTAAATCAAATTAAATGACAGTGACCACTTGCTTATGCATGAAACACTGCAATGTAATGTATCCAAATTCCATTGTTCTGTGAAGGATGGGAAGAAGAGATGTTCAGCATCAGTGGTTTAGTTGGACCTGAGAGCTGAATCGAGCATGATAAATCTTTCCCTGATGCTCTTGAGTCAGCACTGGAAACAAACCAGTTTCTTTGGCATGAGCATCCAGTTAATATGCACTCTAGTTATGCTCCCATAATTTTTCATTCAACAAATTTCAGAGTCATGGGGGCCTATCTTTCTCTGGTGAAGACCTTCCCCCACATTTCATAAAACCAAACATGTGTTAATGGGCTTTTCATATCTCTTGTAGGCACTACCTTACAGTGGTCCCACTTTTAGTATTTTAAAAAGTTAAAATCCCTCATAGGTACCAATTTTCTACTGATAATATGAAAGGGAAAATCCAGTTGGCCTTCTCTGTCAGTATTATTTACTCATGTTAGCAGAGCAATAAGTTTCAGGCTTTATTCTAAATTTTAACAGAGCTATATCCACAATTCAAGAAGGGTGGTAACAAGCTGGAGCATGTCCAGAGGGGGGCAGTCAAATTGGCGAAAGATCTTTAAACCATGCCCTATGTCGGAGCTTTAGTCTGGAGAAGAAAAGGTTGAAGAGGTGATATGATAGCCCTGTTTAAGTATTGGATAGGGGTGTCATTTTGAGAATGGAGGAAGCTTATTTTCTACTGCTCCAGAGAATAGGACACAGAACAATGGATGCAAACAGGAAAAGAGATTCCACCTAAACATTAGAGAGAATTTCCTGACACTAAGAGCTGCTCGAAATGTGGTGGAGTCTCCTCCTTTAGATATTTTTAAACAGAGCTGGATGACCATCTGTCAGGAGTATTTTCTTCCTCTATTGCAGTGATTGGAGTGGATGACCATTGTGGTCTCTTCCAACTCCATGATTCTGTATCCTAAGTGGTGAACTTATTTTGGTGCGAGGATTCAGCACTTTAATAGCTCCTTTAGGAGTTCAAACTAACACCTGGATTCATCATCCACCTGACATGGGAGACACAAGCCATCAATGACATATATGTGTCATCAACGTACACAGTTCTCTGCAGGGGCATTTCTTCTTCATCTTCAAGAAAAGCTTTCCATACATTTATTTATCTTAGTATTCTTGACAACAACCTTGTCAGGCAGGACCAAGCTGCTGTTCAAGCATTGTAGAGCAAGAAGGAGGCCTCGCTGAAGACTTATAGTGAGAAATTTCAAGGCCCTTCACTTTAAAGTTAAGTCTGTTTTTTAGCTTTAAACTGGTCTGGGATTGGACAGTAATTCAAATCAGCTACATTTTCAAATAGAGGACTGTCTTCTGCAAAATATCTCACCCTAAGTGTATATCCATTTGAAGCACTGTTGCTTCTTTGGCATTCTACAATACTAACATCCCCCAAGTTGTCCAGCATTTGAGGATCTGAACACAACTATGTGCAAAAACTTGCAAATGAAGAGGAATTCATTACCATTTCAGAAGCTGAGGACATGATCCTTCCAGCACTACACAGTGTGAGTTCAGAAATTTCATCATTTTTAGGAATTGCTCCTCCACTATTAGTAATTCTCTCTGTTCAAATCAATTATCATGATACAAACTTTCTGCTCCAGAAGATAATAATCTTAAAAATGCAGTGTGTGGTGTGGTAGAGTGTTCTGTGTCAGAGTAAGCACTCGGTGGACTGGTTAACATCATAGTAGTTCATCTCATGTTCGGCAGCAGATTTGATGGCTCAGCATATGCCACCCGCTGCTGTGCCAAACAGCACCTGGCAGCAGGGAGTCCCGCCTGACAAGTTGTTTTTGTTTCATTTCCTTCCCTGCAGACCTTCCCTCAATTTCCTTGCCTTTGTAGTGTTTTGATGTGTTTTGTGGCTCTGAGGATCAAAAGCCATGGGGGTCAGTGTCATTTAATTTCAAAGAGGGTTGTATATCCCCTTCCCTTCCATTTCTGCCATCTTGATACAGATTCAAAGGTGGGAGGGAGAGTGAGTTACTGTTCAAAGGTTCAGGGTTGGTGGAGGGAGAGCTACTGTAGTCAAAGTAATAGATTGTAGACACATACAATATGGAAGTATGGAATTGCTTGGTTCTAGTTCCAAATGTTACGGTAGGGGAAAAGATTATTGCATGGTACTCCAACTGAGTTTTGTAGATTGTTGCCATCCCAATGGATATGAGGACCCTGCATATGTGGAGTAGGCATGGTTCCAGATCTAGCTATACCTATTTCCCATGCTTTTGGTATAGTGACCTCTAACTTTTTTAGGAAGTAGTGTGTCCTGGATCCAATTTCAGAAGGACCTCAGGATGGAAAACCTCTCCCCATCTCCTCTACCATTTTCACATGATTTATTTCTGTTCTATGCCTGTTTGATAGGTTCAGCATGTGTGCAGAAGGTGGGTGGGGGAGTTTTGCACTAGCCTCCAGCTAAGCCATCCGTTATGTTGCAATGGGAGGCTTTAATTGCAAAGGTTTGTGTACATGTCTGCAAGTTGCTGTGCTCAATGAGTGATAACTTTTGTTCAAAACAGCATCAGGGGACTGCACAGTTGCTTGCTACTGCTAGATTGGCTCTCCCCGGATCAGTTCTTCAGAGCATTCAGCGTGCTATTTTCCAATGCTCTAATTGCTTATGTCTGGGAAAAATAAAATAAAACTATCTGTTATATGCTTGTAGTCTAAAATAAGGTGGTTACGCACTTAGAGGTAAATCTTAAGATGGACATCATGGAAGGTAGAAAGATATCACTGGAAAGAATTCTTGCTTTCATATGGGAAAATCTAGAAGTTCTAGAAGACTAAAAGGGGAAAAAACTTCAGAGAACTCAATGATGCAAATACAGTTTTAAGGATTACTTACATTTCCAATTTTGTTTGCATTGTGTGTAGATGTATGCATCTACATGTCTATATCTGACCTGTATTGGTAGCTTAACTACTTTTGAAAAGCAGAAAGCAGATAATACTATAACATTAATGTAAATATGTAAAAGAAAAGGAAAGGAAATCATTTATTTCATTTTTAAATGTTCACAGTTTGCACACAAAGATAAAATAAATTCATTCAAAAAGCAAGGAAGAAGTATAATACTATGGTTTTATTTATCTCATATTCTACAGTTAACGGAATTATGGTAGGGCTCACGCCCTTGTTCTATGTATAATGTGTTTGTTGTCAAATTTATTGAGGATATTTCTGGGGAATATCTCTAGCTTTCTATTTTTCTGTCATTCCTCTATCTTTTGGCATCTCTAATATAATTTGTGCTCTGATTTTTTTTATTTTTTAAGTGTATTTTACCAGTTTCAGAATTTCTGTTACTTAGGCAGGGTCTTTCAAACTTACAGTGGGTGGGGTTTAGTTTTAAGACCCCCCTCAAGGATACCAAAATCTGTAGATGCTGAAGACCTAGTATATGCAATGGCATAGTAAAATGGTGTCTCTTATATAAAATGACAAAATCAAGGCGTGCTTTTTGGTATTTTTATTTTATTTTAATATTTTCAAGCTGTGGATGATTGGATCTTTGGACAAAGAATCAGTGGATATGGAGGGCCAACTTTATTTAAAAAATGCTTGATCTAAATCTAGTTTAAATCAGTAGAAAGAATCTGATTTCACGGATCATCTGATACTTTGGCTTATTCTACTTACTAAGTCCTAATTCTGTTTGAGATGGCAATTCTGTGGACTTTCTGCTATTTGTCTCACTAAAGGTCATATGAATGAAATTTCCTGTTTGCACCACTCACCCATATTTTGACTATCCACATGTCCGAGAAATGTCGATGCCAAAATTCTTTTCCTTACTATATTGTATTCTTCCCCAACTTCCATGGGGAATCATGTGCAGATATATAATTCTCACAGTTTTGAATGTTTCAGTAATTTTTAGAAAACTGATTCATCTTAAATTACTGTAGCTATTCACCACACTTTTCAGCAAAGTTCCCTTTGTTCCATCAGTGTGTGGCCTCTAATCTTTCACATTCTCTTTCAGTTGTTTTGTTTTTTTAAAAATTTAGGTGGTTAGTCGTGTTGAATAATCCAGTGTGATGATCCTGTGGGAGTGCCACTACTGACATCCCCATCCTCTTAGATTGTCATGATGTTCAAGCTGTGCGATACCTTACTAGCCTGATGTTTTCTTTCTTATTTAAAATAAAAACTTATTGGCTTAACTCTCTGCTAAACCTCACTGGTGCTTTGGTTGCTCAGCCACCCATGGTTCCTTATGCCCCAGTGACAGGGGTAGTAAAAGCAAGTTTGCATCTCTTTACTCATTACTTGTGGAGGGAAGAAGACAGAAGGCACAAGGGAGCACCTCCTCTCTTCCTCTTCTCCCTGGAATAGCAGCCACCTCCCCAAAGGAATAGATTCCATGCAACATTTCCTTGGGGGGAATGCAATATTTGCCTTCCAGGAAACTAGGAATGAGAAGGGGGAACCAGGGACGTTTCTTTTTGGGTCTCAGTAAGCAGTGCACACCTGTTAGGAGATCAAAAAAGGAAGCACAGTCAGGCTGCAAACAACTTTTCTTTGGCATAGAAACTTGCCCACCTTTGGCATGTCATTATGCATAGTTTACATACAAGAAAAATGTCACAGAAGTCTATTGACTGGGTGAGTTGGTCATTCTCCTTCTTAAGTGTAATTCTGGCTGCCATCCAAAATCCATTGAGAGTAAAGCTCCCGTAGAACTCAGTAGATCTTTGCTTTGGAGAAAAATGCCATGGGATTGGGTTTGGATCTGGACTGATGACTCTTCTAACACCCCCCCCCACCCCAAATTCACAGGTTGTGTAGAAAGCAAAAGCCATGGTAGTTGTGCATCTTGCTCCTATATTCTTCTCCTGCGCTCCTTTCTTCCCTCTGAATGATTTCAGTGGGGTAATCTGCTCTGAATTTTAGCATGAACTTGTTACATAGGGTTATGAGCCCTGTGCCCAAAATAGGTTAGGTACCTTGGGTAGCTTTTTAAAACTTCAGAGCACATTCTTCACCTACCCTGGACTTGGGAGCCACCGACTGCCACTGGGAGGAGGGAGTCATTTGTAGAATGATAGGCTCAGGCATGGAATCTATTATCTCTTCCACCCCATGAGCCCAAAAATGAAATGAGTAAAAATCTGACTTAACTATGGGCTAGATAGTCTAATTTGGGGTGCATCTCTGTGAAGAACATTTTTGTTGTTAGCTTTAAGGCACTGGGAATTGCAAATCATCCAGCATACAAGCAGTTCTTCCTGCTCCACCTTCTAGCCACCCAGGATCAGAATCAGGAGCTGTTTACAGTCCCTGGATGGGATTTCCCTTGAAACATCTTTTTGCTCAGGCCTGGGTAGAGCTAATCCAAAATAAAGAATCCAGTTGTTTTGCTGCCTGCGCTGGTGCAGCTCCTTCTATATCCCTCATATCAGAACGGTTGTTCAGCATCTCTAATTACTGTATTAATCTTCACTATTGCCCAAAACAAGTGTAATATCGGGTATCTTAGCTGTGTGACAGGGTTATTACTTTTGACCCTCAGAGATGTTGCAAAGGTGCCACTTTCATTCACCAACCAATTTTAATTTCATTGTTTGGCCCTTGCCAGCAATCTTAATTGGCTCCCTGTAGCTATTTTTATCTTTAAGAATGGAGATAGTGTCTGGACAGCTGCCTCCTGTAGCAGGTAGGGACAGATGAACTGCAGGGAGGCGCGCCATGGCAGGTTCCAGCACTCTTCATAAAGTGCTCAGGAATGCAGATGGAGCCAAATCATTTCTGTAGCTGATTCTTGGGCTGCATCTGCACTGTGGAATTAATGCAGTTTGACATGGCTTTGCTGCCATGGCTCAGTGCTAAGAGATTATGGGATTTGTAGTTTTGTGAGCTATTTAGCCTTCTCTGGTGCCACAAGAAATTACAAATGCCATGATTCCATAGGATGGAGCCATGGCAGTTAATGTGGTGTCAAACTGTACTAATTCTGCAATGTGGCAGCAGCCTTGGTTACTATTGTTCCACTGCAGTCCTATACACAACAAAAGTGACAAGTAACCAGTGATTTGTAATTAATTCCTTAGAAGTAACAGGTTACTTGCAGACAGTTCTACTTGCCAGTAAAGCAGCTCCATTTCTGCCAACTTCTTTCTTTCAGTTGGTTTCAAAGATGCTACCAAATCTCTCTACATACTGATTCTACAAACTATCACAGCAATATTTTTGAACTTCACTTAAATATTTTGTCATCTTGAAGAACAATGAAACAGTGGGGCATTTGAGGACTAGGGATAAATTCATATCTTACCTTCTATTTAATTCTGAAAATCAGATTTGTTTGCATCCCACCAAATTGTTTCAGAGGAATGGCCACTGTGTATAAACCTAAACTAATATACATTGCTTGAATAGAGTTGTGTATTGGCATTAACATGTTAATTAACTGCCCATTTCTTCTGTTTTCACAAGGTCCGTTCATTATCTCCATCGCTTACTATTCAAGTGCACCATTCTGTTTATGCTAATTTCAAAATTATTCCTGCTTTTTCCCCCTTTAATAACTATTTATGACTCCTAGAAAAATACACCTAATTAATACCTAGGCGCAGCACTGCAATTAAATGTTAATCAGATTTGATTTCTAGAGTAATGCACCAGCAATCTCCTAATCTCCCGAGTTACGACTTGATGAAAACTTGATTACCCTAGTTATAGAGTTCATGATTCAGAAAGCATTTGCTCCCTTTGTTCCGTGCAAAACTCAGTTTGCTGCGGCCCTTCCTGTTTTATGTTTTGTCTTCTCTGTAATGCTCGGCAGAGATGAATTATTTCAAAATAAGATATAATCATGATGTGGGGGGGGGGGGGAGCCAACCACAAAGAACTGGAGATAAAAATAAAAGGGACTGCAGTCTCTGGCACATATTGACCTGTCAAAATGATCTAAACTTAGCAAAGAATTTTTATTTTATTAACCTGAGGATAGCAGTGTCTTTCCAAATCACTTCCCTCCATCTTTCAGTGTAAGGGAAACAGGCAGTTGAAGCCAGTCTGAGTAACATGAACTTTTAACCTAGACACCTTCACAACAGATCTCTGGCATGTATGAGGTTTACAGAGTGCAATGTATGCTTTTCTCCAGGATATTGTGTTTTTCAGAGAGAAGCAACATTTTAAAGTACATGAGCATCTGTCTCTGTGGATGGTGTCCAGCTTGTTTCTATAAACCCATTCTGCATTTTGCTCAGACTTTCGGGACAAAGCCAGGTTCATACGTGACCATATTTGTACCTGTAATACATGTTTTCCAGTTTGGAGACTCTTCAATTTTGGCTCTGAAATAAAGCTGAAGTGATGTCCAAGTGAAATACAACCTAGTCTTCTCTTTGATATGGTGTTTTCCATGTTCAGAGGGTATTTTACCAACCTTATGGAAATGAGGTATTCAAACATAGTCAATAATTTCCAAGACAGGGAAACCTACATCATTACTTCATGGCAGCATTGGAAAAGCTGCATCATTCAGGATCTTTCCAATCAAACATCTGGTCTCCACTACAATTAGCTACAGGCCACTTAATAGGACAAAATGTTTGATCCTATTTGGCATTCTTTCTGTTCGTCAAAAGGTTTATTGATTCCATGTTATTTAGCCACATATCTTATTGTCACAGCCTGCAAGGACTCCAGCTGATTAGAAGGATTGATTTCCAATGATGATAACTAGTAAACACTTCAGAAAGTATCTTGTGTAGATTGAGGGTCTCTGATTTGTCACCCATGTAAAAGCATATATCAAGTCAGGACTCTTCCAACACTATGATTCTATGATGTGTGAGAATTATGCGTCTCTCAATGGGTCCAGTTCTTCTTCATGTGCACTATTTTCTCATGATCCTTACAGCCACTCTGTAGGGAAAATAACAATAAAATTGATAGGCTGAAGCAGGAGAGCTCTTGTTTCCTTGCTTCTGTTCTGATTCCACAGTCCTAGTGCAACCTTAATAAAATCGTTTGAGATGTGGTGCCAGAGAAGAGTGTAGAGGATACCATGGGTGGCCAAGAAGACAAACAAAAGGATTCTAGAACAAATCAAGCCTGAACTGTCCCTGGAAGCCAAGATGACTAAATTGACACTGTTGTACTTTGGCCACATCATGAGGTGGCATGAATCTTTGGAAAAGGCAATGATGCTAGGAAAAGTAGAAGGCAGTACAAATAGAGGAAGACCATATGGCAGATGGCTAGACTCAATCAGGGAGGAACAAGCTTAAACCTGCAGGACTTGAGCAGGGTCACTGAGGACTGGGATTCTTGGATATGTCTCATCCACAGGGTCACCTTGAGTTGAGTTCGACTCAATGGCAGTTAAGAACAACAAACAACAGAATGTTAAATCCCTGGGTAATATCCTTGTATTTCTGCAAACATTTATGAGACTGTTCATTCACAAAAGACCTGGTTGTTCAGTACTCCCAGTCTAAAACACTACATGTGAGAATTCACCACCTCCATGAATAAAACATTTCTTATGGAAGAATCCCATGTGCAATAATTTCCTTTGATATACCTCCCCTTTTATTTATTATGGTTTTGTCTCAAACATATTAGATGCTAAAGAAATTGTAGTTTGCTGTTGCTGAGCATTGTGCAGTGCCTTCTGGTTTTTATTCCTCTTTCTTTCTTTCTTTCTTTCTTGCTAACATGGGGATTTGTGCTTATTTTGCTCAACTGGTATACCCAGATTTCCTTTTGGTTGCCCTTGAGTGGTGGTACTTATGGCTCCTCATTCATTTTTATTTTAAAGTCAAGGCCCATTCACTTTTCATTATTTTTAGCCCACAGGTACTTTATATTATTCATGATCATATTGGCCCCATTTTAGCTGTCATGCCTCCATCAGAGCCTTCTCAATGGAGTCTCTTGGGTCTCTAATGAAAGGTGGATGGCTGGAACATTGGTGATATAATCAGAAGGCTCTGGTCCAGTAACGAGAAGAGGTGAGAATTTTCTGAGGGAAAGCACTTTTTATTTAGCATTTGAAACACTACTTGGGGGGGGGGGGGGGGGGGGGATAGGATAATACCATTTATGTGGATGGAGAACATGTAAAAATGCTTGGTGTCTTTATCAGTCCCAGAAATGGGGTTACAGAGCCCTAAATCCCATTGTTTTTCTCAACTACAGTTGACCCATTTAGATACTGGGACATACATGATAATTAATTTAGCAAGTTCCTCTTTGATTCAATAGTTCCACTGTAGTTGGGACTAACAATTAGATTTAAGCCTAAATTTCCAGGGTCACATAGAAAATGAAGAAGATAGAATGAGCCTATGAAGGAAGTTGAGACGGTACTGAATGAATGCTGGAGATCTTCAGGGTTGGTGTATTGTGGCAATGCAAAAAGGCTGTATCCAGAATGGGAAGCAAAGTCACAAGCTTAACCTCTTCCCTGGAAAGAGATAATCCCATCTAGATCACCCCTTGTTTCTTGTCATGGGCTCATAGACCAAACATTAACATGTTTGGAATAATGATGAAAATCAGCTGAATGCTTGAGGTGTAACCTTTAGATGCAAATATGATAGCATACCCATTAGGGACTTGGGCTAAGTACTTTATGTGTGCTTTCCAGGAATATAGTATTTATTCATATCCCAGCAATCTATGTAGATGCGATATAGGAAGTATCAATACTGATTCATTATACTTTCAGGCATCTGATAAAGATCAGAGTATAACAATAGCAGAGTCACTGGATCATTGTTCCATATATCTGTTTCCCCAATATGTGTATATATTGGAATATAGTCATGGCATGCTTTGACAGACCATCTAGGGATAGCTAGTTTCCAGAAACTGCTGTGTATGCATCTACAATTCCACTTCTAAACTGGAAGATTTATGATTTATCAGTAATTAGTAAGAAGTTTGGTTTATAAACTATGTGTTCAAAAGGAGTATTAGCTGCATTCAGTGATGGAGAAGGTGCCTTTGAATGGCTTTCTCTGCTACAGTTAATCAAAATAAATTTCAGAATTATCAAAACCATGTGGTTAACTGAAAAGATAATGGTGATTATAATAATGCTAAAACATACAGAGAGTGATTAAATTTTATTTAATTTTTATCCCGTCTTTCTCCCAAAGTGGGACCCAACATTCAGGAGTTTATCGCACTGGCCCTAAAACGGGCCCAGTGCATTCTAAAACGTGCACGCGCGTGGCGCGCATGGTACAGGATGGGGCCAAGAACCCCATTTTACTGTACAGTGGAATGCCGCCTTTGCTGCCGGGCGTTCCAACGCTTTAGAACAGTTCTCAGAAATGGCGCCCTCTGGAACGGAATGGGGACGCAGTTGGAACGGCGGCAAAGGCGGTGTTCCACTATGCAGTAAAATGGGGTTCTTGGCCCTATCCTGTTCCGTGTGCACGTTTTAGAACACACAGGGCCTGTTTTAGGGCCAGTGTGATAAACTCCACTGTCTATGCGCTTCCTCTCCTTCCCCCCATGATGTTCAGCCTAGTGCTTTAGCCAAGACCTAGTAATAATAGATATGTTGCTTTGAGGAGGAATGCAAAGGGAAATCTGGTCCTCCCATCCAGATACAGTTCCTTCCTCGTTTAACTAAAGAGTTGTGATGATGGAAAACTTGGGGTTTTGTGGACTTTGTGGCAGTATTTTAGCCCAACATTTACCTTTGGTATATTCACAAGGTATTCTTTGCTCATATAAACTCATAATCGTTTCCATTCTGGGCATTACATTGTATCAGTACATACCTAAGTAAGATGTAGCAAGATGGTTTTAATTTATTTATTATTTTATTAATTTAACTTGTATTCTCTTCTCTCTATCTTCCTTTTTTTGAGGGGGGGGAAGATAAATTTCCTCTGTGTGTGGAATGCTAACATATTTTAAATTTTCACTTTTAGAATAGGTATCACTTGTGTTTCCTCCCTCACATAGATACACCAGAACTTTTCCTCTTTCTTTCTTGTTCTAAAACTACAATCTAATGAGAGGTTTGGTAGATACCTAACAGCTGTGATAGCAGTATGTCCTTTTATTTATTGATGAAAAGTCTCAGGAGGGAATTGTGTCTAGAAGAGAAAAGTAACTCACCTGGAGTCAGCATCATTTGTGTACTGTGGATGGAAGAGAACTTCTACTATGCAGAGACCTGACTGAAGGATGCTTTAAAGCTACAGGACACATCGTAGGGGATATTTTGTCCCATACAAATTGGGCCTTATACTGTTGCATTATTATTATTATTATTATTATTATTATTATTATTAAACTTTATTTCTAAAGCACTGTAGTTATACAGAGCGCTGTACAAAGTCAGTAAAATTAAGGAATATATAAAAGCCTGCCCGAGGTGTACACTCTAAAAGTAATAACAACTGGATAGAGGAATAGATAAAATTACAATATAGGAAAGAAAAAACAAGTTAAAAAACATCAGATATAAAAGCAAATCACATTAAACATTATCAGACAGCCAGATGACAATCACAAATTCCCTGAGAACGCTTCCCTAAACAATATGGTTTTCAGCTCAGCCTTAAAGCTGGTTAGAGAAGTGATGAGTTGTGCATGCAGAGGAAGAAGGTTCCAGGAATGAGGGGCAGCAAGAGAGAAGGGACGGATCTGGGACGGGGCAGAGAAAATCCTGGGTTGAGAGAGATTAGATTTCTTCTTACATCAGTGTGGCTGGCAAATGTTATTGGGAAACAGGTATGACTAGTTTCAGTGACCATGAGATTTCTTAGGTCATACTGATATGACATGGCCCCTTTGATGTATATTATGTATTCACATGAAATGGATCATTTGATTCCGTCAGAGAAACAAGAAATCATAAATTCACATGTTAGAAATTTGTGTCTCTATAAAATGGCAATTTTGGGCATTGGTTTCTATGGGAGACATGTTTTTTGTCCTGCTGGTTCTTTGTGGACCATCATCACATTGTCATGAATTCCAGTTAAGTCTCCCTATTCCTGCCCCCATCTTTATTTTATGTAGACAAAATGTGCAGCTGGGGAAAATGTGTAGTTGCAAAACTGATCATATGCAATTGGAAAAGGGGCAGGGCAATGAGACACTTTAGCATATTATTAAGCAAAGAAATGACAGTGTTTGTCAGGCAATCTTGGTGGAAACAAAACAAAACAAAAAGCCAGGTTTTGAAGAGGTACCAATTCTGGCAGTACAAATTTAATGAAGGAGGAAGAATGGCCCTTCACAGAGTTGGAGTGTCACAGAGTTGGAATTTACACCAGTGCGCGAGCCACTGGATTGTCACATCAGTTAACAAAATAAGGCGAATTCATAAATGAATTGTTAGTGTATAGTAGATAAGAGGTACTAATTCTCCTATACATGGTGAGGCAGGGAGCAATAGAAGAATGTTTTTTTTCCTCCTCAGAGTAGGAAATTTGTGTGATTGGAATATCTGCTTTAAAAAATGCTGTGATGTAACTGCACATTTGAAAAATTGAAATCCACCTCCTTTTACCTATTTTTTTTTTGGGGGGGGGGGGAATGAAACTGGGGGAAGACTTTTTTTTTTTTGTCCTTCCCTTGGGAAGATAAAATTACCAGCTCGGTAGATGAAGGGAATGCTGTGGATATAGTATATCTTGATTTCAGTAAGGCCTTTGACAAGGTTCCCCATGACATTCTTGCAAACAAGCTTGTAAAATGTGGGCTGGACAAAGTAACTGTTACATGGATTAGTAATTGGTTGACCGGCTGAAGCCAAAGGGTGCTCAACAATGGCTCCTTTCCATCCTGGAGAGAAGTGACCAGTGGGGTCCCACAGGGCTCTGTCCTGGGCCCAGTGCTATTCAACATCTTTATCACAATCTTTATCAATGACTAGGATGGCAGAATTGGGGGCATACTTATCAAATTTGCAGACGACACCAAATTGGGAAAAATAGCTAATACCCCAGAGGACAGGATCAAAATTCAAAAAGAACCGAATAGACTAGAAAGCTGAGCCAAAGCTAACAAAATGAACTTCAACAGGAAGAAATGCAAGGTACTGCATTTAGGGTGGGAAAATGAAATGCACAGATATAGGATAGCGGACACCTGGCTGAATGAGACTATGTGTGAAAGGGATCGAGGAGTCCAAGTAGGCCAGAAGTTGAACATGAGCCAACAGTGTAATGTGGCAACTAACAAGGCCAATGCGATTTTAGGCTGCATCAATAGAAGTATAGTGTCTAGATCAAGGGAAGTAATAGTGCCACTCTATTATGCTTTGGTCAGACCCCAGCTGGAATATTGTGTCCAGTTCTGGGCACCACAATCAAAAAGGACATTGATAAACTGGAGCGGGTCCAAAGGATGGCAACTAAAATGCTAAAGGGTCTGGAAATCATGTCCTATGAGGAAAGACTCAGGGAGCTGGGGATGTTTAGCCTGGAGAGGAGAAGGTTAAGAGGTGATATGATAGCTCTGTTTAAATACTTGAAAGGATATCATACTGAGGAGGGAGCCAGCTTGTTTTCTGCTGTTCCAGAGACTAGGACCTCGAACAATGGATGCAAGCTGCAGGAAAAGAGATTCCACCTCAACATTAGGAGGAACTTCCTGACAGTAAGGGCTGTTCAACAGTGGAACACTCTTCCTCAGAGTGTAGTGGAGTCTTCTTCCTTGGAGGTCTTTAAATAGAGGCTGGATGGCCATCTGTCGGGAATGCTTTGATTTAGATTTCCTGCGTGGCAGAATGGGGTTGGACTGGATGGCCCTTGTGGTCTCTTCCAACTCTATGATTCTATGATTTTTTGATAAAAACAAAAACTTTCTGCCAACTATCCTGTGTAATAATCTTCATAGTTTGCATTCCCTGGGCCTTTGAGTGAATAAATCCTTGCCTTAAAAAGCATTTAATTCATTGTAAAAGTGGGAGTGGGCATCACAGTTTCTTCAACATTTCTCAAAGTTTCTAGTTTTTCCATGGAGAGGGGGATGAAAAATTGTCCTTGGAAAAGTGGGGAGGATGTTCTCCACTCCTCAAATTTTTCTATATGTTTGTCCAGATCTTCACATTTATGTGCCTTAGCTCAGTGAAAAACTACCTGCTCTGTATGCACAACTTTTACTCCTTAATGTGTGGGTAAGTGGGGCTAAAGCTGTTATCTCCCAGATCCTGGAAACTGCCTGTCAACCTGAGTATGCAATACTCGGCAAGATCAAATAATAGTACAGCTCAGCATGTGGAAGCTAGATACATGTCTAATAGGTGGTGTTACTACTGTACTTTTTGCAGATGGGATCAGTCAAACAGATATGGGTTATTGAAGGCAACGCCATTCCAAGCTGATTGCCTGGACACAGATCATTCTGTAACACAGGGATTAAACCAAGGATACTATAAAGCTATATTAGCCCAATATGGATTTTGGAATCTTTATCTTCTGGGCAGTGATGACTGCTGACTTGCATGTTAATGAGGCAGTAAATTTGGTCTGGGCTTTAGAGAAGGCTTTGAGAGAGCTATTCAAGCTGCTGTCCTCTGATTATGATGGATTCTCCAACTTGGGCAGTTCCTTTAAAGCTTGGTCTACAACCTGGAATGGATAAACTGCCTCACTGTCATGGGAGCCCCTTTCTATGCTCGGAAGGAGCTAAGAGAACTGACTGTTAATTACATTACGAGGTCATACACACAGAGGGAGAGGAGAAGAAATATTTTCAGAATAGTTCCTGCTGTGTATCTGTGCATGCTGGTTGTTTTTTCTTAAAAAAGTAAAAAACAAAATTAAATGGCAATAATGCAAAACTGTGCAGAGAACACTAAGCCTTATGCCATTGTGAAAGCACAGAGCAGCATCTTTGGATTGGACACAATGCAATATAGTCAAGCCTGTGCCAGATTTCATGAGGTTCTGAGATTCAGCGTGGTAATTACAAACATAACTCAGCATGATGGGATGTCCTTGAGAGATTACCCTATAACAGAAGACACTTGTAAACATTTTTAAAGGCCTGAGCTATAATCCACTCTTCTGGAGCCTTATATCTTTATGGGTTATAAGCAAGGAGAAGAAAGAAAAAAAGGTAATACAGACTTGAAGCTTTTCAGGGAGGTGCCAAATAATTCCAGAATTAAGCTTACCAGAAATGCAAAGAAGAGATCCTGAAATGGACTAATGAAAAACAGCTTTGCATTCTGAACAGTCAAAGATAATGCATAATTCAAAAAAAAGCTTATAAACACAGCCTACACACTCCCCCCTCAATTATTTATTTTTTCCTTCTGGCCATTAGGTAACCTCTGAAGTGGTACCTGATGAGAAATTCTTCTTGT
The DNA here is from genome assembly GCF_019175285.1 of Sceloporus undulatus. NCBI lineage: Eukaryota > Metazoa > Chordata > Lepidosauria > Squamata > Phrynosomatidae > Sceloporus > Sceloporus undulatus. The sequence continues at coordinate 18,585,760 of NC_056522.1, forward strand.
TCTGCTTTTGTTTCTCACACTCCCTTTCCATTATTCACCCTCCATCCCACCCTCATTTTACAGCAGTGGATAGGGTTGTAAAGTAGAGGTGGTTTTAATTATGGATGTGCATGAAATGCATAGAGATCCTTGGCAAATGAAATAAAATAGGAATCAGTAATAAAACCCATTTCCAAGGTTTCAGTGATGTGTGCACAATTTGAGATCCAGTACAATACAGTGGTTTGACTATGACTCTGGGGGTCAGGATTTGAATCCTGGTTCTGATATATAAATCCATTGAGTGACCTGGCAAGATGCATCTGTCAACTTCAGAGAAAGGTAAAAGCAACCCCACTCTGAGCAAATCCTACTAAGAAAATCCCATAATAGATTTGCTTTAGGGTCACCATAAGTTAGAAACTACTAGAAAGCACAAAATAGCAACAATGCATGATCCACCACTCTGGGATTACAACTCCTGAAATCATTCCTACCTCTGAATTATTTACCCTTTAAACCAGTGGTTCCCAGACTTTGACCAGTGGTTCCCAGACTTTGGTTCTCCAGGTATTTTGGACTTCAACATCCAGAAACCCCAGGAAACCTGGCCAGTAGTCAGGAATTCTGGGAGCTGAAGTACAAAATATTTCTAGAGCCACCGTTTGGGAACCACTGCTTTAGACCTTTGCTACTCTGTTAGTGTCTGTAGCATAAAAAAACAGGCTCATCTTCTCCATGTTGATTGTAGTTTGTGTACAGAGACTCCCACATTAGGAATGTAAAGAAGTCTTGATAAATTACAGCTTTTAGTTGAGAGAGCATTTTTCTACATATTAGAGAAGAGGGGTTGGTTGAGATTTCTGCAATTTGAGAGAAATGGCTAGCTCTCTTCTCTTTATGAAGCTGAGGATATATAGTGTGGTTGATCAAACACACAAGCAACCTGTTTGATGTTTCTAATTAACTCCATACAGCAACTCAACACCCATTCTAGTTTGGTTATGTGGTTTGCATAAGTTGACTCAAATTGCAGGAAAATTCTCTCATATCCAAAGACTCTCATGAGACAGAGAAAGTACCTCATCCCTTGCAGGAGAAGAAGGGGAAAGTGTGTGTGTGTGTGTGTTTTCATATGGAAGAACATGGCAAGTAAGGATTAAGCTTCTACGTACTATGGGAGGGGTTGAGAGAATAGTAGCTCTCTTTAGAGAGCCAACCAAAAGGTGCAAAAATACATCATGGCAGCTTTTGAAGGTGACAGGTATCTTCATCAGGCAAAGATGGTAAAATGGCAAGCAAGGGGAGGTTAGTGGCAGCAGTCTGGTCAGAGAGTGTAAATTCTTCCTTTGAAATATTACAGAAAGTTTAGGTAAATGAAAGGACTTAACTCTTGATGACTCGTGGTCATGGAAGGTTCCTCTTTTGTGGCAAGCCATCATGGGGTCCAGTGCAGGCTGCTGCTTCGAGTATTGAGACGGCTTCAACTCATGAGATCTCAACCAAGTCTTGCAGGGCCAGAGATCTCGTGAGGCTTGGATTGGGATTTATTGAGCCTCTGTGTGTATGACTTCTTAATGTAATTAACAGTCAGTACTCTTAGCTCCTTGTAATACCTTAACAATGATTGTTTTATTATGACAGCTTGATGGTGTTATGATTTATTTATGACAACAATATGATTAATTGGGGTAGACATATGATTGATATATGGCTGATTTATGATTGATTTATGACCACATAACAATTGATTTACAACTGTAATATGAATGATTTATGATTCCTCTAGTATGCAATATAGTTGTGGCCATTTTTGTATCCACACCACAGCAACTGTCCTCCCTTTTGTGCTGATACAAAATGAGCCAAAAGCTGATTGGGAAGAAAGACAGTAGCTCAGAGACAATAAAGTTGTGCTTTTTCATTTGAATTTACCAGAGCTCCTCAGGCAGAGGGAATCTGAAAACCACTGACACCTGGTAACTGAGTGGCCTTCAGCTTTGAAAGCATTTCATTTGCTCTGATCTGTGGTTCAAAGCAACCTCATTTCTCCATTACAGTCTCTATCTGTTCCCATTCTCTTGTTTATGACCTGGACTTTTTAAAAGCCTCATCTGTTGGCCCAAACCTGGATCTCCAGAAATTCATGAATCACCAGGAATTCAACCTGGAACTGGTCTCTTTCAGCATTTTGAATCTCCTGGTCATTACCTTGCTTTCTTAGGTCACTGCTTGCTTGCATTTAGCTCTGTCCATCTAACTCTGTACTGTGCAGACTCTCAGTTTGCTGTACTAGTACAGTATCCTGATCCTGAACATCTTGCTTCATTTAGTGCAAAACTGTTACTACACAGTGTTACTATTGTCTAGCCTACAGAGTCTTGCCTCTGCAGTAAAACACACACACACACACACACACACAGAGGGGTGGGTGGGGGGCTGGCTGGCTGGCTTTTGAAAGTGATCATATCTCTGATGTTGCATTGCATCAACTGAAATAAGTAATATGTACAATATGTGTGTGCATTGACTCTTGTGATTTTTTAAAATGGTTCCTGTAGCTGGGATTCTTGATGCCTATAATGTCAGGATTCATTTATTGTTTTCCCAGTATGCTTTAATAGCAACTCATTGTGACAAATTGCTTTGATCTACCACAGAACAATCAAGTAACACACACACACACACACACACACACACACACACACACACACACACCATGCCATCTTCTTTATCTGAACTGCCCTGAAGTGTAGAAGGTACTGCATAAATACTCAGTGTACATGGAAAGATACCTGGACCAGAGATGAAGCAACAGTGAGAAAAAGGAGAAAGGAAACTCAGTTAAAAAATAAAATAAGGAGAGATTAAGAAGCATATTTACTTTTGTATTTGTTGATACTATAACTCCCCCTCCCCCCAAAAAAAGAGGTGTTCAATATGGCTAACAATAATAAAAGAAAGACTTATGATCCTCGTGTTGTGAGAGAATGCTTCATGTTATGCAGAATAAGGCCTTCTCGGGTTTCATTAATGGTTGAATATGTTCCCATGAACTGAAAATAATAGGATAAATCTTGGGTTAAAAATGGAAAATCTTTGTTTCTGTTCTGCTTGGATGTAAGAACAAAGAACTCAGGGGAGAATTCTGCACACTGGGTGAGATTATAAGAGTGCACTTCCCCATGACCCTTCATGTTTTATGAGGGGGAAAATAATTGGCACAAAAAGCCCCATAGCTTTGTAAAAAAAAAAATATTCACTGCTTTTGTGCATAAAATCAAGTCCTTTGGCACAAATAATTTTTCCATAAAAACAGTATTGAATGTGAAAAACCTTAGCATGGTTGATAATTTGTTTTATTGAGTTTCTTAATGTGTCAAGATATCCTTTCTTGTTGAGGACAAAGCAGTTTGTGAGACAATATTATATTCCTGTGCTGGACTGTTTGTAAGGAGACTCTTGCAGTGTAATGATGAAAACAGGTGCAGCATCAGTTTGAAGAAACTGAATTGGGTATCTTCTGTGTGACTTCTGGAGCACAAAGGATTTGCTCATGAAAACATGTCAAGTTCTTTTCAACTGTGCATGGATGCTTTTAGTCAATGGAAGAACATGCATACAAAAATATAACCATTTGAAAAATGTGCAGACGTGGTGGTATAAATTCTGCCATTTATTGCTTTTTTGTAGACTGAATAAAATAATATTGATTTTGCATTTTAAATAATTAGGAGATTAAATTTAGCAGCAGAAGTACAGAAACAGTAATTGTAAAGAAGTTACATTATTTAGTTATGTATAATTATTACGAGGAAGGTTGGGAGTCATATTTTATTTTCTTTTATGTTGTATTTCATTAACATGCCTTTTTTTCTTTTGTGTATCTTGTGCTTTTTAAATTTTTTTTCTTTCTCTCTGTGTGTGTTTTTTTTTACTTCAATGAAAAATTCTTTCATACAAATAAATAAATAAAAATAAATGATGGCATAAAATCTGAAAAAAAATATGAGTAGAAGTATATTAATTTCCAGAGTTGGGTGGGCTCAAATACCAATATTGATCTAAGTCATATAAGCCTGGAAAAACAAGAATCTCAATTAGATTGAAGTTGACCTATTCACACATCCTTATTCATAATTTGAAATATGATGTGTTAACAGGCTTACTGATACTCCCTATGAATTAAAATTGCAGCATTTGGGATGGTTTGGTTCATAAAAAGGGCAAATAATCAGTCATGATAGAGATGTATAAAAATATGGATGGTGTGGAGAAAGTGGATTTCAGAGAAAGTGCTCATCCTCTCTCAGAGTTCTAGAAACTGGATCAACCAAGAGAAATGGTGGGAGATTCAAGCTGCATGAAAGAAGGAACCTCAAGTTGAAATGCCACCTGTTTAAAACTAAGTAATTCACGGGCACAAAGTGTAGTGATGGTTGCCAATTCAGATAGCCTTATAAGGGATAAATTTATGGAAGTTAGGGTCATCAGTGACTACTACTCAGAGTGTCAGTGCATCACCGCTAGTGTTAAAGGTGGTATGCAAAACCAAAGGTACACTTATTATTATTATTATTATTATTATTATTATTAAACTTTATTTCTAGAGCGCTGTAATTATACACAGCACTGTACAAAGTCGGTAAAATTAAGGAGTATATAAAAGCATGCCCAAGGCGTACACTCTAAGATAATAACAATTAAATAGAGAAATAGATAAAATTACCATGTAGAAAAGAAAAGACAAATTAAAAACATCACATATAAAAGCAGATCACATCACATCAAACATTATCAGACAGACAGATGACAATCACAAATTCCCTGAGAACACTTCCCTAAACAATATGGTTTTCAGCTCAGCCTTAAAGCTGGTTAGGGAAGTGATGAGCCGTGCATGCAGAGGAAGAAGGTTCCAGGAATGAGGGGCAGCAAGAGAGAAGGGACGGATCCAGGACAGGGCAGAGAAAATCCTGGGTTGAGAGATGAGACTTTGGCTACCAGAGCAGAGAGTGCGAGTAGGGATGTAGGGAGAGAGAAGATCAGTTAAATAAAGAGGGGCCAGCCCATACAGGGCTTTAAAGGTGAGTAGCAAAAGTTTGTACCTGATGCGGAAAGGAAAAGGGAGCCAGTGAAGGGAGGACAACATGATCATAACGGCGAGCGAGTGAAATAATACATGCAGCTGAATG
>NC_056522.1:18591033-18592674 GCF_019175285.1 Sceloporus undulatus
AAATAAAGAGGGGCCAGCCCATACAGGGCTTTAAAGGTGAGTAGCAAAAGTTTGTACCTGATGCGGAAAGGAAAAGGGAGCCAGTGAAGGGAGGACAACAGAGGGGAGACATGATCATAACGGCGAGCGAGTGAAATAATGCGTGCAGCTGAATGCTGAACAGAAATTAATGGGTGGAGGTGAGAGAGAGGAAGCCCTGCCAGGAGGAGGTTACAGTAGTCTAGTCCTGAGACCACTAGGGCATGGACCAGTGTTTTTGCGGTAGAAGCTGAGAGATATGGACGGATTTTGGTGATATTATAGAGAAAAAATCTACAGACATTGGCAGTAGTCTGGATTTGGGGGATAAATGACAAAGAGGAGTCGAAGATGAAACTGAGACTGCGGGCTTCCTGGACCGGCTGGATAGAGATGTTATTGACGGAAATAGAAAAGGAATAGTGAAGGGTGGGCTTAGGAGGGAAAACAAGAAGCTCAGTCTTGGACATATTGAGCTTCAAACGCCGATGGCGCATCCAGTGGGAGACAGCTGTTAAACAGGATGACACTTGTTGCTCTAGCTCTGGCAAAAGATTAGGGGTAGAAAGGTACAGCTGGGTATCATTGGCCTACAGATGGTAGGAGAAACCAAAAGAACTGATAAGTTTGCCAAGGGAGAGTGTGTATAAAGAGAACAGAAGGGGACCCAAAACAGAGCCCTGAGGAACTCCAACAGATAAGGGGACAGAAGACGAGGTCTGACCACCCGAGACCACTGAAAAAGATCGATCTGACAAGTAAGATGTGAACCAATCGAGAACAAGGCCCGAGAAACCAAGTCAGAGAGTATGTCTATTAGGAGACAGTGGTCTACGGTGTCGAAGGCCACAGACAGATCGAGAAGGACAAGGATAGAGTAAAGGCCATTCACCTTGGCCCGCAAAAGATCATTCGAGATCTTAGTGAGGGCCATCTCTGTGAAGTGCCGTGGGCGAAAACCAGACTGGAAGGGATCCAGAATGGAGCTGGTTTCAAGAAACTCAAGACAGCATGAGTAGACAACTCGTTCCAACACCTTAGAAAGGAAAGGAAGAAAAGAGATTGGACGATAGCTAGCCAAGGAAGAGGGGTCGAGAGAGGGTTTTTTCAGGATAGGGGAAACTAAGGCATGTTTGAAGACTGAGGGGAAGGAACCTGAAGAGAGAGAGAGAGAGATTAAAGATATAGAGGAGGGTAACAAAGAGGGGGCTATAGAGATTAAAAGACGAGAAAGAATTGGATCAAGAGAGCAGGTGGTAGGTTTGGATGAGTTCAGCAGCGAAGAGAGTTCTTCCAAAGAAACAGGAGGAAACACAGAGAGTTTATTAGTAGGAGGGGCGAGGAGATTAATGGTGGGAGCCAAATCATGAGAAGTTAACTCAGAACGAATGATAGTGATCTTTGTAATGAAGTAATTGGCAAAGTCGGAGGGAGAAAATAATGGAGAGACGGAGGGAGGAGAGGGTTTTAACAGTGTGTTGAAACAGGAGAACAAGCACTGTGGGCACCTCTCGGCGCAGATCAATGATTTAAAGTAGTCTTGTTTTGCCATCGACAGGGCGCGTGAAAAAGATAAAAGAATGAATTTATAGTGGATAAAGTCGGCCCACTCCCTGGACTTTC
>NC_056522.1:18592774-18617409 GCF_019175285.1 Sceloporus undulatus
AATAGTGGAGAGACGGAGGGAGGAGAGGGTTTTAACAGTGTGTTGAAACAGGAGAACAAGCACTGTGGGCACCTCTCGGCGCAGATCAATGATTTAAAGTAGTCTTGTTTTGCCATCGACAGGGCGCGTGAAAAAGATAAAAGAATGAATTTATAGTGGATAAAGTCGGCCCACTCCCTGGACTTTCTCCAGAGAGGTTCGGCTGCTCAGGAGCAGGACCGGAGAAATCTAACAATGGGAGTGACCCAGGGCTGAGGCCTAGTCGTAGAGGAAGAGGAAGACACGCGCGTAGAAACTGGGGCAAAGCTGTCAAGAGTTGAGGAGAGAGTAGAATTCAATAAAGACATAGCTGAGTCAGCAGAGTCCCCAAGATTGAGAGAAGCGAAGGATGAGTCCAAGGACTGAGTGAGATGGTTAAGGTTAAGAGAATGAAGATCGCGGAACTGGCGGAGGACGGTATGATGGGGAGATGGGATATAGGTAAGAGTAAAGGAAAGTAGGTGATGGTCAGATAGTGGAAAATCGGAAGCCGAGTAGTCGGACACGACACACTTGGAGGGGAGAACTAAGTCAAGACAGTGACCAAGGGAATGGGTTGGAGAGTTGGAATGTGGTTGAAGACTGAAGGAAGCTAAAAGAGAGCTGAAGCAGGAGGTTGAAGAATTCTTGGGATCGTCAAGGTGGATGTTAAAGTCGCCTAAGATCAAGGAGGGGACTGTATCTGAAAGGAAAAATGTCAACCAAGACTCGAAATCTGTGAAAAACTGAGACGCTGAGCCAGGAGGATGATAGATGATGGCAACCCGAAGTTGCAGAGGAAAAAAGAGTCTAATGGAGTGTAATTCAAATGCGGAGAAGGAATAGCTGGAGGGAGGAGAGAGAACCTGAAACTGGCAGGACTTTGATAATAAGATGCCGACCCCTCCTCCGCAACCCTCAGAGCGGCCAGTGTGGGTACAGGAGAGACCGGCAAGAGAAAGGGCAGCAGAGGTAACAGTATCGTGGGCTGGAAGCCAAGTTTCAGTGAGGGCAAGAATATTGAATGATTGTGACAGAAAAAGATCATGGATCGCTGTTACTTTTGAGGCAGCGGAGCGGCAGTTCCAGAGAGCGCAAGAGAATGGGAGTTGAGAGATAGGGAGGGGGCGGATAGGGATGAGATAAGGAGAGGGAGAGGTGCGAGGAGCCATGGGGAAGAGAGGTTTTGGTGACGAACAGATGGCAGGAGAAAATGTAGAAAAGAGAAAAGCAGAAAAATAAAGGTACAGTCCAACAGTGCTGGATGGGATGGGATGGGCTGACGATCCCAAGACATGAGGGAGTTGACAGAGAAGAAACGGTAGCTATGGTAGCCTCCGGACGTCCCAGGTTCTAAGGGTGAGGGAGGGAGGGATGGCTGAGGGGATGCTGCCCCACCTCTCTCTCTGCTGAGCTGAAGGTGCTGCTGCTACTTCCAAGGAGTCCCAGAACAGTGGGAAGAGGGAGGGAAGGTCAGCATTCAGGAGAGGTTCCTCTCAGGAGGCAGGCTGGCTGGTATTCACTTGCACTCAGATCCTGTTGCCAGACTTCTCAAAGTCAACTGGTTAGATTTGCATGTTAGATTAGCTAGGCCTTTGGTCTAAATCAGCCAGTCTCTTCTTGCTTTTTCAAGTTGTTACTGCAGCAAATGCAGCTTCTCTCACCCTGTAAAGCAAAAAAAGCTCATGTCTTCATACACGGATTTCTTTCCTTACTGAAACATTCTTATTATGTTTTGAAATCATTATATCTTACTCATTTCAAGCCAAGATTTAGCATGTAAAATACAGCATAAGGAGCCTCTTTTGAATCTTAAAATGATGAGGATCTAATTTTGTTAGGGCCCATTTACACTGTGATCTTCATGAAACAACCATTTCTTGTTATTTCAATGCCCCTGATGTTTATCTGGAGATAACTCGCTTGAAATCTGTTGCTGAGATGTGTGTGGAGCAGTGAAAGCAGTCCATTGAGAAAATAGAGTGATGATTGTGGATCATAATCTTCTGCCATTGTGTGGCCAAATTATAGGAAGACACTAAACGGGTGGAGAGTGAAGCAGGAAGAACGTATTGAGATTAATATCACAATGAGAAAATGGAAAGCCCAAGAGAGAAACCTTAATAATAGGTACAGAGATGTAGCAGGCGCAATAGCAATGATTTTTTTCTTGATACAGTGAAGTCAGATGCAAGTTTACAGAGGACACATGCCATTGGTTGCACTCATGCACATCTTGGCAATATTCAGACTCCACTACATCTGTGTGGAGCTGTCTTTGAACAGCATTTCAGAGGACATCGTTGGGACAAAGAATGATGACAAGAATTTTAATTAGAATATGTGAAAATCTCTCAGTGTCCATTTTGGTGTTTTTCTCTGAATTCCCATTATATTTCCCCCACTCCTTTTCGCATCTTGGGCTATGGGACTTCATTTCTTTCTTTTATCGTTCAGAAATTCAAAACTATTTTGGTGACCATTTTTCCTAATACATTTTTCTTAATATATGGAATTTAGCACCTTTACCACATTGATGCTTCTGCATATTTTCCAGAGAAACATGTTCTCGTTATGCACATTTTCTTCTGTATAAACTGAAATAAGGGGGGTGGAGGTGGGAATGAGTGGAATCTGGCACTGACACTGAAAGAAAGAAACATGCTTTCTTGTATACCATGAGTAGTCTCAGTTTGTGGATCAATGTGTAGAAAAATCTCAGTGAATGCTCATTTCTTTTTCTTCTGTAACAGTAGCCCATGACCAGGAGTAAGACAGCACCATTAAATCCAAGAAGTGTTCAACTGTGGGTAGCTTCTTTACAGTTTTGATGGATGTTTCCAGTAGATTCTTTACTTCACTAACATGGAAGCCATCATCTGTGATGGAGGGTGCATCTACACTGTATAAATAATGCTGTTTGATGACACTTAAAATGCCATGGCTCCATCCTACAGAGGTACCACAACTCTTTTGGGAGAGAGGGCTAAAGACCTTATGAAATTACAAATTCTAGGATTCCATAGACTGGAGATAAAACACTTAAAATGGTTTCAAACTGCATTATTTCTACAGTGTAGATGTATCTTGAATCAAGTTTTCTTACTTTTCTGTTCCTTGTCCTCCTCCTCTCTCTCGGGTGTCTTCAGCTCAATTACTATTCTAGTAAAAGAAGTTCGTCCTAAAATTCAGGAAAGCCATGCAGTACATTCAAACTTTAAAGGTCAGCTGAAGTCTGCATCCATTTTGTGGCTTTGAATTTGATTTCATTATTTTTTTTTATGGTACAATGTCATTACAACAGAAGAACATTCTTACAAAATGTGCTGTACAAGCAGACAAAATCTAGCCATTTACAGCATATTATCAGAGCTCTACAGAAAAGCTTTTGTGGCTTTATCATTTGCTTTCAAATGTAAACATTTCTTTATGAAACTCGGCGACTATTTCGGAATATTTGCCTCCTTTATGAAGGTATTGGTTGCACAGCTGCTTTATATCAGTCGGTGACAGGCTCATAAAAATAAAGTCCAAGAGAAGAAATTATCACCGTTACCCATCTCTTTCTAATTAATTTCCTAGGCTCCCACTTTATGGTGGAGGAGCATATCCTGAGTATGGACTCCACTTCTTTCAGGGGAGAAATTGATAAGCCAGCTGTCAGTATAAGCAATTAAAACACAACTGCAGAATACATCACGAAGGAAAGTACAGCACCCAGCTGTCAACAAGTCCTGTCCGCACTAGGAAGTTAGTTGCCAAAAATCTCTATCCCAGCCCCAGTCTGTACCTATAGGTTATAAATGTTTTTCTGTACTGCAGGAGTGGGCAACTGCCAAGAGGATGGAGACGCATCCCCTGTAACATCTCTGGAAGGCCTCACTGTGACATTTCAACACACTGGAACTGACACAATGTCACTTCCAGAATCTTTTTGGGGTTTTCCATGGATGGCTGAATAGTGATTTGAACCCTGTTTTCCAGAGTCCAGTGCTCAAACTACTACACCACTCTGGCTCTTGCTTGAGGTAGTACCTCCTTAAATATACTTTCCAAAGCATTGGGATCAGCCAAGGAGGTTCTCCTCTGTGGCCCAACACTGGGAAAAATAAATCATGTAAACACGTGGCAGCCAAGCTGTGGAATCTCCTTGCCATGGACTATGTCAATACCAAGCTGAAATCCAATAGTGCCTCCATGCTTTTGGGAGGGCCTTGGTCATGAGTTATTTTGTGGTCTTACACATTTTGAGGTTTTCCTTCTCTTTCTTTTTGTTTTGTTGGTTTGCTCTCTCTTTTTTGTAATTATGTGCCTTTTTTTTAAAAAAAAAATGGTTTAAATGTTATTGCAGCTATTCTAAAATGGCTTTATTGACTGTAATCTAATCCAAGAATTCTGAATATAGGACAGGATATTAAATGTAAATGAGAGCCAATGTGGTGGTGCAGCAGTTTGAGCTTTGGACTACAACACTGGAGGCATGGGTTCCAATCCCCATTCAGCCATGGAAACCTGCTGGGTAACCTTGGGCAAGTCACACACTCTCAGTCTCAGAAGAAGGCAAAGGTACCCCCTTCCTCTGAACCACTTTTGGCAAGAAAACGCTGTGATAGGTTAGAGGTTTACTTGAGGGTTGCCATAGGAACCAGTGTGGTGTAGTGGTTTGAGTGTTGGGCTACAAGTCTGGAGACCAGGGTTTGATTCCCAGTTTGGCCTTACAACTGATTGGGTGGCCTTGGGCAAGTCACATGCTCTCAGCTTCAGGGGAAGGCAATGAGAAACCTTCTCTTAAAAAAGTCACGCCAGAAAACCCTCAAGATAGATTCGCCTTATGGTTAACATACATCATAAACGACTGGAAGGCACACAACAAACACACAGCGTCGCCATAATCATAGAGTCATAGAGTTGGAAGAGAACTCAAGGGACATCCAGTCCAACCCCCTGTCCTGCAGAAATACACAATCAAAGCACCCCCAGCAGATGGCCATCCAGCCTCTGTTTAAAAAGCTTCAAACAAGAGACTCCATCACACTCAGAAACAGTGTATTCCACTGTCAAGCAGATCTTACCATCAGGAAGGTCCTCCTAATGTCGAGATGCAATCTCTTTTCCTATAGCTTGAATCCATTGCTCCATGTCCTATTCTCTGGAGCAGCAGAAAACAAGCTTGCATCATCTTCATTATGAAACTCCTTCAAATATTTAAACAGGGCTATCACATCACCTCTTAAACTTCTTGAGGCTAAATATACCAAAGTGAGCAGCAGTGGTGTGAGGAGACTGTTCCTGGCTCTTTGCCCTGTGCTCCTAAATGCTTGGCTTCTGATGGGTGGTCCTCAGCACTGAATCACTCTAGCAGGGGTGGGAAGGGGAGCTGCTTGCCCTGGCCATGTGTAATTGTCTAAGCCACCCTTCCAGAATGCCTTGTTTTCAAGAGCTCCCTGGAAGCCAGTCATTCAAAAAAGCTAGCTTGAATAGGGGAAGAGAAAGGGATTTTTAAAAAAATGGTGGGAAAAATAATGGAAATAATTATTTCCCTTCTTTCTTTTTTTCTTCCTCTTTTTTCTCTCTGTCTTTCTTTTTTAGAGGAGTAACATTAGGATGTATGTACCACATATGCTCGACTATAAGTCAACTTCATGTATAAGTCAAAAGCAGGTTTTGGGGCCAAAATTATGGATTTTGATATGATCTTTGGATAAGGCGAGGGTAAAACCTAAGGGCAGGTAACAAGGATCTAAAGGATGAAGCAAAGGAAGACAATGCCAAAGAACTTACAAAATTGCAGGAGGCATAACTGTGTTCACACTGAAGGATGGATGGACAGATTACACTCTTGTTTTTCACCAGAGGATGTTTTCTATTTTTATGAGAGTTAAAGTACAGTAGTTGCACTGACTCATGGTTATGTCGACTCAGATTTTTGGGGTCAATTTTTTGACTAAAATTTCTAGACTTATACATGATTATATACAGTACATAAAACTATGAGACAGATGAACACAAAGCTAAATAGTGCACTTGGGTGACGGGTTAAAGGTGGTTAAAATATATGGAATTGTTTGTATCTTTCTTTTTATTTTCTTTATATTGTAATATTTTGTTATATTATTACATGTAATCATTATGTTTATATCTCTGTGTGTGTGTTAGATATAAATTATTTTATGCATAATTATGTGCCTTTTCTCTTTTTTATTTTTTATTTCCTTTTTCTCTTTATTTTTTCTTGTTGTTCTTCATTGGAAAAAAACAACAGCCAGCTCAGAGCCATCAGCTATCTCCTTCTATGCCTCCATAGTTCTGCATCAGAATTCTGACCTAAGTGTCTTTATACAACACCTTACTGAATGTTTTAAACTTACAATGTCTTTGTTTGGTTTCAAAGCTATTTAAAAAACAACAACAATTACACTTTCCCCAATAAATATAATGTTTTAAAAGATTTTCTCACAGGAACACACATACACATGCAAACTAATAGACTTTTAATAAAACCCATTTTCCAATCAACTAAGGGAACAAACAGATTTTAGGGGCAATTAAATTACTTTACATCTTGCATAGTTCCTCATGAATTATTCCAAAGGCACATTGAGCCAGAATTGCCATTGTGAAGGGAGTTAATTGATTACCATGAGTGTTTTTTTTCCCCTTCCTAAAGTATAATGGTGTATTTTAGCGGCTTTGAGGTTTGGGGAATGATAAGGCTCTGGGCTGACATCTTGAATGGCACCCATGGGATTGCAAGTTAACCACACATCATAGACAACACCTCCATCTTTGCAGGTGGCAGGATTGGGCCAGTTTCTGTGTATTTGTGGTTACATAAATGTATCTTCCCTGTTGGAAATTAATGACATCCTATTCTGATACAATAGATACAATAAAAACACAACAGTAGCAGAACATACATGTCATTATGCTGTTAGTGCCACATGCATGCATACATCACCCTGGACTTGCACAATAGATTATTCATCATAGTCAATGGACATATTCTGTTGACAGTAGCAGAAGTGGAGCTGTGCATGCAGCAGCGTTAGATACTGCTGTTTTGTATTTTAAACTGCAGTTGCATGTTGCAGTTTGACATTGCAGTTCCACATTGAGCATTACACAGCAGAACCCAATCATTGACCACTATTCTGCATGGAGACTGGATAGTGTCGGCACAGCATATCTCCACGTGCAGATATTTATGCTATACTGATGTGAACTTGGATTTCAGACATATACATATACTGCTAAATACCGAGAGAGCACAAACACTTTTGAATCTAAGTTATGCATTTTAGCATGAGCTTTGAGGATGTCACTCCACTTCTTTGATTTAACTAAGTCATGTTGATGCCACAGGTATTTAAGCAGAATTACACAGTTGTAGGAGTGGGACAGAATGCAGTAGCATACAAAAAGATGTAAATTGTGACCCTAGCCACAAATCCTCAAAGGTTTTTTGGGAGATGATACAGGTCTTTCAAGTAGCTGGTCTAATAGTATTGACATGTGAGAGCAATAAATCTGCTTACCAAAACTCAGGCACGTTAGAGACCGCCCAAATCGGGCAGTCTGCCGCTGGTTGCTGCGTCCGGGAACCGCAGCGGCCAAACCGCGCGGTTCCTGGGCGCAGCCAGAAAGAAGTGCCAAAATGGGGCTTCTTTCTGGGCCCCGGAAGTGGCACCATGAGGCGCTAGTTGCGCACTCGCAGCGTCACTTCTTCCGCGCGACGTCCGGATGCTATGCGTCCGTGACGTCAAAATGGCGCCCCCCGTGTGGACGGGCACTACCATTTTGTATGGACTCGGTCCGTACTAGGGTTGAGGGGCATCAGGAAGTGACGCCCCTTCTCAAACCGAACACGCCCCTTCTCAGCCCTAGCACGCCCCTTTGTTGCGTTTGTAACGCGCCTCAGTTTCCTTGGAGTAAAATTTTTCTCTGTGGACATTTCTGTTCTTATTTATTTATTTATTTGGCATATTTACGCCCCACTCTTCAGCCATAAAGGGTCACAGAGGGGCTTGTTGTTGTTGTTGTTATTGTTGTGTGCCTTCAAGTTGTTTCCAACTTATGGTGACCCTAAGGCAACCCTATCATGGAGTTTATTTGTTCAGAGGAAGTTTGCTATTGCTTTCCTCTGAGGCTGAGAGAGTGTGTCTTGCCCAGTGGGTTTCATGGCTGAGCAGGGAATTGAACCCTGGTCTCCAGAGTCATAGTCCAGCATTCAAACTGCTACACTATAGGCTTACACATTGTTAATTTGACAGTTCCATGCCCCCTGTTTTATGATCTAAATAAGACTTGACATATAAGAAAAAGGGAATGGCAATAGGGATTAAGTCCAGCAGATAAGATTCTCTCCCATCAAGGCCAGGACAGTGGAAGTTGGGATGGATGTAGGGCTTTTCATCTACTACTGGGCCTAGGCATGATGTAATTGTGCCTATATAGTTGCCAGGACTCATATATTAATATACGTAGTGTGCTAGGAAACCATTATTACTGTTCATGCCTCTGCTAATGGATTGGAATTTGTGACTATATTTCAATTCAGCGGTTCTTCTTTCTAATGTTCCCTTGAATTTTGTTTGTTAGTTTATTTGTTTGAGAATAGCTCCTTGTAAATCAGAGATTGTATGCCCAGGAAGTCAACATGCTCTGCTATGAGTTTCTGAGTACTGCCATGTGTTGTGTCAGATTTGTGTTCATTTATCTTCCTGTGTACAGACTGGAAGTATCGGTAGGCTCAGGTAAATCAAAAGATTTGCTGAAACACAACATCTCTTTTGGAGTGGGGGATGAAGAAGGTGATGACAAAAATAGCTTGTTGAAGATAATTGTGATTAGTGTCCATGATCTGCTAAGCAGTTATTTGTTGTGGAGGAAGATGTGTGGAGGGGTAATGGAATGGAATATACTGATATGGAAACACATAATTTAAGAGATGTGTGTGTGTTTGTGTGTTAATTTTTTTGCAGGTAGGATATACTGTATTATAGAATATACTCTTCATTATCAAATGTATCTCACTTGTCTATTGCCACATTTGTTTGTGTTGCATTTGGCTAATTTGCAGATTATATAAGGCTCGGTTGATTTACATCACATTAAAATATATTCCATTATAAGCTTTCTCCGTTCACATCGTATAATTGCATTGACATTTATTTTTATTACATCAAATAATTGACTCTGGGAAAGGAATTAGATAGATGAGAGTGCTACATGACAGACAAATGGCACCAAGGTGGTTAAGAATTGCTAAACGTTGCTCGCTCATATCGTCTTCATAAATTGCCTCAGAATACTGGAAGCTGAAATAGGGTAGAAACAAGACAAACATCCTTCTTTGGTAGTTTTCCTGCAAATAACATTTACTTGTTTTAAGATGAAATCCTAAACTGCAGTCATCTTACCTAGAAGTAACCATACTAAACAGCGTGATCTATGTCTTGACACATACAGAATTATATTGGCCTGTTACAGACTGCCAAAATAAAGCTGCTTGGGGTCTCTTTGGAGGAATGCTGTTTAAATGATGCATGGGTCCTAAGAGTCCGGAAGCTGCACCAAAGCTGCACTCCAGTGCTTAGGAATGGAGTGTGGCTTTGGCGCGACCTCTGGACTCTTAGGACCCATGCATCATTTAAAGAGCATACCTCCAAAGAGACCCGAAGCAGCTTTATTTTGGCAGTCTGTAACAGGCCATTGTTAGATTTCAATCCTATATTCACTTACTTGGGAATATCAGTGTTAGGCCTGATATGCTATGTTGAAATTAATGTGGGGATAAACAGCCAGTAATACATCGGGTTCTGTGTGTGTTGTGTGTTGTTTGTCTTCAAGTCATTTCCACATTATGGTGACCCTGTCACAGGGTTTTCTTAGCAAGTTTCTTCAGAGGGGGTTTGCCATTGCCATCCTGAGGCTGAGAGAGTGTGACTTGCCCTACATCTCTAAAATGGTGTGATGCATTTCTCTTCTCAGAAATATATATACACACATGCTTGCATTGGAGAAAGTGGCAGATGAAAATGAACACAAATGTGTATATACTGTAAGTTATTAAATTATAGATGGGGATATTAAATTATAGATTGGATGTAATTGTCTGGACACAATGGCGCACTTGTGACGTAACGTAACTGGCGCTACGCTAATATGATCCTTGTGGAATAGCGGTCTATAAATAAAACATATTATTATTATTATTATTATTATTATTATTATGCGATGTTGCCACTTAGAAGTAGACATTCCCATTGCTAAGGAAACCTCTGCCAGCTTTCCTCATTCTGATAGTTAGTATCCCAAGGAGAGCTTGAAAGAACCGACCAATAGCCCCCTGAGAACATAGGTAGTAAAAGTTTTATACCTCTGACTTCCAAAGTTTCCAGATATTTTAGCATCTCTATAATCACAGGAAGCTTGGTTGGCAAAAGATATCTCCTCTGATCTTACTTAACCCTCTGCCATCCTAAGTGGTCAATTTACTGGATATAGCTTTGTCCACAGTCACTAGATCATGTATGAGTGCATTATCACAGATGTTCCTTTTTAAAAAGGGTTCCTATACCTGCCTAGCAACACTTTTCCTTCTCATCCTCTGTCTAGCTCAGTGATTCTCAAATCTTGGTCCTCCAAATGTTTTGGACTTCAGCTGACAGAATTTTTAACCATTGGACAGGCTGGCAGGGATTTCTGGGAGTTGAAGTCCAATATACATGGAGGACCAAAGTTTGGGAACTACGGGTCTAGATGGAAGTTTTTAGCAGCTTCAGCTTTGAGAGGTTGGTGAAGGAGGGCTGAAGAAACACAGTAGGTCCTTGGTATCTGCTGGGATTTTGTTCTAGAACCCCCCGTGGATAACAAAATCTGTGGATGCTCAACCCCCATTTTATACAATGAGTAATAAAATGGTGCCCCTTATATAAAATTGCAAAATCAAAGTTTGCTTTTTATAATTTTTATATTGATTGATTGATTGATTGATTGAGATTTTATTTCTATACCGCCGTTCCCACGATCACGGCGGTTTACAAGCAATACAAATGCGATACAATACAGGTTAAAAGAAAACAAACTTCACAATAAGAAACACCCCAATTAAAACCAGGATAACTATACATCATTAAAATCCACATAGGATCAATTAAAAATTACCAGTCAATCTAAAAAATCCAATACAATACAACACACAGTACATAGGGGAAAAACAGTCAGGACATGTGAGGGAAGGCTTGACAAAATAAATGAGTCTTCAGGTTCTTCTTGAACGACTCCAGAGAGGGGGCTAAGCGGAGCTCCTCAGGGAGAGCGTTCCAAGATTGCGGGGCTGCCACAGAGAATGCCCTTTGCGCCGTTAGTACAAATTTTGTCTTGGGAACGCTCAAAAGATTTTTCCCCCCCTGACCTGAGTATGCGGGGCGAATTGTATGGGGAGACGCGGTCCTCCAAGTACTCTGGGCCCAAGCCATTTAGGGCTTTATAGGTGACAACCAAAACCTTGTATTGGGCCCGGAAGCGAATTGGCAGCCAATGCAGATCTTTCAGTATCGGTGTTATGTGGCTGGCCCTGGAACTACCAGTGACCAGCCTAGCGGCCATATTTTGAACCAACTGCAGCTTCCGAGCTTGGTACAAGGGTTGCCCCATGTAGAGCGCATTACAGAAATCAAGTCGAGAGGTTACCAGTGCATGCACCACTGTTTCAAGGTCCCCCCGGTCGAGGTAGGGACGCAGCTGGCGTATCAGCCGAAGCTGATAACAGGTGCTCCTAACTGTCGCATCCACCTGAGGGGTCAGGTGAAGCGACGAGTCAAGGAGCACCCCCAAACTGCGAACTGAGTCCTTTACGGGGAGCGTGACCCCGTTCAGGACAGGTGGACAAACCTCCTTCCCAGGACCAGGAGAACCTATCACAAGCACTTCCGTTTTCTCTGGATTCAGGCTGAGTCTGTTTTCCCTCATCCAGCCCATTACCGACTCCAGACAGGCATTGAGCGGAGAGATGCCATCCCTAGTCACTGCATCAGTTGGAGACACAAAGAAGACTATTTGGGTGTCATCAACGTACTGATAACACCGCGCCCCGTGTCTCCGGATGATCTCTCCCAGCGGCTTCATGTAAATGTTAAATAGCATAGGGGACAAGATCGCTCCCTGAGGGACCCCAGATGTAAGGGCCCTCTTATTGGAGCGACAGTCCCCCAGCTCCACCATCTGGAATCTACCCGAGAGGTAGGAACGGAACCACTGCAGAGCAGTGCCCCCGATACCCAACTCCCCCAGGCGATCCAGAAGGATACCATGGCCGATGGTATCGAAGGCCGCGGAGATGTCCAAGAGCACTAACAGGGACACGCTACCCCTGTCCATGCCCAGAATATTTTCAAACTGTGGACGCTTGAATCTGTGAATAAAAAATCCATGGATAAGGAGGACTAGCTGTATAGACTTTCACCAGTATGTCTGTAGCAATTAATGTAATAAAGCATGAGCTGGGAAAGATCGGACTCTGCTCTAGCTGATCCGACTGTAGCCATCAGTGCCTGCCTGCAATAGGCAAAATACAATTGCAGCTGCTTCCAGAATCACTGAATATGCACGAACAACAAAATGGAGAGAAAAAGGGAAAGCAGATAAGGTCTCTGCTGCATGTTAAAACAACAGCAAGATAGATCTATAAATTTGGCCACCAGAATGGAAATTGTAAGAACAGTGGAGGCTGGTGAAAGGGAAAAAAAGTCATTCCTAGATACATTTTGGAAGAAGCCTTAATTAAAGTAGCCTCTAGAAACTTTTTGTTTTTGTTTACATATGCAAATTTCACCTCACCAGGCTGTTTCTTCTTCTGATTATTATTATTAACCTTTATTTATGAAGCGCTGTAAATTTACACAGCACTGCACATGCAATCTTTTTAGTTAGACAGTTCCCTGCCCTTGGGCTTACAATCTAAAAAGACATGACACAGAAGGAGAAGGGAAAGGGTAAGAGGTCCAGCAGTTCTTCTCTACCTCCAAGGCCTGGACCAAGGCAGATGGACTGGAGGGAGGGTTTGGCTTCATAATGGATGGTTAATCATTTTCCAGGGAAAATAACATACTCTCAAGTAGGATAATGCATATATAGTACATAGCAATACAGGAAATGGTTTGATAAACAGACAACAAAAGAAAACCAAATAGCAAGTGACAATTATGCAATGCCTGGGAAGGCTTCTCTGAACAGGATGGTTTTCAACTCCGTTTTGAAGCTGGTTAAAGAAGTGATGGCTCTTGCTTGTGGGGGAAGAAGGTTCCAGGAATGAGGGGCAGCAAGTGAAAAGGGGCGAATCTGGGATGGGGCAGAGGAAATCCTGGGCTGAGACAGCAGACCTAGACTACCAGAACGGAGGGCCCTGGTGGGAAGGTGAGGAGAAAGAAGGTCTGATAAGTAAGGAGGGGCCAGTCCATGGAGAGCTTTAAACATTGACAGCAGGAGCTTGTACTGAATACGGAAAGGGAGGGGGAGCCAGTGAAGGGATGCCAACACAGGAGAGATGTGGTCAGAGCGGTGGGTGGAAGTGATAATGCATGCAGCTGAATGCTGGACAGAGATTAAAGGATGGAGGTGAGAAAGAGGAAGCCCAGCCAGGAGGACATTACAGTAATCAAGTTGTGAGATCACTAGGGCATGGACCAGGATCTTGGCAGTAGAGGCGGAGAGATATGGTCGGATATTGGCAATATTGTACAAAAAGAATCTACAAGCCTTGGCTGTGGTCTGGATCTGAGGGATACACGACAGAGAAGAGTCAAAGATAAAACCAAGACTGAGGGCTTGCTGGACTGGTTGAATAGAAATGTTGTCCACAGAGACAGAAAAGGAGTGTTGAAGGGTGGGCTTAGGAGGAAAGACAAGAAGCTCCGTCTTGGACATGTTGAGCTTCAAGCGTCGATGGCGCATCCACTGTGAGACAGCTGTGAGGCAAGATGAGACTTGCTGTTCAAGCTTTGGAGAAAGGTCAGGGGCGGAAAGATACAGCTGGGTGTCATCGGCATACAGGTGGTAGGAAAAGCCAAAAGAGCTAATGAGTTTTCCTAAGGACAGTGTGTAGAGAGAAAACAGAAGGGGACCCAGAACAGAGCCCTGGGGAACTCCGACAGATAAGGGAACAGGAGAAGAAGTCTGGCCCCCTGCAACTACTGCAAAAGATCTGCCAGACAAGTAAGATCTAAACCAGTCAAGAACAGAGTCTGAGAACCCAAGGTCAGAGAGTATGTCAATTAGGAGAAAGTGATCAACAGTGTCAAAGGCTGCAGACAAATCAAGAAGGATGAGAACAGAGTAAAGGCCATTAGCCTTGGCCAGTAAAAGGTCATCGGAGATCTTAGTGAGAGCTGTCTCTGTAGAATGCCTTGGGTGGAAACCAGACTGAAAGGGATCGAGGATAGAGTTGGCTTCAAGAAACTCAAGACAGCGTGAATAAACAACCCGTTCCATAACCTTAGAAAGAAAGGGGAGAAGAGAAATCGGACGATAGCTAGCCAAAGAGGAGGGGTCAAGAGAAGGTTTTTTCAGAATTGGGGAAATGAGAGCATGTTTGAAGTCCGATGGGAAGGAGCCTGTAGAGAGAGAGAGAGATTGAAGATATGGAGAAGTGAGGGCAGAAAGGAGGGAGCTATAGAGATTAGAAGAGGAGTAGGAATTGGATCAAGAGAACAGGTTGCAGGTTTGGAAGAATTCAGAAGTGTAGAGAGTTCATCCAAAGAGGCAGGAGGAAACACAGAAAATTTGTTAGGCGAGGGCGATAGAAGATTAAGAGCAGAAGAAGAATCGGGGGGGGGGGGGGACTATCTCAGAGCGAATAGTGGTAATCTTAGAGATGAAATAATTAGCAAAGTCATTAGGAGAGAATGATGAAGAGACAGGAGGAGAGGGAGGTTTAAGTAAAGTGTTGAAGGTGGAGAACAAACACTGCGGGTGCCTCTCACTTATCACTTGTTCATATTGTTATTTTGTTTGAGAAAACATCTTGAAATGCTCTTTTTTGTTGTTGTTTAGGAACTTATAGTGTTCTTCCCATGTTATTCCTGCCTCTGGTACCAAATTTTCTTTTAAAAGTTAATTTTCTTTTAAAAGTTCATGTCTAATTGACAATTTGTAAGCCGCTCTGATAGCCTGTTGGCTGAAGAGCAGGGTATAAATAAATAAATAAATATTTATATTATTATTATTAAAAGAGTAATGCCCAGGAACACATCTACCTCATTAACTGAGGTCTATCTGTATCCATTGTATCTTTGTGCATCTTTGTGCATTTTCCCACGGTGCCCAGTAGATGCCATCTAGTGCTTGAGGGCACTCCACTCCACAGGGCAGAGCTTCTGTTATGCCATTGCTCATTTTGCAACTGTTGCTGTCCTGAACTTCTGGCATATGTATTCTAGTGAAGCTCTGCCTTCTGCCAGTGCCAGATAGGATCTCAAACATTGGGGAAAATGGACTGACAGGTGAATAAATGCATAGCTGTCACAGAGTAGAGACATACTGATTTTTCCATTCAGAGCAAGCATGGTGTAGTGGTTTGAGCACTGGGCTATGATTCTGGAGACCAGGGGGCAAATCCTTGCTCAGCCATGAAAGTCACTGGGTGACCATGGGCAAGTCACACTTTCCCAATCTCAGAGGATGGCAATGGGAAATCCCCTCTGAAGAAATTTGCCAAGAAAACCCCATGACAGGTTTGTGTTAGGGTTGCCATAAATTCGAAACGCCTTGAAGACACACCATAACAACCACAACAATAACAAGCTGAGTGTAGCCTCTTTGAAAGCAATAAACTTTTCTGTTGAATGGACATGTATAGGATTGTGCTGTAAATTACAACATTCTCTCCAGGAAAGTTTGTGTGGAGTGTGTGTTTTTAAAAAAATAAAACAAAAATTCTGCAGAATTGAATATAGGCTTATCTAGACATTATTTAATATATCATTCCTTCCCTTCAAACATTTTTCCTTCTGTTCTTTTGAGCAACTGCAGGGAAGAAATCATAGCTCCTGATAATGATGTGCTTTCTTGTGTCACGGCCAAAGCAAAGTAACCAGACTCCCATGCCCATCCTTGAAGTTTCTGCCTCGGCTCTGTTCCACAGAAATTACTACCCTTTGTCTTCTCTTGATGTCTTGCAGTCTCAGTGGGTCACCTTAATTGTTTTTCTTCTTTTTCCTCTTTCTTTTTCATGGTTACAGTGTAGCAGCCAGTGTTGCAAGCTCTTGCTTCTAACCTCCTGAGGTCAGTGGAGTTTCAGGCATGAATAATGGGAGCAGCAGGCCCAAACATGAACTAAGGCCAAATGCACACTGCAATTAGCTTTGGGTTACTTTACAATACCATATTAGGGGTGGCTAATCTTTGACCTTTGAGGGTTTTTCCTTTTTTTGGCCTACTAATCTCATCAACCCCATCCAGCATGGACAATTGTAAGAGACAGTCAGAGCTGTAGGGCAAAACAGTTGGAGGGCCAAAGGTTTTTCACCCTTGTCTTTCAGTGAGATGATTTCACAGCAGCTAATGACTTTGTAAAGGGAAGTCTTCCTTTCTTTCCCTAAACTCCTGTAGTGGCTAGTTTCCATTATGTTTCTTTCAGATTAAATTATGTTTGAATTCAGTTGTATCTGTCTCTCTGTGTTTGTATCTCAGAACTGAAAACCATTCCATATATTGGTGATCTTGAACTCTACTGGTGGACTCTTATCTGCTCAAGCCAGCTGATTGGCAACGGTAGAAGTTGTAGTCCTACCTTTGGGCTCTTACTTCTGATTGGCAACGGTAGAAGTTGTAGTCCTACCTTTGGGCTCTTACTTCTGCTTGGGTGGCTCTTTTTGTTCTAGTTCTTGGTCTTTCATCTTGACCAGCCTTAGTGGCAGCATACAGTGTCCCTTGCATTGGTGGTTTATCATTGTCCATGATAATGGAGTGGTGAATTAGATTCTGGGTTTTCACCTGAATTTTAAAGAAAAAGGTTAAATAGACTAAAACTCAGGATTCCTGTCACCGATATGGACCCATTCCCACTACAAAAGTATAATACAGGTTGAGTCTTCCTTGTCTGAAAACTTTGAGACCTGAAGTGTTTTGGATTTCAGAATTTTTTGGATTTTGGAATACCTGTATTTGCATATTTAGCTGGCTCTCTACATTTGTGGCTTTACATTTTCTGAATTTGATTAGTTCAGCATGCTCACATTTCAGCATACGTTGAAAGTTGCACCAGAAGAGCCTGCCCCCCCCCCCCGAAGAACTAATGGCATGTACGCACCACTGCATACCATGGGCGCAAGCCCCATTAGTTCCCATGGGGCTTCAGCATACGCTGATTTCCCCTTACGCAGAGGGATCTGGAACAGATCCCCATGTAATAATAATAATAATAATAATAATAATAATAATAATAATAATAATAATTATTTGTTTACCGCCCTCTGGCAAACCAATCCGGGCGGTTGACAACAGTAAAATATAAAATATAACAATTAAAAACACTTTATCCCTCCCCCCCCCCCTTAAGACAGTATTAAACAGTATAACATATTAAAAACACAATATCAAAGCATAAAAACAACAATTAAAAACTAAAATCCCTGATATCCCTCTGTTGATCCTCAACCATCACTAAGATGGGGCCACGGGAGGAATGAGGGAATCAGGGAACCTGGGCCGAGATGGTTAATCTGGAAAGGCCTGCCGGAAGAGATCCGTCTTGACCGCTTTTTAAAAGCTGTCTAATGATGTTATCTGACGGATCTCATTCGGCAGGTCGTTCCAGAGTTTGGGGGCGACAGCAGAGAACGCCCTCTGGGAGGTCGCCGCAAGCCTAGATTTTAGAGGCTGCAGTAAGTTCCTCCCAGAGGACCGGAGAGCGCGGGGAGGATTGTACGGGAGGAGGCGGTCCCTGAGATAGCTTGGACCCAAGCCGTTTAGGGCTTTAAAGGTGATAACCAACACCTTGGCCCGGAAGCTGATAGGCAGCCAGTGGAGAGACCTCAAAACCGGAGTAATGTGGTCCCTCCTAGATGTTCCTGAGACAAGCCTGGCTGCCATGTTTTGAACCAGCTGTAATTTCCGAGTCAAGCACAGGGGTAGCCCCATGTAGAGTGCATTACAGAAGTCAAGGTGTGAGGTTACCAGCGCGTGCACAACCGTCTCGAGATCCCTTACTTCCAGAAAAGGGCGCAGCTGGCGTATCAGCCGAAGCTGATAACAGGCACTCCTGACCGTTGCATTTACCTGATTTGTCATCAGGAGCGACGAGTCAAGTAGCACCCCCAGACTGCGAACACAGTCACTGGAGGAGAGTGTGACCCCATCCAGGACTGGAGGTTGCAACCCAATTCTTGGTTTCGGGGCCGCTGCCATGAGCACTTCCGTCTTGTCTGGATTCAGTTTCAATCTGTTTTTCCTCATCCAGCCCATTACCGCCTGAAGACATTCATTGAGAGAAGAGATGCCATCGGAATTCGAGGCCGATGAACGAGATACAGAGAAATAGATTTGGGTGTCATCAGCGTACTGATAACACCCAGCACCATGACTCATTATCTCACCCAGTGGCTTCATATAGATGTTAAACAACATCGGGGACAAAATAAGCCCCTGAGGAACCTCACAAGTGAGGTACCTCTTACTGGAGCTACAGCCCCCGAGTAGCACCCTCTGAGACCTGCCCGAGAGGAAGGACTGGAACCACTGCAAAGCAGTGCCCCCGATACCTAACCCCCTCAGACGGTCCAAGAGGATGCCGTGATCTATAGTATTGAAAGCCGCTGAGAGGTCTAAGAGCACCAACAGGGTCACATTCCCCCTGTCAATGCTCAGACGCAGATTGTCGGTCAAGGCAACCATGGCAGTCTCAACCCCAAAGCCTGTCCTAAAGCCGGTTTGAAATGGGTCTAGATAATCAGTTTCATCCAAGACAGCTTGGAGCTGAAGGGCAACCGCCCTCTCGATCACCTTGCTCAAAAATGGCAGCAATGACACCGGCCTATAATTCCTCATATCCAGGGGGTCTAGGGAAGGTTTTTTCAGGAGTGGCCTAACCGCCGCTTCCTTTAAACAAGATGGAATATGTAAGGGGAGGGCACACTGTATGTTCTCTCTAGGGATTTCTAGGTCTTCCAGTGTGACCCAATGGTCAACATCTACCAGAAGTTGTGCTGGAGGACCTAGAGATTTCTAGACAAAACACTTCTCTAAGCAGTTGTAGGCCCACCAGCACACTTCTATGGCCAAATTCTGGGATTGTTGAACAGAAACTTGTACTAGAAGACCTAGAGATTCCTATAGAAGTGTTCACTCAGGTAAAAAAAAAAAACAGTTGAAGGTTTGTTTAGTTTTAATGTAAGTAATGTAAGTATGTAATATCATTAATGAAATATCTTAGATGTGACCCCCCAAGTTTAAACACAACATTCATTTATGTTTGGATAGTTACTGTGTGCTTTCAAGTTATTTGTAACTTTTGACCACCCTTAGGAAAATCTATCATAGCATTTTCACAGCAGGATTTGTTCAGAGGAACTTTACTATTGATTTCCTCTGAGGCTGAGAGCATGTGGCTTGCCCAAGGTCAACTAGCAGGTTTCCAATGGCTGAGCAGGGATTTGAACCCTGGTCTCCCAGATCCTATTCCAACACTTAAATCTCTATGCCACACATAGTTTTAAATAAACCTTAAAACATAGGCTAAAGGTAATTTTATACAATATTTAATGCAACAAAATTTGTATATATTCACAGCCAACAGAAAGTACAATTATTTGTTTGTGGGTTGTTGTTGTTTTGCAATATTTCAGAATGCCCTGTAAGAGAGACTTAACCTGTACTATTATTCCACTTAAACTGCCTTGATTCTATCCCATGAAATCTTGAGAGCTCAAGTTTCAGGAGGGTCATTCAAATTCTCAGGCAGAGCATTTCTCTAGTACTGTACCTCATAAAACTACAAACCCCAGGATTCCATAGGATGGAACCATAGCAGTTAAAGTGGAATAATAGTGCTGTAATTTTGTAGTGTGAAAGGGCCCCAGATCTTTCTTGTTGCACTACTTCCAGCATTTTCCACATGCTGACAACTATTTTTTGGCCAGTTCACTTTCCTATTCTCCAGTAGTTGATGTTACTATAATTGTAATAGTAATAGTACCATTCTATTCTGCTTTGTTCAGGCCTCACCTGGAATACTGTGTCCAGTTCTGGACACCACAATCCAAAAAGGATATTGATAAGCTGGTGTGTCCAGGGGACGATGACCAAAATGGTAATGGGTCTGGAAACCATGCCCTATGATGAGTGGCTTAGGTAGCTGGGTATGTTTAGTCTGAAGAAGAAAAAGGTTAAAAGGTGACATGACAGTCTTGTTTAAATATTTGAAGGGGTATCATATTGAGGATGGAGGGAGCTTGATTTCTGCTGCTCCAGAGAATAGAACGTGGAACAATGATGCAAGCTACAGGAAAAGAAATTCCACATAAATATTAGGAGGAACTTCCTGATTGTAAGAGTGGTTCAACAGTGGAACACAATTCCTCGGAGAGTAGCAAAGTTTGCTTCCTTGGAGGTTTTTAAGCAGAGTCTGGACGAGCATCTCTCAGGGGTGCTCTGATTGTGTATTCCTGCATGGCAAGGAGTTGGACTGGATGGTCCTCATGGCCTCTTCCAGTTCTATGAGTCTATGTTTTCATTTATATCCTACCTTTTTCTCCCAACCATGGGATGCAAGGCAGTTTACAAAATTAAAACAGCTACAAATAAAAGCTTTCATCAGTAAAAATCTGCACAAATTGATATAGAATTAAAAGCAATCAAAACATTTCAGTTAAGAAGGCAAGAAGTAAGAAAAAAGAAATGATGATTAAAAGCCATCTGTCTCGGTCTGTTCTTGCAGGCGTATCAGAATGGGACTGTTTTTGCCTGTTACCGTTAGGATACTATAGAAATAGCCATTAGATTTTTTGAACCTGAGAGCAGCCACTGAGAAGGCCCTCTCATTCATTCCCACTAGATGTAATTGAGGGTAATGGGATGGAAAGGAATTATTCCCTAGAAGATCTTAAAACTCAGGCAGGCTCATATGGGAGAATACATCTTTTAGATAACCTGGACCTGCGCTATATCAACCAAAGCTGGTGTAACTCAGCAGCAGCTGGATCGTACTACATTTATTATTGTTATCTGCCATCATGAAAACATTGACGTATGGCAATCTCTTGAAGGAGAGACCTTCATCTCCCTCTACCTTCAACAGGTCCTGCTCAGCGTTTGCAGATTCAGGACTGTGGCTTCCTTGATTCAGTCTATCCATATGGAATGTGGTCTTCTTCTTTTCCTATTGCCTTCAATCTTACCAAGCATTATTGTCTTTTCTAGTAAGTCATGTCTTCTCATATTGTGAAAGTATAACAGTTTCGGTTAAGTCATCTAGGGAGAATTTAGGCATGATTTGCTCTGGGTCCCATTTATTTGTCTTTTTATCAGTCCACAGTATCCGTAGAACTCTTCTCCAGCACCACATTTCAAATGAGATGATTTTCTTCCGGTCAACTTTCTTCACTGTTGAGCTTTCACAACCATGCATAGAAATGGGAAATACAATGGCATGGATAAACCTAACTTTAGTATTCAGTGATATATCTTTACATTACAAGATCTTGTCTAGTTCTTTCATAACTGTCCTTCCAAGTCCCAGTCTTCTGATTTATTGACTGTAGTCTCCACTCTGATTAATGAGAGAGACAAGGCATGGGAAATTGAACTATTTCAATGTCTCCAATGTTTTATTTAAAGTTATGTAAATCATCTGTGGTCATTAATTTTTGTTTTCTTAAATTAATGTTAACCTGCTTTTGCACTTTCTTCCTTGACTTACTTCAGTAATTGTTCCAAGTCTTTGCTATTTTCTGCTAGTTGTAGTGCATACTACTTACCCTCCAACATTTCAGAGATGAAAACTAGGATGTGTTTGTGGCCATGCTAAATTGGGACAGTTGGACGGTATGCTACTATTTGGACATGCTCACAATGACCCACTTTAGTGATGATAACAATGCTGAAAGCAGGCAGGCTTTTTATCCCAAAGCTTTAGGGTACTTTTAATATAAGAACTCAATGCTGTACAGCCCTTTGTTGAAACTGCATTCCTTTCTCTGCCTGAATAATATTGTTTTAACTAAAGACAATGAAAACAAGAGGTGCTTGGGAGGAAGGGGGGGTCATTCCTGGAAGCTATATTTTCCTTTTCCCTGATCAGCATTGGCAGCTGTTCATTTTCTGCCTCAGCAAATTCAGAAGAAGTCAGTTACCTTGCCAGTGATGAATGTTATATGACGTATGGCCATCCCTATTTCCTGCAGTTTAGTCTCATCCTGACATGGGAGACTTGGATGTCTCTCTCAATCTGCTAACAATATTTCATTTGAGCTGATTATTTATCATGTTACTGAACCAGGTTGAAAGAATCTACCATATAATGAAGATGGCTATTTATTATTTGGTGATTCAGCAGGGGTGGAGGAGAGCTATATTTATGAAATCATAACTGAAAACCATTTCCTGCAACAAACATGATTCCTCCTTAAAATAGCATTGTAAAATATGTATTCTGCTAGTTGTCAAAAATAATTGTGTGCTTCAAAAACAAGCAGGGTATCCTTTGGTGCTCTTAAGCACCTTCTTATCCCAGCCCTTCATGTATCCTCCCCCTCCAGTCACTTTTCATTTCAAACATTTAAATATGGATACAATGTTGGACCTGAACAGTGAAGCTTGGGTTAAGATTTCCTCAAATGTGAAAATCTTTAGGTAAACTTCAGCAAACCCAATTCTGGACACCAAAGCTGAAGAAGGTTATTGGCAAGCTGGAATGTGTTCAGAAGAGGGTGACGGAAATGCTAAAGGGAATGGAAATGAAGCCCTCTGAGAACTTGTTGAAGGAGTTGGATTTACTTAGCCGGGAAAAGATTCTTGCACTAGCAAGGTATGGACAGGAAGAAATCACCCTTGGGATCCCTTTGAAGTCTATGATTTTAAAGTACAGTAAAAAAAACCACCTCTTTCACCCTCACCTGCATAACAAAAGCCCTGTTGGATCAAGCTAGAGGTCTCATCTAATTCTCAGGGTTGCTAAATCACAGGGAACAAATCCAGAACTGTTCCAGACTATTTTTCTGTGCTTAGAGATATTCTGCACAAAAAACTTTTCTTCTTGGATGGGGGTGGGGGAGAACCCAAATATTTTTCTGTACAGGAAAAAAAAATACCCCACAGAACACTTTAGGGTATTGTTTGTCCTTGCAGGAGAGGATGAAATAGTCAAAAGTCAAATATTTATGCCTCTCCCAAGTCCTTAGTGCTAACAGACCTTAGAGATAAGTACAAAGGAATCCCCTTTCAGCAGAAACAGATGTTGGGCCTCTTCTGTTAAGTTCTTGTGTGTGTACATATGTGTGATAGTGTTTTTACGCCAGAGGTAGCCCTTGTGTTTTGGAAGCTTTTAATAAATGTTTTTAGTTGAAGACATCTCTCCATAGAGTTGTTTCACCTATTGCTTCCAACAATATGTTCTGTGCAACTTGAGTTAAAATCTGAATTGTCACTCAGTGGCTAATGCATCAGTTGTTCCCCTTCATAGCCAGGTGAGAGCTACCTCCATTAATACACAACACAAAATGGTAGGGGCTGGGAGAAAGAAGCACAGTTATGTTAACATCGTTTGTATCAGAATTGTTTCCTTTATTTTGTAACTTGCAATATGAATTGCTTCCAACAAGCATTGCCATTTCCATTTATTAATTATACAGCATTGCATCGATTCACTGCAAAATTAATGAAATCTTCCAGCCCTCTGTTATTTTTTAATTTTATTTTGTTGGCCTTTTTTAATTGAGTGTAGAGCAATTAAAATATTAATTGAAATAAAGTCCATTACATTTGAGGAAATAAAGTGTAAGAAAAAGGGTATTTAGATTAAGCTTGTTTCATTTGTTAAAAGAATATTGGTGTGTATTTATGTGTGCGTGTGTGTTTCTTTTAATCCATTTTCAAGCGACAATGTGTAAGTCAGCATCAGAAAACTCCCAACACAATCAGACTCCTGTTATGAGACATATATGGTAGATGTTTTATTGTGGTTGGAAATGTCAGAAAGTGGTAATAAGTGGCTTAACTAACAAATGTGTTACACATAAATGGATTAAGAAGGGGGGATATTTGGCTTTGTATTTAGTAATACATCCCTAATCTGCAATGCTTTTTAGAAGATTATGCATGCAAACACTGAATAATAAACACACTGAATGCTGCAGAGTCCTCTTAAATACCACTGCTGCTGATACAAAAGCAGCATTATCAATGACTCAGTGGGGATAATAAATCTGTGGAGTGCTTTGGCTTGAAAGGTATGTGTGTAAGCCTCAATGTTACAGTCTCAGTGTTATAGCAGTAGGTGCATTTTATTTATTTTTTCAAAAATAACTTCTTAGGAATGCATAGGAGGTTAACAGCATAACTAACAATGGTGATAAGATGATGATGATGATGATGATGATGATGATGATGATGATGATGATGATGAT
>NC_056522.1:18617419-18676522 GCF_019175285.1 Sceloporus undulatus
TACATGTATACTTCATGTCTTACACATACAAACACCATTACATCATCACAACATATCTGCAAGGTTGGGCTGAGGTTAAGGTTGTGAGACTGAAAAGTGGAGATGACTCCTGTACCTTTCATGGCTTTGTAGAAGAGGGAGTTTCAGCACGTCTTGCTCACTACCTGGTTGCAACATCTTCTGAAATTCCCTTTTCCACAGCACCATACAGGGGTAGTCTCCAGTCTGCCAACTCTAGCAGAGATATATAAGCTGGTGCAACATCATTATGTGAGCTGCATTACTAAGTAAGGATGTTTACCCAGGCCTCCC
Source organism: Sceloporus undulatus (assembly GCF_019175285.1). Classification (NCBI taxonomy): domain Eukaryota; kingdom Metazoa; phylum Chordata; class Lepidosauria; order Squamata; family Phrynosomatidae; genus Sceloporus; species Sceloporus undulatus. The sequence goes on from NC_056522.1 coordinate 18,617,732, forward strand.
TAATTCGAGACTGACATTGTGCCTTTGACACCACATGCCCTCTTATGACACCCAAGTAGGGATGTAATGCTTTCCTTTCTTAGGGCTGAGCTCAATTTATTTTTCTTGGAGCAAGCAGAACAGCATGGATGTTATGTTGGCCTTGACCCGCCATATCCCCATCCAGCTTTCCTACTTCCCATCAGTCACAAAACACACATTAAATTGGAATTCAAATCTATAGCCATGTTAGTCTGTAAAATCAGTATGAGAGAGATCTTGTAGCATCTGAGGAAGTAGACTTTACAAAAGCTCACACTGACAATTTATTGCTTTCAGTTTGTCTCAAAGGTGCTACAAGATCTCTCTACATACACATTAATTTTCTCATTGTGCTGAAATTTGTAACATCCCTTGAAACTTATCCTAGCCATACTACCTGATGCCATTCTGAATTCACAATTTTTTCCGGTCTCTTCAAGAGATGCTGGAACTATAATTTCCTGGTCAATCAAGAACCATAGGAAGGATTCAGGTGTCCTGGAGAAATTCAACAACCTACAGACCATGGTGGAAGAACAGGGTTTTGATTGCAGAGTTAAAGATTCCAGGGACAGAGACTTCACAGAAACCTTTCTTATTATCACTTTCTTTTACCCTTAAGTACAGTGAGGGGTGAAGCTGTTACTTGTAGGAGTAAGACTGAAAATGGGATTTGACTCTAGTGTATGATGACATTGGAGAACCAGAAAGCCCTGGTGGACAATGTGGGGAAATGGGAGAAAGAGAAAAAATGGGATACTTTAAAAATGACTGAAAAAGAAATCAGAATGATTATATGTCAAGGATTGTGAGGTCATTTTTTGACATCATCTTTGGCAGGTGAGTGGAAGTGACATTTTTTTAAAAAGAGACTTTTGCTTACTTTTTGTATGTGTGGTTTTTGTTGTTTCCTATTGGGATGCACCCTGCAAAACTGTATTTACAGCCTTAAACCCTCAGACACAGTTTTTGAACACTTTTAAAAATTAAACAAAGTGGCATTGGAGGGGCTCGGGGGGCAAAAGCCTCATGAGAACACCCTCTCAAGGGTGATTTCCTTGACTTAAATTGTTAAGGAAAATGCAACATGGGACATACAGTAGAGAAATAAAACATGTATGTGAAAGTCACAATGACTAAGCAAGAGCAATTAAGAAGCTACACAGGTGAAAAAGCTAATGTAATTTAGAAGTCTTGAAAGTCAAGGACAGAATTATAGAATGTACAATTGGAAACACCTGAGATTCATTAAGTGTACAAGGTGAAATGATGAAACTCTTAAGTATGGGTTGAACTATGTGAACCAATCAAAAAGAGTATACACGCCCACTGGGTGGAAACTGACTAGTGGGTGGTGATTAACAATGGCTATAATTGCTATGTTTGCCAATGTATTTTGTGGGTAGTTGTGGAGTATTGGAGATTGTGATTTGTAGGGCATGTAGTATTAGTAGAATAAAGTAGATCTTTTATATAAGACTACTGAGTTGTCTGGTGTCTTGAGTGAAGATACAAGAGCCAGCAGGATCCTGGAGAAGTTTGGAGACTTCTGGGGAAGAAGAGTGAGAAGGCTTGGAGAGTTTGTCAGGGTCTTCAGCCTATTCTCTGAAACTCTGCTGCTTTAGAGAAAAGCATTAACCACTGATCAAAGCTGATCAGCTCCGCTGCATAACAAGGTGGTGAGTTAGAGCCAGAGGTGAAGAGCTACAACTCCCATCATCCCTGACATAAATCTCCATGGTTAGGAGTACAGATGAACCTAATTCTGTGTCCCAATGATTTGACCTGGAAAATCTGAGTTGTTCTTCAGAGTGATTTTGCTTTAAAGCATAGTCGTTGAGGACAGTTCCAAATAATGAAGAGGACAGTTTCTCTATTCTTAGTCCCCTGGCCTTTAAATATTTTGTTTAAATTGCTGCTCTTCAGCTGCTATAAAGCGTTTAATAACTGCAAGGTGCTTATAAGCCTTATATTTGAAAATATTGGCCACCAGCATGAGGAATGGAAATCAGATACTGTGAGGTCATGACTTCATGTTTATGGGTGAATTGTTTTGTCCTGTTCCTGTGTGACAATCCACATTTTAGCCAGATCACAACTTCTAGTGTTTCACAGATGAAAACTAGCACACTTGTGGCTGAGGAATATTAGAATGTGTTCAAGATGGTGAAAATCACTAATAAGTAGGAACACACAGGTTAGGAGAATTTGCAGTAGTTATTTTTCCCCCTGAGGCTACAGGGAAGACCAATTCCATTCCTCTTCTCTCCGTCTCCTTCTGCATCAACTACTTTTACACTTTCAGTTCACTTTGCACCAGTAGAAATAAGCTAAGGACAATGGAAGGAAGATTGAGAAAATTGGACATTTTAAAAGCAACTGAAAAATTGGGATGGTGGAGGATTAATCAGGACTTTTTTTTGCCAAAGTGGGACAGTTGGGAAGTGATTAATCTTGGGCCATCTGAGGCAAAAATCCAGATGAGATATTATGGTAGTTGAATTAAAGCTTCCTAAGCTATATAATAGACCAACGATATGATATACACAACATTTGTGCATTGTTTTATAATTCCATGGCTTTCACTTTATCCTCAGGCTGGGCCAGGCTATGCACACAGTTAGAAATGTCTAAAATAAGTATGTGGGGCTGAGGTTGTTATACCAACATTGTCTCTCTTTTATTAGGACCTGCCCCAGGGCAGAAGTAAGGCAGGAGTAAGTGACCTTTTAAGATGCACTGCAGTCCAACGTAACATGATTCAGTGTCATCTTAATTAGTTTCTAATGCATTACTTTTCCTCCTTTCCTAATTGGGGCAGGTTAATCATGGAAACCTGGCTGATGAATGTGCTCTAGGAGGCATCACTTTGATACTTGTCTAGTTGATAAGTGGACAGGAAAGCTATAATTAGCCCCCAGATTCTATCTGCTGATTTGTACTGTGGGAAAGATGAGGCACCTGGATCTCCCTGAAGTCATCAGCTTACCTTTTTAGAAAGGTAATTGGGCTTATTTTGAAGTGGGTTCCAAACCTCTGTAGCAATAAAGAAAGAAAATTAAGAGGCTTGCAAGGGTTCATTATATTCTTTTCCCGTGGCTGTTATTATTTTTTGGATCTTTAAATGCATTGTGGAATACAAACCAAAAATAAAAACAAAAACAGAAAGGTGGTGGTTTCTTTCTGTGGCCTTGAGAAGTTTCTGCATTTGCTACATACTGTATATACTCATGTATAAGTCTAGAAATTTTAGTCTAAAAATTGACCCCAAAAACCTGGGTTGACTTATCCATGGGTAATTGTAAATACTGCATTTTAACTCTTATTTAAAAAAGGAACCATCTCCTGGTAAAAGACAAGAGTGTAATCTGTCATGGAAGAACTGACCCCCATCTATTATCTCATCCATCCAGCCTTTAGTATGATCAGAAACAGTTATGCCTGCTGGAATTTTGCAAGTTCTTTGGCATTGCTTGCCTTTGCTTCATCCTTTAGATCCTTTGTTACATTCTCCTAAGTTTTACCCTTGACTTATCCTTGGGTCATATCAAAATTAATAATTTTGGCCCCCAAACCTGCCCTCGACCTATACATGAGGTCGACTTATAGTTGAGTATATAAGGTACGTTCCATGCTCCTCTTTAACTAAGGAGCAAGAGGCTTAAAACTGTGTTTATGACAAGGTCCTACTGAGTAAGTAGAGTATCATTGTTTTTAATGGGTTTTTCGGGCTATGTGGCCGTGTTCTGGAAGAGTTTATTACTGACGTTTTGCCAAACTCTTCCAGGACATGGCCACATAGCTTGAAAACCCCAGAAAAAAAACTGGATGCCAGCCTTTGACGTCACATAAGTAGAGTACCATTCAGAAGAGCACGCACACACTATTCATTGCTGTTTTAACATGTTTCTATTTAATTTTAAGATTAGGCATATTTTAATAGGATAGTAAATTTTTGGGGAAAAAAATACTGTTAATTTTTGTTTCAGATATACAATTGGCCCTCTGCATCTGCAGCTTTGACTTTTGCAGATGGTATTATTTGTGGATTTGATTAATATATTCTCTCTAGGAATCTCTAGGGCCTCCAGCTTGATTCTATGGCCAACGCCCACCAAAGGTTATGCTGGAGGACCTAAAGATTCCTAGAGAAAACACTCTATGCATTTGTAAGTTCTCCAGCACAATTTTGTCATCAACTTCCAGCACATGTTGATCACAGAGTTGCTCTGGTGGACCGAGACAGGTGTTTGCTACATAAATTAGTGGGTTTTTTATTTGCAGTTTTTCCATTTTCATGTCTGTCCTGGGTTCCTAATACAACAGATGTGGAGGGCCCACTGCACTTCATTTATTTTATGCCATGAACCACCTTACTGGTGGTTCATATATTGCAGGGGTAGACAACCTTTTTGAGCCGGGGGCCAGGTTGGTGTCCCCCAGACAAGGGGGGGGGGCGAAGCAAAAATAATAATAATAATTAAATAATTAAATAATTAAATAATATAGGACAACATTTTCAAATGTAGGACACATTTTTAAAAATGGAGGAAATGCCAAAAATTTGATGATTTTTTTAAAAATGTTAATATAAATGCATGTTTCTTAGGCATGATCAAAATGGAGGACATTTGGGCATTATTCCTAGACAGATGGCAGAAATGTACTTCCCTTTCTGGCCAACCCCCCCTCCCCCATTCCAAACAACACATTTGGGCATTGAACATGGCTTTACTTAAGATGGCCTCCTGCATATTTCAGAGGCTTATTGCATAACCAAACTCTGTGGATTTCACACTGAATATGGATTCACATGGCTATGCATATTGAACATGTCAAGGTGGTTTCACAGTTCTTGCACCAAGTGTACTTCTCAGAAGTGTGTACTTGGTCAAGGGACTTTGGTTTTTCTTCACTGCGCATGAGTTTGTAAAAATCACAGCAATTTACATTGGCCTTGCCTCAGAGGCTTTCTGATATCAATATCACCATGAATGAACCAAAAACACACAGAAAAGGCACTTTGGAAAGTCACACTCTCTTGGCTTCAGAAACAGTGCGTGCATGCCTCTCGAGCTGACTCATATCATCATCATCATCATCATCATCATCATCATCATACTATCACTGTCAAAACAAGGGAGACTTGTTAGCATTAAAAGCACCCAAAACACACTTTGGAAGGTGACACTCTCTCGGCTTAAGAAACAGTGCCTGCATGCCTCTCAAGCTGACTCATATCATCATCATCATCATCACACTATCATTGTCAAACCAAGGGAGACCACGCGGGGAGGGCAGCGCAGGCCCGCGCAGGGAGGTGGGGAGGGCAGCGCGGGCCTGCGCAGGGAGGCAAGGAGGGCGGCATGGGGCTTCCCCCTTTGCCTCCTCTGCCCCAGGCCACATGGCCCTCCTCTTCCTCCTCCGTGCGGTGGAGGAGGAGGAGGGCAGCGCAGTCAAGCGGCCCAGGAGGAGGAGGAGGTGAAGGAGGAGGCGGCAGCGGCGGCTGCATCCGGCCCGCGGGCTGGGGGTTGCCAACCCCTGATACATTGGAAGAAAGCCCTGATGTAGAGTAGATACATAAATATTTTGTATAAAATTTGTACCACCATGGCACTACCTTTCCCTGGTGGATGAAGCTGGACAGACTCAAACCTAGAAGCCATGGCTGCCCTGAGTTGTTGAAACCTGAGGAAGGCTGCAGATAACAGGTTAAGTTCTCTCATTCATAGCGCTGCCATAAGTCAAAGTCAACTTGACAGCAATTAACAACAGCAACATCAAAATTCAACTTCATTAAAATCTCACTTCCCATTTCCATTCCTCATTTGGAAAATCTAGCCCTTATTGGGTGCAGGGAGGTGCAAGGCACTTGGACAAGTCACACTCTCTCAGCTTCAGAGTATGACAATGGCAGGGCCCTTCTGAAGAAACATACCAAGAAAAACCTGTGATAAGTTCACCTTAGGGTCGTTATAAATTGAAAATGACTTGAAGGTACATAACAACAAAACAACAACAGGCACTTGTAATACAGCTGAAGTTCTGTTGCTCCTTTTGCTCTCTCCCTTTCTCTATTTGTTTGGCATGTCAAATGGTTGAACTGTTCATTCCATTTTGAGGAAGGCTTACTGTAGGTAGTATTGCTCTTTCCCCCCTTAAAGTGAGGTTGAATGAAGACTTCTGATGGGTTTAGTAGTGTAGCTTAGGCTGCTGCAGCATTGCAAAACTAATGCACTTTGACACCACTTTAACTGCCATGACTCCATTCCATGGAATTATGGGTCTTCTAGTTTGTTGTGGTACCAGTGCTCTCTGGCAGAAGGCTAAATAGCTCTCAAAACTACAGATCCCAGAATTCTATAGCATTGAGCTGTGGCAGTTGATGTCACAGTGAATTATTTTTGCAGTGGAGAAGCAGCTTCTTGTTAACAATGCTCAGTATGACAGAATGTTTCTGCTCAGCTTTTCTGCCTGACCCTGAGTTCTAGTGCTGTGTAAAAGGAAGAAAACCTTTTCCTTATCCTTTTTCTCTACAATCTGCATAATTTTTATATGCTGCTATCATGTCTCCCTCTACTTATTCTTTTTTCCTAAACTAGATAGCCCCAAAGACTGTGACATTTTCCCCCTTTGGGGACTTGCTCCAGCCTCTTGAACATTTATATGGCTCGTTTCCAAAACAACATGAAACATAGTTATTCTGTTTTGTTTTACAGGATTAGGGAAACCTTTGACATTACTAGGTAATGAGCAGCCTCAAAAGTATTTTCTATTCAGAGGCAAATTCTACCTTTCCTTGCATTTCATATGTGTTCCTATTATTGATTTGAAGTCTACAGGCCAGAATTTAGCCATGAGGCTTCTTGGCTGACCTTGAGCAACTTTCCTTAGCTATCTGTCTGTAAAACAGGAATAATTAGGTTGACCTACCTAGCAGGGATAATGTAAGTGGAAACAAGGTAATGATGGTAAATCTCCTCTCGAAGACAGAGCTGTAAAAACGGAAACTATTACTCAAGTAATATACGATCTGGCATGGAATACAGTCCAGCACATTTGCTTTCTTTGAAAAAAAGAGCAGCGATGTTTTACAGCCTTTGCCCCCTTCTGCTTCTGTGTTTATCTGGCCCTTTAAAATTCCGCTCTAGATGATAGGAGGAGAGGATGTAACATCTGTAAATGCACCTGGTGCGGTTTCCTTTCCTACTGTGCAAATTGATTTTTTTTTTTTTTTTTTTTTGGGTACGAATTTCTCTTCAAATTGATGTGCCGGAGCTCTTCCTTGAAACTGGGGCATTTAAAGAGCTGCTGAGTGCAGTGGCGGAATCTGAAATTGCACACAGGGAAACAGCCAACATCTCCTCTCCCAGTTTATTGGGTTGTGCTAGATTGGGAGTGACATTATAAATCTCGGTGTGCAGGAAATCGACATTAAAGTTTAAATGTTCTTTGACACCACTGGGAACAATAAAAGGGGGGAAAGTATATTGATTTGAGGGGTGGAGGAGTGGGCGGGTAATTTTCTGGTGGCACAAAATCTATCCAGGCTTGCTACTCTTTTGGTAAACATGAGGTTTACCTAGGCTGATGTTGTGCTCTTCTCAACAACACTTCTTCATTCATTTATGAACACCCAGAGGCAAAATGATCAACCCTCAGTAATTGCACAAAAGTAAGAGTTCAAGAACATTGTCTCCTGGAATTAGAGTGGAGTTCAAACCACTTAACAGGGCTGCTGTTTTTATAAACATTTTGCCTTCTACCAAAAACAATGTCTCCTTTTATCAATGGTTTTTTCAACAAAGCCTTTGATTTATTCACTTTGAATAGCCTTGGTTTTATTTTCCCACTGGTGAGTGAACTGATCTTGTCATAAAGCATTATTTGCTTTCCAAATTATGTGTCCAGTACACTGCTCCCTCGGGTTACGAAATTAATTCGTTCCGCAGCCGCTTTCGTAACCCGAAAAGCCTTCGTAAGCCGAAATGCCATAGGCGCTAATGGGGAAAAGCCGCGATTCCGTGTGAAATAGCGCCGAAAAGCACCAAAAATTTTTTCGTAACCCGAAAAAACATTCGTAACCCGGAACAATTATTTCCTATGGGATTTTTTCGTATCCCGGAAATTTCGTAACCTGGGTATTTCGTATCCCGAGGTACCACTGTATTATAAATCTGCAACGCCAGCATCTATGGATGTAAAGCTAGCAGGTATGGATGGGAGAGCTGAACAATTAAGAAAATGGACAAAAAGAGAATAAACTGCTTTGAGATGTGGTGCTGGAGAAGAGTGCTTGAGGATACAGTGGATGGCAAAAAGAACAAATAAATGGGTCCTAGAACAGATCAAGCCTGAAATTTCCCTGGAGGCAAAGATGACTAAACTGAGGCTGTCATACTTTGGCCACATCATGAAAAGACATGAATCATTAGAAAAGACAATGATGCTAGGAAAGGTGGAGGGAAGTAGAAAGAAAGAAAGACGACATGCTAGATAGATGGACTCAATGAAAGCGGTCATGAGTATGAATCTGCAAGAGCTTAGAAAAATAGTGTAGCATAGGGAGTCTTGGAGATGTCTCATCCATAGGGTCGCCATGAGTTGAGATCAACTCAAAGGTGGTTAACAACAACAACCAAAGCTAGCACGGTGTAGTGGTTTGAGTGTTGGGCTCACACTCTGGGAAATCAGGATCAGGAACTATGCATAGGGTACAAATCCACAGGTCAACCTTGGGCAACTCACACTCTCTCAGCCTCAAAAGAAACACTCTCTGAACAAATCTTACCAAGAAAACTCTGTGATAGATTCTCCTTAGAGTTTACATAAGTTAGAAATGACTTGAAGGGACACAATAACAAGCACCCTTAGGGAGCCAAAACTTAATAGTGGCCGGAAGTCTCTGTGTCTCCCATATTATTGGTTCTCTCTCTTCTTCTGTTCTGGCATGTTGAGACACTGAAGCAACAGAGAACTTAATAGTTTATAATGCCAGACTTCTCAGTGGCCTAAACACAAGGACACTTTCGATATATTTTAGTTTCATAATATGCACTTTCATTCTAGACATGAGGCCAAAGTTGAGGAATTTGCCATTTTTGCTTCATTCTTCTACCTTAGTGTAGTAGACATTGTTTCAAGCAGCTTCTGCCCTTGTGTAAAATATTCATAAGCTAGAGGTCTCTGCAAAGATTTTGCAAGCAATTACTAATTAAGTTCTTCCCTTTCTCTTATAGAAAAATCATCTTTTTTTTAGAAAAATAAACCCCAAAACTTAACTGTCTTTTTAACAAACTTGGAATCTGAAGTAAATAGGTGAGAGTTGGTCAATGGTGTCCAGGACAGAAAACTTAAGTATAAAGGGGAATTCATCAAAGCTTGGAAAGTTACTTTTTCAAAAATAACCTGTTTTGTTATGTAATGAGTACTATGCTACTCATACTTATTATAATGACAGAAAAAAGTTATTTTCTTACATTACTTGTGCTGCTCATTACTTTTTTGTTACTTTCTGTTACTTTTTGGCTGCATCCACACTGTAGAAATAATCCAGCTAGATCATTTTTAGCATCAATACAATTTTAACTGCCATGACTCAATGCTATGGAAATCTAGAAACTGTAATTTCTTGTGGCACTAGAGCTCTCTGACAGAGAAGACTAAATGCCTCACAAAACTACAATTCCCAAAGTTCCATAGCATTGAGCCATGGTAGTTAAAGTGGTGTCAAACTGGATTATTTTTGCAGTACAGATTCAGCCCTTGAGGGAACAACGCCTTACAATTGATAAGAAAATGGCACAAAACTCAAAAAATCCTACTAAAAAGCAATTTTTTGAAATAACTAGAAATCCTCCTATTACACCAGTGAAGCAACTTTGCTCTTATTTGTCACACTAGTTTTACGTCTAACTTTGTTACAAACTCCAAGAAGAATGAGTCACAGTTAACAAGGTGCTTTATATTTCCTTATTCATTTTGTTAAAATGTTTTTATCTCACACTCTTTCTAAAGATCCAAAGGTGGCATGGCATAAAACCAACCTGATAAATTTAAAACAGTGTAAATAATTATTTTAAAAGGCTAAAAACATTTTGAGCAATTTAACAAGTTAAACAAACCAACAGACGGTAGCCAGTTAAAATAGTTTAAAATGATGTAAAGCTATGTCTGGGTTTGTGCTAAACCAATTAAGCCTCAAATACTTAAGTGAAAATTGCATTAAAATCAAATTAGGAGTAATAGCAATGTTGGGGTCTCTAAGAGGAAGCTATTCTGTATCCAGGAATGCCAAAGGAGCACCCTGTAACTGCGATGCCTATGCTATGCATATAACTTGACTCATTATTTGCAACTCATTACTTCCAACTGGCTTCAACAAATTATTTGGTTTGTCAGCAAGTTTACATCATGTTGGTCTTAAGGAACAGCCAGGTTCAGAAGCAGTATGTTGTGGGATATCGTGGACATATGGCAAGAGCTGTTGTCCTCATATCCTGCTTATCAGCATCTCTCTGGCTGCTGGGGAAACAGAATGCTGAACTAGATGGACCCCTTGGTCTGATCCTAAAAAGCTCTTCTGTCTTTTATTTCTGAAGTACAACTGGATGATGCATTCAGAGTAGCTTTCCTGCAATTACAGAACTACTCTTCCTTTGAGAACATCAAGCTGGTAATCCAAAGTCAAGTGTTCAGAGATAATTAACAGGGAAATATTTTGGTAAATTATAATTCCCATCATCTACCAGCACTATAGAGGCAAGCATCGTGTTGTAAAGTACATTCAGTGCTGGAGAGAGAAGGAAAAGGTCACCTTTCTTTCATTCACTTTCTTCCAGGGGGACACCCTTGATGCTGGGAAAAACAATATTTGAAACAAAAGGAAGGAGTGCCAGGGTTTAGAAAAACTGGATGGAGGGAAAAGGAATGAAGTTTGGAAATTTTGCAGATAAATTGTAGTTTTCTTTACTGTTTAGAATTTAATTCAGGCTGAAGAAGAAGGTTGATGCTCCTGATGTTCATCTCTTCTTTGAGACAACCATGGCATCACCAGAACACCTCTTGGTTCTAGTCTGGAGCTTCCAGCATCTCTGGTTCCTGCCATGCTACAGAATTAATGCCATTTAATACCACTTTAACTGTCATGGCTCCATCCTGTTATCCTAAGATTTGCAGTTTGTTGTGACACAGAGCTCTCTGACAGAGAAAGTGAAATATCTCACAAAACTACTAAATCCCAGAATTCCATATCATTGCACCATGACAGTTCAAGTGGTGTCAAACTACATGAATTCTCCAGTATAGATAAAGCCTCTGTCACCACCTATGCTGGTGAACTGCCAGCATTTGTGTATCTAGATATCTGGGAAAGAAATGCCTGCTTGAGACTCTAGCGAGCTCCTGGCAGTCATCAGAAATGGTATAGTGACAGATGGATTACTTGTCCTTTCATATACTGTATCGGGACATCATAGCTTGGTCGTAGTAAAAACGTGTGGCCCAACTGGGAAGGAACCCTTGCTTGAGACCTTACAGATGCATTGTCAACCAGAGCAGACATTAGTTGGAAAGGTACAGCGATAGTCAGATTCAGAGTGAGAAAGTTTCATAATCTCAAAGAGATGACAGTGCTACTGCTGAATTGCAGTACTAATATTTCTCGGCCAGGGACAAAGTAGAACCATACAAGCTCAGCTCCATGAGTGCTTGCCAGATCACGCCTTTGCCTATGCAACTTCTAAGATACTTATGGACACTTTCTTTGGTTTGCTTGATCTTCCCCCAGATGGGATTTGGGATTTGTTTAGCATCCCATAGCAAAAAGGCAATCCAGCAAAGGTCTGTCTCCACCTTTGTAATCCTAGAGGTTGTTTCTTGCTTCCCTCTGACCTCTGCTATTCTGTTTGCTGTGCCTGGAAAAAAATGAACTACAACCCATGTTTGTATCATTCTGACTTGATCACAACCTTTGTAAAGGGATCAAGAAAAGAAATATCCCTAATTCTTTCTTGCTGTCATTACTCTCGAGTTCATTACTGTTGAATTAGAGCATCTAGTTTGCTCAACCTTTTTTTCTCCTGCCTTAATCAAAGAAATTACAGTGCATTATTAATGTTGTTCATTGTGGTTAATCACAGAGACAGATTAGGATTTCTCTTGTAGCACCTGCCAGCCTTTACATGAAAGACCTCTTTGCCTAGAGCTTAAATAGAACCAGTAGAAGTACCGTAACTAATTAATGTCATCTTTTAGACCTAATGAAATGCATTATTTCCACGTTTGTATCCAGAGCAGTGTTAAGGTTGGTGTGATTGATAGTCACATCTTTAATCACTTTGAATTGTTTTAGAATTCAGACTGATTGTGGAGGTTCACCCACTTAGTTTATCAATGGAGTTTCTCCCCAGAAAAGCATGCATTCTTTTCAAACAAGAAATCCAGATAAGGTTTCTATGGTACATTTTGTATTCTTTTATTTTAAGGCGAATTGATTGGTTTTATATGCTTCCTCAGTTTTATAATTCTGTCCAGTAAACTTAAATAAATGTGGGGGGAAACTTCATTGATTATCCTGGAGTTATTTGCTAACCTGGACAATGGGTGTGACTACACTGTAGAAACAATGCAGTTTGACACCACTTTAATTGCCATACCTCCATCCTACAGAATCCTGGGATCCGTAGTTTGGTGAGGCACCAGCACTCTTGGGCAGAGAAGGCTAAAGACCTTGTAAAACTATCTTAGGATGTCATAGGATGGAGCTACAGCACTTAAAGTGCTGTCAAACTGCAGTATTTCTACAGTGTAGATACACTCAATGAATCAAAGGTCCCTGGTACAGGTTGTTTGCTGAAGCTAAGCACAACAGTCAACTTACGACTTCTCAGGAGTGAAACACAAGTGTAACATTGGGTCAACTCCAACAAGAGTAAATGCCTCCATACTAAGTGGTACAGACATCCTAGGGAGGTAATAGCATGAAAATCTTGTCAGGCCCAACCAAGTACATCACTGTACCACAGGAGTGGAAAAATACACCTTTGTGTTGAGACAAATAACCAGTCTGAAGAAGTGTCTTTTCTTTTCTCTTTTTATTGAATTTTTATAGAATTTCCATAAACAAATATCTCCCTACATTCTATTACATTCTATTACATTTTAACAAATTATTTTATATACCCCTCAGTGCCCCCCTCCCCCGGAGCCATTTCCATCCTTATATTCCATCCTAAATTTCAGTTCATCTTCTGGAGGTAATCTTCCATCTTCTTTTCTCAGACCTTTCTTGACAAATTCTTTCCAAGTCCCCTCAAAGTCATTTCTTTTCCATAGTCCTTTTTTTACTTTCAGTTTACAAGTCAATTTATCATTGATGGCTAATCTCCATACCTCTTTGTACCAATCCTCCACTTGTACATCTATTTTCGTTTTCCAACACTTTGCTATTATTAATCTCACTGCTGTAAGCTAACTTGTTACCAAATCATTTTTTTCTTTTTTCCATTTCTCTGAATTATATAATGATAACAAAACAATATATTCATAACATTTTCTATTTCTAATATCACCTTTCCCCAAAACTTTTGTACATATTTACATTGCCACCACATATGCACATATGACCCTACTTCTTGACAGCCTCTCCAACAATTTTTTGAATTATTCTTATTAATATTATGTAATCTCACTGGAGTCAGATACAATTTCCAAATCAACTTATAATAATTTTCTTTTATCCGAACCGATACATTTTTCAGGTGTCTTTGTTCCCAAATTCTATCCTATTCCTTATCATTTATTTTACATCCTAATTCTTCTTCCCATAATCCCTTTAACATATTTCCTTTTATTTTTCCTCCTTTATTCTCCATCAGCATTGTGTAAATTTTACTAGTAATTCCTTTTATGTTCTCATTTTCTTCCATTTCTCTTCCCTTTTGAACTATTTGTTCAAATTGTGTATACTTTTTCTTTTCTACATTCCTTTTCCTCCAATTTTTAATCCATTGTTCTATTTGCATATAGTGAAACCATGAATTTTTTATTCCCATAAGTTTTTCTTTTATATTTCCTTTCCCTATTCTTACATCTATCCAGTCCTTTCCTTTAACTCCTTATCTAACAATCCTCTCAAGTTCTTTGGAAATTTCTTTCCCATTATTATTAGTGTTATTACTGAATCTTCATTCATTAACTCCTTTTTATGTTTATACCATATTTCTCTTATATTTTTCACAAGTGGGTTTCCAATAATTTTTATTTCTTTCCTAGTAAAGTTCTTTAAAAAGATGTTCCATATTCTCATATCTACTTCTTCTATATCTACTTCTAACCATTCTAAATCTATCCCACCCTATATACCAAAGTATCTTTTCTAATCAAATGATGGGGATGATATTAGTTGTGGTGGTTATATTAATTCTTATCTTGGGGAAAAGTGGGCTATTCTTTTAGGAGGAAAACGTGCATTTTACCATATAAAGCTAGTTTTAGCTACTTACAGCCACCAGATTTTAAAAGATATTGGGGATTTATAATAGATCTGTATCTTTAGATATTATGTGAAGCAATTTCAAATTGGAAATTGCTTCCAGTTAATTTGACACATACAGAAAAAAACACTGTTAATATTCATTTGCTTTTTTTTACAAAAAGGAAAATGCTACTAAGCAGGGTTTTAACTTAGGTGGCTGCCAAATCCCCTAACTGTTGTATTTAGTTTTTGATATGCCCCCTCCCCCAGTGTTTAATTATGCATCAGGGTGTTGCCTTTGAGTAGACTTGAGAGTTTTATACCAAAAGCATAATAAGAATAGTAAAATAGTGGCAGAAAATCATGAAAAGAAGCTGAACAACCAAATTTTGCCTGAGCTTGCCCTCAGCCCATGTGTATCTTGAGTTTTCTAATTACAATTCTCAGTCAAATTCATCTGCTCTTACCTGTCTGTCTGTCTGTCTTCTTCCCACACCTCCCTTTTCTCCATAATGCTTAAAGCACACATGTAACTCCATTCTGTTCAGCTGAGCTTCTTCTGTCTTATTGTCTAAGATCACTTTTTAAAATGTAGACCCTGATTAAAATTTAGTGAACGGGGGAAAAAAAGGATGTGAAGATTCATTCTTATTCCTGGAGTAGTCTTGTGCCAAGAGCATAATTCATAATTAGTTGGCTCTGGCCAACTTAATTATTCAAAGTGTCAAAAATTAGCTTAAGTACCTCTCGTAAAACTGTTAGTTTGACAGGGTTGTAGTTTTAAACCACTGGGAGCTTAAGTATTCAGCAGAGCCCCTGCTTAATTTAGAAGGTCTTTGGCTGTTGTTAGAAAGCTTTTTTGCCAACAGATTATCTCCCACCTACTGTTTAATGACTGATTCCTATCTGAGTAAAGTGTGATGTCTGCCTGCAGACATGCATTATGCCTCAATGGAGGAAGGACAGGCATTGAAATATCCCATGTCCTTATGTGGCCAAACCACAGGGGATGGTTCCCTTTTCTGCACACTGATTTTCATGCCAGGGTGGAATTTTTTGTATTGGGAGCAAGAGACAGAGAAAAGGAGACAACTGTAATTACTCATCTTACATCAGTGGGGAGTATTGACTTATTTTAATAATAGTTTTAGGCAGTGGTGTCCTGTCCAAGGTGTCACTTGGTATGAAGGTTAGGGCTTCTTGGGGTGGGCCCAAAAGGGGATGCTCCCTCACCTCGTTGCCATGCGCAACTGTACTTGTGAGTAGAACAGCATGTGGCAGGGAAGGGAAGTGTGTGCACACTCCCTTGGTACTCTGTGCGATACTGTATATAGTTTGCAACAAGTGAATTAAAGCCCTCTTGTTTTGAGTGAGAGCCTTGCTGTCCAGCAGTGTTTATATTCTGCAAGCCGGGAGCTCAAGGCTGAATCCTGCTTGGGAAGAATTTTTCTTTCTCTGCCTGAAGCTTTTGCAGATGTCTGTCTCTCCAAGAGCCTTCTTGTGGCGTCTTGCCTGCATGGATCAGCTCTGCACGTGGTCGTAGTGGACACAGCATGTCTCTCTATGCCCCAACATGTCTAGCTGGTGTCTCCCCTCTTCTGGACCCTCAGCACCATCCTAGTGATGCCACTTGTTTTAAGGTCACTAGAGCCATAATATACTTCCAGTACAGCTGCCAGTATGCTTCCAGACTGAATTTTAAGGCATGGTTGGAACCAGTGTGGCATAGTGATTTCAGTGCTCAGTGGTGACACAGGAGATTATCACAAAGGAGGAACAGCATCCTTCTCCTGTCCTTAAACTTGGCTAATCGTGCAATTGGGGATCACACCCCCACACACTTCTCCCATCCTTCTCTCGTGGGTAAAGTGTCATGGGGCCATCATTTGGTATTAATGGGAGTTTCCATTAATAATAAATGAATGCTCCATGACACTTTACTGATGGGAGAAGCATGCAGGGATGGCTCCATAGCACTTTACCCATGGAAGAAGGATGAGAGGAACACACGTGTGTAATTCCTGATTGTGAGATTAGCTGAGTTTAAAGACAAGGAGGACTCTATTCCGCCCCTGTGATAATCTCCTCTGGTAACCAGGGTTCAAATCCCTCTTCAAATATATTCTATTTTTCTCTCCTTCTCTCTTTGTGTGTGAATGTGTGTTGCTTGAATTCTGATCTTTGGCAAGGGATATGTCCTATGATGGGCAGGCTACATGACAAATGGGAAACAAATTGTGCTTGCAATTGTCTGTTTATGTACTTGGTTAGAGAATGCAATCTCATTTAGAGGCCTTTTATTAGAAACATTAAAAAATAAGAACAAAATCATAACTTATGTGGTTACTCAGTGCAACAAATACTCAACCATTCAGCACATTTAATGATTCAGAAGACATATAAGATTTCCACTAATATAGGCTAATAAAAAACCCACTAAATTCTACTCAGAGTCTATTTCAGTGAGGCAAATTTAGAATGTGCAATAGAAGTCCAGTCCAGACAAGGAGACGACATGGAAAATCAGAAACATATCCAGTTTCTAGATTACTTTTTGGAAAGGTAGTTGTTTTTTCTTTTTAGTTCTTTCCCCCTTCTCTTTACACTGAAGGTTCAGGCCAGAGCAACACACCAAATAGTCAACAACACAATACAGTAATCATCTCCCTTCCCATTTTGACTTGGGTTTTATATTTGGGAATCTGTTTGAATCTGAAAAGCCTTGCTTGAAGATTTCAACCAAATGTTGACCTGCTGAAAGAAATAACCTTGAAGAGCTTAAACAATCTGGACTTTAAAAGTGGTAAAATACACAGCAGAGCTGTAACACTTTGATAAAATCAACTACTATCAGTGTTCTGGGAATGTAGAAACTTACTAGAAGTTGAAAACTAGCAAATGTAAATGCTGTGGGTTGTCCCTTGACAATAAAGATGTGTAATAAGAAATTCTTGCAGTTTATGGATTATACCTGTTCTACATACATACCAAACAGTTGTAAATACAGAGACTGTACATGAGTGAACAGTGTGATGCGGCAGCTAAAAAGGCCAATGCAATTTTAGGCTGCATCAATAAAAGTATAGTGTCTAGATCAAGAGAAGTAATAGTGCCACTGTATTCTGCTTTGGTCAGGCCCCACCTAGAATATTGTGTCCAGTTCTGGGCGCCACAATTCAGAAAGGACATTGAGAAACTGGAGCATGTCCAAAGGAGGGCGACAAAAATGGTGAAGGGTCTGGAAACCATGTCCTATGAGGAACGACTTAGGGAGCTGGGGATGTTTAGCCTAGAGAAAAGAAGGTTAAGAGGTGATATGATAGCCCTGTTTAAATATTTGAAGGGATGTCATGTTGAAGAGGGAGCAAGCTTGTTTTCTGCTGCTTCAGAGAACAGGACCCGGAACAATGGATGCAAGCTACAGGAAAAGAGATTCCACCTGAACATTAGGAGGAACTTCCTGACAGTAAGGGCTGTTCGACAATGGAATGCACTCCCACAGAGGGTGATAGAGTCTCCTTCCTTGGAGGTCTTTAAACAGAGGCTGGATGGCCATCTGTCAGGGATGCTTTGATTTAGATTTCCTGCATGGCAGGGGGTTGGATTGGATGGCCCTTGCGGTCTCTTCCAACTCTACGATTCTATGATTCTATGAAGATAAATTGGATGTGGGTCTTCATATATTCCAGATACCCTATATACTCAACATTGTTCAGAATCACCTCGGGCTCTAAGATCTTCAAATCTGAAACCTAAGACCGTATCTTCCTGTACGCACCCCACCCCCCGAGTATTGAGATCATCTGGAGAGAACTTTCTCTCTATCCTGCCACCCTCTCAGCTGTGTTTGGTGGCAACAAGAGAGAGGACCTTCTCTGTGGCTGCTCTCAAACTTTGGAACTCCCTCCCTGCAGAGGCCAGAATTGTGCCATCCTTACTATCTTTCCGATGCCAGGTAAAGATGTTCCTGTGCAGTCAGGCCTTTTAAGCTGAGAAGGACTGGGTTTTTAATGTTGGACTATACAAATTTTAATGGTTTGTATTTTAACATGTTATATTTTAATTTATAACTGTTTAAATTCTTAAAAGTGTTTAATTGTTTTTTAATTTTTATATTTATATATGTAAATATTGTTGTATTGTTTTTAAATTGCATTGATTTATACGTGTTCACCGCCTTGAGTCCACATATTGGGAAAAAGGTGGGATATAAGAAAATAATAATAATAATAATAATAATAATAATAATAATAATAATAATAAGTGTAGCCCTTGGTGTTGTCATTGAGTATTATGCATTAAGTTGCTCACAGCTTGTCACTCAAACACAGAGACCAAACACAGAGTGCATTTTTCTCTTGACAAATTAAAAGAGAAATCTTAGCTAAAGAATCTGTTCTTAAATAAAGATGAAATGACAAGATGAAGGGATTATTACTTCTCAGGGAGATGGGATAAGGAACATTTAATCCAGCCTACTTGTTAGCTAGATGGTACATGTGGAGCAGAGCAGAGGGTGAGCCCAGATGCCATAGTGACTAAGAGGTAAGGAAGAAGTACTGTAAAAACAAAGACAACCCCTCTCCCAGAAATTCTTTGCATGCTGCAACAAAAGAATTAATAAAGGCTTGCAAAATTATATCAAACTGCTGCTTACTAGCTGAGCTGGAGATTTGCACATGACATAGCCCCTTTCGCTTTTGCCCAGACCTGAGTCCATCAAAAATGGAGAATTTGCACCTTCATCTCCTGCTTGGAGATGACCCATGAAAACAAGACTCAGAGACAGGCCCTGAGATCTGATAACCTAACAGTTAATATGCATCCAATCTTTACAGCCATTTAAAGCATTAAGGGCAGGTCTAATGGTTTTATGTTACAGGAAGATAGATTTGTGCTGAACATTAAAAGGGACTTGATAATACAGTTCGGCAATGGATCCAATTTGCTATAAAAGTGCTGGTGCTTCTTTCTATGGCCTTTTTCAAAAATAGAGCATACAGATACCTACTGAGGATGCTGTAGCTGATGTTTTTGCATTGAGCAGGAGTTTGAGTCAATGATGTGTGAGTCTCCTTCCAACTCTGTGATTCTATGATGTGCAGAGTAAGTGGACACTAGTTTGAGAATATAACATAATTCTGCATGCTCCATGAAATGATAACTTGATGGGATCTTCCTTCCCCCTCTCCCTTAATGTAGATGCTTTTTTTTTTTTTTGGTGGTGGTGGGAGGCTATTTTCTTAATAATTCCATTTTCATTTCAGCCGGAGCTGGGGATACCTTTCCTTTTTTTGTTACTATCCCTATCCAAATTGATCGCCTTAGAGAAGTTTGAGCCTTTATACTTATTTTTATGCCAGTTTGCTATTTTATTTTTTGTTATTGTACAATGGTTTAGAGAGATTGGTTTGGGAGTGTAATTTACCCCAGCTCACTTTATTGCCTGAGTCGTCTCATTCTATTGGCTTGGATGTTCTCCATCCTCACTTTCTGTAACAATTCTCTTCGGCACGGAAGAAGCATCAGAATGAAACAGTATCATTATTAAACTGCATATTTTATTATTACTAGGGTACGCGCTGGAAGAATCCGCTCCAAAACACCATTTGACTTTATTGTTTCCAGACTGAGGTGTAGTGATATTTGCCTTTTGTGATTTCGCATAAGGAATGTTTCATGCTGAAGCTTATCTGTGTGGTCTACATTCATTCTTTTAAAAGCCAATTTTTAGATCACTTGATTGTGAAGAAAGTAACAGTTCTATAACAATTCTTAACCTGCCATAGGAGGGATGAGAAACAAAATGCGGCTGCCCGCCTTGCCGGGCGGGCCACGTTGCCGCCGGGACCCACTGCGACCTCCATCGCCCCAGCTAGCCTTGCTGGGGCGAGCCCTCCACCCTGATTGGTGGTGCAGGGCAGAAGGGGCAGCCCTTCCGCCTGCGCCACTCTGGTAGGGGTAGAGGAAGTCTCGATGGTAGAGGCTCTGATCCTCCAGGGCAGCTCATTGGTTGAGCTGCCTTGGAGGAGGAGCCTCAGCCATCAGGTGATGGGACGGTGCCTAGGCCTATATATAGGCCACGTGGTCAGGCTCCAGCACCATTTGACGCTCGGCTCTCCCACCCTCCCTCCCTAGGGTTTGTAGTTCAAGTCACAACTTCAGGGGCGGCAGCATAGGCCATGGATCTGGTTGGTGTGGTTCCAGGGTTATGGAGCACTGGTTTGGGAGTCATTCGGGACCCGGGGGCCACAACGAGGGTGCGCCTCCCAGTGACTAGGGGCTTAGAGAACAAGTGAGCATTTATTATTATTATTATTATTATTATTATTATTATTATTATTAACCTTTATTTATGAAGCACTGTAAATTTACACAGCGCTGTGGTGTCATGGCTTACAGTTGGCGTTCCTTAGCCCCTAGGTCATCCCAATGCCTGCCGGTCACCAGGCAAGCTGCTTATCGAACAACCGGGAGGTTGTTTGATATTTCAGATCCTGACCTTATGCTTTTGGCCAGCCCTACCAATTGTTTGCTGTTGCAGAGTTGTGGCCTTTCTTCCAGCTTTGCTTCATGTGGTTTTTAGCGGCGGCCTCCCAGGCAATTTCCCTTTCGCTTACATTTCAGAGTTTAAAAAAAAAAAAATTGCCAAGTATTGTGGCAGTTGTTGACCACAGACTTGTGCTGGAGGAGCTAGAGATTTCTAGAGAGTTGTTCTCTCATGATAAAAAAAAAAGTGGTTTGTTATTTGCAGTTTTCCCACTTTCATGGGGGTCCTCCAGCAAATTTGGAGGGCCCACTGTATAGTGTTGTTAGTTTCCCTCGAGTTCACTTATACTCATGGCGGCCTTGTGTATGAGACATCTTCAAGCCCCCCATCCTCCAATGGATGCTCAGGTCTTGCAGATTGAGACCTGAGCATCCAGTGGAGGATGGGGGGCTTGGAGATGTCTCATACACAATCGAGTCTAGATATCTGGCATGCAGTCTTCCTCTCTTTCTATTGTATTCTATTTTTCCTAGCATTTATTATTCCATTTTAACTGCAGTCACTCCATTCTGTTGAATCCTGGTATTTGTAGTTTGGTGACGCGCTAGAGCTCTCTGTCTGAGATTTCTAAATGTCTCCCCTCTGCAAATTCCAGGATTCTATCAAATGTTGTCATGGCATATAAAATGGAATAATAGCACTAGAATTGTGTAGTGTGAATGGGCACCAAGTAAAATGTCCACTCCTGCATAGCAGGGATCAGGCTGGGTGTGAATAAAATTTCTTGTATTGATATTGTATTCCTCACAAACAGCGTCTCCTACATGTAAACCCTGTGAATCCAGTGTCCTAGCAGCCTCTGGGAGATGATCATTTGCAAGCTTACTCTCTCTGTGTTTGTGTTTGTGTGTTGTTTGTGGACAAACTAGCTGTTCTGTCTCTACATCTGGCAGTTGAGACAACTTAAGCAAACAAAGGTATGTAAAAGCTGCTTCAATCATGAGGTCATTATTGCAAGAGGAAGAGCTGGGAGAAAGGATTGAGAGTGCAGGTGCACAGATTTTAGCTCTGAAGAGCTGGCACAGCATTTTCCATGATCCACTTTACCTGCTTCTTATTCTCACTGGGATGATTTGACTGAAAACCAATTAAGGGAAGGGAGGAAAAAAACATGATAAAGCCTGCTCCGACATGGAAATACAAAACACTACGCATGCCAAATAATCAGACACTTCTCTGTGCCAGGAAAGACGATTTTCTACTTTCACATTCTTCAGGGTCTTACACTCACAGTGGTCCAAACACATTGCAGAAATAATCCATTTTGGGACTGCTTTAACTGGATCAATGCTAGGAAATTCTGGGAACTATAGTTTTGTGAGACATTTAGCCTTCTCTGTCAGAACTCTGATGCCACAAGAAACTACAAACTCCAGAATTCCATAGCCTTCAGCCATGGCAATTAAAATGGTCTCAAAATGGATTGTTTCTGCAGTGTGCGTTGGACCACTGTTCTGTGTTCTTAAGCAACTGACTCCTTTTCTTCCCATTCTGGAGCCAAACTGTTTTAGCAAAGCACGGTCCATGAAGCAGTGGCTCAGGACATCTGATTATGTAATTATGTAGCTGGCAAGGCTCAACCACCAGGCTGTGTCTGGACTGCAGAAATAATCCAGTTTGATAGCACTTTAACTGCCATAGCTCCATTCTGTGAGATTCTGGGCATTGTAGTTTGTTATGGCATTGCCTTCATTTTGGTATTGAACTGGTGGATCACATGACTTTCATATTGAGAAGTCCAGTACAACCCAACTTGCAGGAAACATTAAAAAAATTGTTTCAGTTGTTGGGGAGTCAACACAATTCAAATTATATACAGTGGGCCATTTGTATCCACTGGGACTTGGTTCCAAGATCTTTTGTGGATACCAAAATCGATGGATGCTCAAGTCCTATTATATACAATCACACAGTGAAAAGGTGTCCCTTATATAAAATAGCAAAATTAAAGTTTGCTTTTTGGAACTGTTTCTTTTTCTTTTTCTTTTCTTTTCTTTTTTGGAAGGAGGATATTTTTATGCTGTGGATGGTTGAATCTGTCGATGCAGAATCTGTGAACATGGTTGACAGACTAGTTGTGTACTAAATGGGCAAATCATCTTATGTGATGCAATGTAAAAACAACTCAGATAACATTTGTGTTTTTTTTTTCAAAACCAGAAGTCAAAAGAAGGGATGTAATGCACCAATTTCCTTCAGTTTGCAAAAATAAATGGATGGATAATTTCAGCAGTCTTCTTTTCACTGCAGGAAAGTTTTTGAAAGCTGTCACTTTTCATTGTTTGAGACATAATTTTGTGTAAAATTAGCACTTTTTTTAGTGTAGATAACAGTATTTTCTGCATTAGAAACACCTTTAATTTCTCTGCAAAATGCACAAAAGAATGTAAAATTTTGGGTAGAGTAAATCCTGCCCTGTGAAGTTTCTTTTCAGTTCAGATTCTTCCTTATCAATGTTTCCTGACACTTGAGAAGTACATATTGCCCATGATTCAAACATTTTTAATCATCTATTCCATCTCTAATCAAGAATCTCCAATGTATTACAACAAATTAATGACTAATTGAATTTAAATACAGAGAATATTCTCATATTGTGGCCAAGACTGTTAGCATTTTCTCTTTTTTTGCTTGTATTTTTAAGCAGTCTTTGAACAGTTTGCCCATTTCTGGTAATAGTTACAAATCATAGCTGAAATAACTGAAGGTATTACATGAGACGTTTTAAAGTATTAGTACCCTAGGAAAGTACTCCTGCTGTATATTATGCCAACCCTTTTTGCTAGCAATAAAAAACAATATCTCTTTTGTTTTGTTCTATTTTGCAAATGAGCATTTGCTTTCGAGCATCCAATTTCTTATCAGTACTCTTTGGTTGTATCCATTAAATCTTAAGACAAATGATTTACAGTCTACTCCACAATTATTCCTCCACAGTTTGTTATTTTGGGGAGCACCATCTTGTCTCCAGCAATAATGATTTTTTAAAAAAATAATCAGAATAATAAAATAATCAGAATAAATTCAGCGCAATGCGATCTTGTTTACTGTACTTTTTTTTTTTTTTTTGCTTCTGAGCATTTTATGGGGAATTTTATGCTGGGGAAACTGCTTATTTTATAATTTGTGGAAAATAGAGAGATTGGCCTCTCTCCAGCCACATTTTATCCCCTTTTCATTATCAAAAACAAATGGTCTGTAGATTCTTAATTGCCTTTGTGAAGCCATACAAGAGAAATCCTGGTGATAGATCAAATGCAACAAGATGTTTTCATTCAGCTAGGGTATTTTCAATGGGCTTACTATATCCCCAATAGGAAGAGTCAGTGTTTTTCTAATCCATGTCAGGTTTTGTATACAGGTTGAATATCCCTTATCCAGAATTCCACAATGTGAACTACTCCAAAATCCAAAATTATTCACTTGTGTTGGCTGACATAGTGACATCTTTACTTTCTGATAGTTCAGTGTACACAAACTTTGTTTCATGCACAGAATTATATAAAATGTTACATATAAATTACCTTCAGGCTATATATGTAAGGTGTATATGAAATATAAATGAATGTCATGCTTTAACATGGGTCCCATATCGAAGATAGACTTGTGTATGCAAATATTCCAAAATCTGAAAGACTCTTAAATCCAAATCACTTCTGGTCCCAAGCATTTCAGATAAGGGAGATCCAACCTGTATATTCTCAGCCCCTTCTGTCTATTTGGGCTATGTTTCTATTAAATGTGCATATATCTATATATCTATATATCTTTCTGTCTGTCTGTCTGTCTATATATTGTCTATGCAACTTTCATGAATATATGCATTTGCCTCAATATGTACATTTCTAAGGACTTGCACCTCAAATTTTGGAAAAGGGTGCAGTCTTAAAGAGCACAGTACAGTAGAGTCTCAATTATCCGACTCTTGGTAATCCGACATTCCGGATTATCCGATGTCGGATAGGTCAGTGTGCATGGCTTGGAGCCCTTGCCACGCCCCCAGCCGGAAAGGGTTCTTCAAGCAAAATTTTTTTGCAATTTGTATTTTTATAATTTTTGGAAGGCTTTTCATGGTGACTGGAGGGCTTTACATGGTGATTGGAAGGCTTTTCATAGTGATTCAAGGCTTTTACTATGACCCTCCAGATTATCCAACATTTTCAGCTATCTGACCTATGGGACCGCCAGTTTATGTCAGATAATTGAGACTCTACTGTATTTGTGTCTAGCAAATGTGAATTTGGCCAATGGTCTTAAAAAGGTAGAACAAACATCAAAAATCATTCCAGATCCCTAATCGATATGACTATGGGTTTAATTTTGGGTATGATGGCATTTCAGTATTTTCTATAGGTCCATTGACTACATATGGGAACCTTAAGGAAGCACCAGAAGCCTAGTCAATATTAAGGAGCACCCTTTCACTTTCTCCAAAAGTTTAAGCAGCAGAGTTCAGTCAGTGTTGGTTTTGATTACAAAGTAATGATATCAATCTGTAGAAATATATAGCATTTGGGAGCATACAAACTAACCTTTATTTTTTTTTAAAAAGATGGTGCAAACATTCACATATGGGATACTATCCAACATTTCACAGATGAAAAGCAAGCAAGCAAATTAAGAGTGTGATAAATATGGATATTAATAAGGAGAGTTTGTACCAGTTTATTTTTCTCTGACTTGACTGGGAAGATTCCACCTCCTGTTCTCCCTGCTGAGTTAATAGAGTGAAAACTACTTTTGTATTTGGACACAGTATGCAGTGATGGAAGTAAGCCAAGGATGAAGGGGGAAAGTAGGAGGAGAAGAGAGAAACTGGGACATTATAAAAGTAGTTGGAAAAGTGATATGACAGTGGATTAATTGGGACTGTCCCTGCCAAACCAAGATGGTTGGAGGATATGACAAGACCATGTTCTTCCACACAGAGCAAAGAAACTAAATGGGATCAGCTTAGATACTATTTTCATTACATCACACTCTACTAGCTACATGATGCCTGATCAATGGAACTCACTAATGTATGAATGTGAACAAAGACATTTTAATTGAAGTTAGACATCCTGACATGACAAGACAACATCTCAATGATTTTCTAACCTCCTTGTGAGATCTTGCTTCTGGTGAGAGATGAAGATGCTCTTTTCCACAGTGAATCTTCTGCAATTTTCACAGTTTTGTTATTGTTGTTGTTAACTGCCTTCATGTCGTTCTTGAGTCATGGCAACCCTATTGATGAGAAACCACCAAGACTCCCTGTCCTCTAATGCTCTGTTTTAGTGATATAAATTCATAAGCATGATGTTCCTAATACAGTCTATCCATCTGGCTCTCTTTCTACTTCCCGCCATCCTAGAATTATTGTGTTTTCCAATGAGTCATGCTTTCTGATGATGTAGCCAAAGTCTTGACAGTAAGAGCTGTTTGACAGTGGAACACACTCCCTGGGAGAGTGGTGGAGTCTCCTTCCTTGGAGGTCTTTAAGAAGAGGCTGGATGGCCATCTGTCCAGGATGCTTTGATTTCCTGGATGACGGGGGTTGGACTGGATGGCCCTTGTGGTCTCTCCCAACTCTATGATTCTATGATTCAACTTAATCATCTTGTTTTCCAGGGAGATCTCCAGCTTGATCTGATCTAGGATGCATTTGTTTGTCATTTTGACTGTCTGCAGTATCATCAGCACTCTTCTCCAGCATCACACCACAAATTAATTGGTTTTCTTCTTATCCATTTTCTTCACTGTCCAGCTCTCACACCCATACATGGCAGTAGGGAATATAATGGCTTGTATGATTCTAACTTTTGTGCTCAGTTGTATTTCTTTACTCTTTAGGATCTTTTCTAGTTCGTTCAAAATAGTTCTTCCCATTCCTAGTCTTCTGATTTCTTGACTGCAGTCCCCGTTCTGGTAAATATTTGATCCAAGGTGTAGGAATTCTTTCACTATTTCTTTATGCTCAACAGTGAACCTGCCTTTGCACTTTATTCCTTGAACTTCCTAAGTAGTTTTACCAAATCTAGTCATTTTCGGCTAATAGTATGGGGTCAGCTGCATATCTTACATTGTAGATATTCCTTCCACCATCTTCACTCTTCCTCCTCCTGTGTCCAAACCTGCTCTTCATTTAATATTTTCTGGACACTTTGCACAAAACTCCCATCTCAGAACAAACCTCTCCTTTGTGACAGTAAACACACATATATGTGCATGAATATGTGCAGCAACATAGGCTGATAGATCACAAAGATGTCAACAACCCCCTCAGTGCTACTCCTTTCATTAAAAAGCTGCATTTATTCCAGTACTTCTGATTACATAGTCACATACAATCCCACTTGCAAAGTGCCCCCCCCCCCCCCATTTTTCTTTTACCCCTACCATTTTTGATGGCTTGCACCAGGAAGAAGAAGGGAAGAAAGGTAATATTTTGTTTTCTTATTTGTGAGAGTGTATCAAGATAGGGTTAACTCCCTAATGTAATCGGTCAGGAGAAGCATTTCTTTTAAAAGTGAAGGGAGTTCTGGTATTTATATAGACAAATGAGGGAAAGATTTCTAATAGATAGAAAACTAGAAGGTATACAGAAGGAAAAGACAGAATGGGATGAGATAATAAGAAAAGTAAAAAGATAAACTGATTTCGAAATGTTAAAAATTATTACTGAAACGGGATATGGAAGAAGAAATTATAAAAGATAACATGGTGAATGGGCCCAGTACGTTGGACATAACATAGAATACGAAAAGTGGGAAGCGCTATGGGGAAGAAATCTGAAATATACAATAAATCAAGATTTAAAAGAGAATACATACAAAATGATTTACAGATGGCACCTTTCACCCCAGAAATTATCCTTGATGTATAAAAAGTCTCAACCCAACTGTTGGAAATGTGCCTATAACCCAGGGTCATACTTCCACAGATGGTGGGAATGCAAAGCAGCTAAAAAATTCTGGAAGGAAATATATAATATAATAACAAAAGATCTAGGGATACAACTAAACCTCCAACCAGAAACAATACTATTAGGAATGGTTAATAATAAAACAAGGAGGAACCACGGTAAACTGTTATTTCATGTATTAGCCTGTGCTAGACACTGTAAATCCAATATAGTGCCAAATATTGATGAATGGTTGTACAAAGTA
Organism: Sceloporus undulatus; assembly: GCF_019175285.1. Taxonomy (NCBI): domain Eukaryota; kingdom Metazoa; phylum Chordata; class Lepidosauria; order Squamata; family Phrynosomatidae; genus Sceloporus; species Sceloporus undulatus. The sequence goes on from NC_056522.1 coordinate 18,645,930, forward strand.
TATGAAACAGCAGAATTTGATGTAATATCAAGGGGGAGAATGGGGAGATCGGAAGACAGTGTTAAAAAAGAGTGGGAACCTATATATGTTTTTCTGAGGATGAGATGGCAAGGACTCCCAGTTATGTAGAAAAATGTAAGAAGTTTAACCTGGAGAGTGGAAAAGGAGATATCATAAGGGATCAAAAGAGAAATAGAATGTAGTAAATATCAATTATTAACAGAACCACAACAACAGAAGTGGTACAAAAACAAAGTAAGAGGAGAAGAGTTAAAATTTTACTCACACAATCTTAGCTAAAAGAAGGGATAGAAAATGTGTTAAAAGAAAGCTATATGTGATTTACTCAAATGGAAATTGGTAATATTTGAAAATTTTATAGCTGCTATTTGATGTGATATTTACTTGATTACAAACATTACAAGTGTAAAGTTAATACTTAGACTAGACAATAGATGGGACATTTATAATCTTGAACAAGAAGAATTCAGGCAACAGGAAGGACTGTTATATGTTGCATGTTTTTAGGAAATGAAAAGTCCAATTATGTTGTTGTATGCTTATGTACTTTAGTTGTCTAATGTTCATTTGGTAATTTGTCAGTGTCGATACTATGTCAATACTATGTATTTTTCTGGTGGATTTTTTCTTCGTTTTTTTCTGTTTGATGTATTTCATATATATATATATATATATATATATATATATATATATATAAAAAAAAAATGAAGGGAGTTACCATGGGAGGCAGAGAATGGGAGCAAAACAGTGTGGAAAAGATAAGGTTGGGGGGGGGGCTGTTTCAGCAATAATCTTGCCCCATCTTCAGTTCAGTCTCTTTTTCTAATGAAGACTTTGGACAATGTGCAGAAATGAAACAGGTGCAGACTTTTGAGGATGCCTTGCTGAGCAAAGCGGCCTTTGTTGGATCACTGTCACAATTTCTGACTGGTCCTCTATCCACAGATAGAGATGTGGAGGAAGGATTACATCCTTCCCTTTATTAGCAGATTGTGATCTATCAGAAGCATGGGAGCTAAGTTAATGCAAGACAATACTGTTTCATCTTGTATTTGATGATAATAAGAATTAACATATAATTTGAATGTTACTTCTGGGACCCAATATTCCCAGCCCCCATCTCCTCCCTACTAATTGCCTTACAGGATTTACAAACATCCTTGCCACAGCTGAATTGAAACTAATTTTAGCTAATGGGTTGCCTTTGCACTAGTCCAGATTATATCATCAGGTGTACACTACCTGAATTTGTGCCAGACTCTTGAATTCCATGAATAAAGGTACATGACACTTCATTTTTTTTGTCTCCTTCTCCCTTTTCTAAGCTAGCCTACTTTTCCCGAACCAATGAAACTATAGTAGTACAGTCGCCCTCGTTTTGTGGGGGATCCGTTCCAGACCCTCCCACAAATCTGGAAAAATGCAAATATTCGAGTCCCCATTGGTTACAATGGTGGCATGCTCTCGTGCATGCAATTTGGCCCCTCCCTACTTGCCATCCGTGAAAGAGTGAGACCGTGGACTTCAAGTCCACAAATGGAGAGAGACGAATGTACATCTTTCTGCTTTAGGAAATGCAGGTGATTTGTTCCAAGCTCCTGGTTGAAATGCTTCTTCCATTTGCTTAAATGACACATATACGCAACTTGCATTATTGACTGCTGGTGTGTTTTATGTATGATATAGATATAGTCTGCAGTGCAGAAATAATGCAGTTTGACACCGTTTTATCTGCCATGGCTTAATGCTGAGGAATTCTGGGATTTGTAGTTTGGTGGGACACCAGAGCTGTCTGACAGAGAAGGCTAAATATCTCACAGAAACTACAAATCCTAGAATTCCATAGCATTGAGCCATGACAGTTACAGCAGTTTCAGACTGCGTTATTTCTGCAGTGCAGATCAGACCACGGTGAAAGACCACATGAATCATATGCAAAGGATCCAGGTAAATTCTATAACATTTTCACATAAGATGATCATTCATAGTTGTGTGTGAAATGCTTGTCATTGGTGGCCCAGAGGGGAATGCCATTATTTTCTCAAAGTTACTAAGATGATATCCAGAAGTGACTAGGAATTGGCAGGGATTTGATTATTTGTAGCTTCATGCTCTAGATTACCATTATATTCCTTATTTCCTGATCTTTGACAAAAGAAAATCTGTTGTTATTTGTTCTCAAGTCAACTTTGATTTATGATGACCATATAGATACATAAGAAACCTCCACAATTCCTGGTCATCAGCTGCCTTCCTCAAGACTCGCACATTCATTTTCATGGTTTCCTTGGTTGAATCAATGCATCTGTAGTGTTGTCTCCCTTTTTTCCTACTGTCTTCCACATTACAAAGCGTTATTGTCTTTTCCACTGAGTCACATTATATTATGATATGTCCAAAGTCTGAGAGGCTCAGTTCCCCGTGGCCTGCAAAGCGGCAGATTGGGACCTTGGAGGCTGCCGGTCTGGCAACTGAGGCCCCGATACAGCAGAGAAAGGGGCGAGTGCAGGCTGCCCCAAACAGGCGGTCTGTAACCCGCCTATGTATTTGATTGTTTGCTTGTTTTAGGTGGGAAAGAACTGGCAATGTGTTGTGTAATCTGTGACACCAATTAGATGTGACTGTAGTGAAGTAGTGATTCTTTTCACATGTTTGTTGAAGTTGTTGTACCTTTCTCTTCCTCATACTGCTATGTCTGCCCCATGTGCTGCTCTAGCCACTGGCTTGATTCCAGTATATAAGCTGTGAAGGAAGAAAGAGGGATAGCAGCAACCCCATGGAGGAAGTGAGTGTGTGAAAAGGGAGAGAGTTTTGTACCCCTTTCCCACACATTCCTTTCTATGTTAAAGTAAGACATTTGTGTGCATGGATGGAGATGTGTGCAAAGGAGCAAATACATTTAATTTGGCACTAGTATTTCAGTTGTATGCACATTTTCTTATGACTAACTCTCATTAAATCTATACTTGCATTTATTTTCATTTCTTTTTAAGCTTTTCATTATTTTAGTTATATCAGGATACATTATTTAAAAAAACCCATAAAATAGACATCAAAACACTGATTTTCATTGTATGTAGACAGCTAAGAAAGAAAAAAAAATGGTAGGTAATAACTGGGGATATACTCTCTTTCTCTGTCTTTTCCCACTTGCTGCCTGCAAACAGACCAAACTTTGTCAAAATCACAGTGACTTGCTGCCCCTAACCCTTAACATTTAAAAAAGCAGAATTAAATTGGCCCTAATGGCACCTTGAAGTGGTGCCACATATGTCAAAATGCACTGCTGTGGCCTGTTACATAGGCGCAGAGAGGGAAAATTGTCCTTGCCCTCTGCACAGTGACATACCCCACCTTTACATTTTAACAAAGAAGCAATGGTATGGTTTGCAGCTACAGGTGACAAAGTATTAACTTGCTGATCCCGTGTTGCCGATCCCTTGTTGTTGTTGTTAACTTCCCTCATGTCAACCTTGCTTTATAGTGACCCTGTGAATGAGACATCTCCAAGGCCCCCTGTTCTCCACTGCTCTGCTTAGCTCCTACAAATTCATACCTGTGACCTCTCTGAGTCTAGCCATGTGGTGTATGGACTTTCTCTCCTGCTACCCTCCATCTTCCACTGTATTATTGTCTTTTCACGATGTGGCCAAAGTACAACAGCTCTAATTTGATCATCTTGGCTTCTAGGGGTATTTCAGGCTTGATCTGTTCTAGGATTCATTTATTTGTCTTTTTGGCCATCCATTGTATCCTCAGCACTCTCAAATGAGTTGATTTTCTTTTTGTCTGCTGTTTTCACTTCACATTGTACATAGTGATAAAGAATATCATGCCTAGTGTTCAACTGAATATCTTTTTGTATATCCCTAACCTGTAGCTATCCCCATGTGTTTTTTCAAAACTGACAAAGAAAAGAATTGAGGGTGAGCACTGCTGGCAAATCATTTCCTTTTCTTGATTTCTCCCCATTTCCTCTCTTGCCATATAGCTCTATGCTCTGTTTCTGCAGAATACAAATGAGGTTCTCATTATATTTCAAGCTTAGTGATGTGAGGCATATTATTAAAGTCAGAATCCCAGCTAATATCATTACTTATGGATGTAAGCTTCTGGTTTTGATTCTTCCTCTTGGCCCAACCCTTGTGCTTTCTGAACGAAGCATGCCCTCGCCTGAGGATGCTTGAGGAATTTGATCTTTATGAACTGACCTGATCCACACCTCCCAGACTAATGTGTTTTGAAAGTTAGTGACCTAGCAGTAGTTCCACAGTGTGTGGACACAGACCATGGTTTATTAAAAAGTGTATGAAAATGAAATTTACAATGTTTAATTTGAGAGAAAATGCATTTAATCCTATTATTTAAAGAGGTATTGCAGTACACGCACACACACACACACACACACACACACACACACACACACACACACAGGATGAGTCTCCTTTATCCAGAATTCCAAAAATATTCCAGAATCCTAAATTGTCCATATGTGTGGCAGAGATAGTGACACCTTTGTTCTCTGATGGTTTAGTGTACACAAGCTCTGATTCATTAAGAAAAATATTAATAATTTGATGTATGCAATTACCTTTAGCCAATGTGTATAAGATGTATATGAAACATAAATTAATTTTGTATTTAGATTTGTGTCCCATCTCCAAGATATCTAATTATGCATATGCAAATATATCAAAATCAAAAACATCTGAATTCCAAAATATTTCTGGTTCCAAACATTTTGGATAAGAGAGACTCAAGCTGTATTTTAAAAAGAGATTGTTTATCAGATGTGGAGCACACATTTTTCCTGTGGGGACCTTGTGATCTAGGAAGCTAAGCCAGACCAACCCTGCTTAATACCTGGATGGGAGGCTACCAATGAATACCAGGTGCTGTTGGCTGTATTTCAAGGAAAGGAAAGAATTGGCAACACAACACCATGGAGTATTCCTTGCCTAAGAAAACACTATGAAATTCATGGCTCCATAAGTCAAAGGGGAACTTAAAGGCATGCACACAGACACACTAAGGATCATTGTCTTTGTGATACATTATCTACGTTACAACCATGTTTCTTCACAGCTCGCCAAACAACTGTTGCCACGTTGAAACTGTGAGGCATAGTTAGGGAAAAAAGACACACACATATTATCCCTTACCAAATATAACTGAGATTCTGATTTATGATACATCACTCACTGTGGCATAGTGTTTTAAGTTTAAGTGTTGTAGTAGGATACTGGGGACCAGGGTTTGATTCCCAGTTCAGCCATGAAACCCACTGGGTCACCTTGGGCATGTCATATACTCTCAGCCTCAGGGGAAGGCAATGGCAAACCCCCTCAGAGCCATGATAGGTAGGCCTTAGGGTCACTTTAATTCAGAAACAACTTGAAGGTACACAGCAACAACAAATATTTTGATTATCTGTATTAGTGAGCTTGCTTTATATTGTATTTTTTATATATTTTCTGGATAATTTGTTTTATGATTGTATTGTACCATTTTATATTTTTATTCTTTTCTTCTGTGTGTGACTCTCTGTGTATACATGTATAGTTCAGATTGGACACTTTTGGTAGACCCTCTGTTTTAGGTTGTTCTACTTGGAACATGCCATGTACAAAGATGAAACTATATAAATAAACAACAACAACTGCAACAATAATAATGACTATGACCATGTCAGACTGCCCACTGAGAAGAGACTGTTGACATTATCCACACAACACTGGATGAGATATCTAGAATTGCTGGTCTTAGATTTAGCTACCCTCCTTGGTGTTTCTTGTATGTTTGAGTTTAGCCTTAGCTGTTTTTTACCACTTCTTGCAGCCAGCCCTCACTTCCCATGTTTTCACTGCTCTTGCTGTCACTCTTGGCAGTTGGACACATTTTGTCACCACACGGTCTTGTCAATGATCTTAAGTGTCTGCCGGAAAGTGGCAGACTGTTCATTTTGCTCCCCTCTAATTGCATGCACCTGCTGGTGGCAAGCTGCACAGTGTGGTGACCCTGATGGGATAAGCAGACGCTGGGCACCCACTAGGGTGGCTCTCTCCTCCCTTTCCTCCTCTAATGACACCATTTGTCTCTGTTTCTTTCCCTTGTTCTCTTTCCCACCTTTGCCTGCACCAACTCATTACTGGCACTAAACATATTGCAAGGGAGGAGGAAGGTGCTCTGAGTGATACCAGTCCTGACTTCTCTTCATAGTGTTTTGTTTCTTCTTCTTTTTCTCCTCTTTATTTAGCAAATGGTCTTTTTCATAAGATTTTTTTTTACTTGCAGCCTTTATGGAATAAAGTTGCTGTTCACAATGGAAATACATGATTTGCACATTGTCCTGGGATAGTGCTTGCTTTTTTCTCTCCTTTTTATCTAGTAAATGGTCTTTTTCATAAGGTAATTTTTTACTTGCAACCATTATGGAATAAAGTTGTCATTCACAATGGAAATATATGACTTCCACATTGTCTTGGGATAGTGTTTGCTGTTGTTGTTGTGTGCCTTCAAGTCTTTTCCAACTTATGGTGACCCTAAGGGGAATCTATTATGTGGTTTTATTGGCACAATTTGTTTAGAGGAGGTTTGCTCTTGTCTTATCCTGAGGTTGAAAGCATATAACTTGCCCGAAGTAACCCAATGGCTATCTCTGGCTGAGCTAGGAATAGAGCCTTTGAAGATTTTCACACTTGCCTGCATCGCTGGTAAAATGTCCTCCAAAAGTAGCTGAAAGGAAAAAGCAGCCCCTGTGTGTGAATGTTGGGAGCGCTCCCTAATCGTCATGGAAACAAGGCTCCCTCTAGCATTCTTCAATCATTACAAGGGAAGCAGGGAAGCAAGGAGATTTCCTCTTAATGCAAAGGGAGTCCTCTTAACACAAATTTTGCATTAAGAGAAACCTTCCTTCCTTGCTTGCTTCCCTTGCAACGATTGAAGAACGCTAGAGGGAGCCTAGTTTCCATGACGATTAAGGAGCGCTCTGAACATTCACACACTGTAGAAACAGTATGTAGAGAGATCTTTAATAGCATCTTTGAGAGTATTAAAGAAATAAGTTGGCAGCATGAACTTTCATAGATTAAATGCATCTGAGAAAGTAGACTTAAGTCTGTGAAAACTCATGATACCAGCTTCTTTCTCTAGTTAGTCTCAAAGGTGCTACAAGTTCTCTCTACATATAAGCCTTAAAGTATAACTTCCACAGCATTTAAAAGCCCAACCTGTGTCAGTCTGTAAAAGCCTGATGATACCTGTCCCCGAAAGGAAAGCAGGATGGGGCCATCCAAACCTCCAAAGGGAGAGAGTCCTAAAGTCTGGGAGCAGCCACCGAGAAGGCCTGCTCCCTTTTTTCCACCAAATGCATCTAAGAAAGTAGTAGGAAAGAGTGAAGAACTTCTTGAGAAAATGTTAGCATTCTACTGGGTTCATAAAGGGAGATAACAGTCCTGAAATAACAGCTTGTATGTATAGAGTTTATTGGTCACCTTGGCAGTGGCAATTTGGGAGGAAAAAGTGACAGTAGTGCTCCACTGAATACTGCCACAGTTTCCCAGAAAATCTAGTAGATTAAGCAAAAGAAAATTAAAAAATAATGTAAAGTTTGAAACAAGAAATCACTGCAGGAGGTAAAATTCCCCCTCCTTCAGCCTACAGGAATGCCAAGTACCCGCCCCCATTCTGCATTCATACGCCATTATGAGACCCCTGAAATGGAATCAGAATAGTCACCTGCATTTTGCCAACTGCTGATGGGTGGAAGGAGAGCCAATGTGGTATAGTGGTTTGGGTGCTAGGCTAGGGCTCCGACAGACCATGTTTGAATCCCTGTCCAGCCATGTAAACTAGGATCTTATCACACTAGCGAAATCCCAAAGAAAAATGGGATTTAAATGAGATTTAACTTAGAAAAAAACCCCACAAATGCAAGAAGTTTATTATACAATGTCACTGTTAACATGAAATAACACGGAAGTTAAAGCAAAGGTAAAATAGAGAAAAAAGGCAGCTTTTTGCTTTCAGAACCTCCCGAAAGTAAAAAGCTGCCATTTTTATCTATTTTACCTTTGTTTTACCTTTGCATTATTTCACTTTGGCAGTCATTCCGTGTGATAAACTTCACACATTTGCGTTTTTAAAAATTTAAATCTCATTTAAATCCCGTTTCTCTTCGGGATTTCGCTAATGTGACCTTGGGCAAGTTATACTCTTGGCTTCAGAGGAAGGCAATGACAAACCTCCTCTGAACAAAGCTTACCAAGAAACCTTGTGATAGGGTTGCATTAGGCTCTCCATAGGTTGGACCTGATTTGAAGCACACATCAACAATAACAGCACAACAACAACATGAAGAATTGGTAGCCATTTTGGTGGACTCCTAAAATACATATTTAACAATTGAAATGACGTCTTTGTGTCATTGTTATTGGTTTGATATTGAATGCAGATTAAAGTGGAAACAGCAAAAGAAAGCATTGAACTGAACAGTGTAAAAATGATGTGAACCAGAAGTAGACAAATCTCCTTCTCTTTTTTCCCCCCATACCCGCCGGGGCACTTTTCTTATTTGAATCACTTGTTTTAAAACCTCCATTTGTATTTTTGCCCTTGGGAACAACATCTGTTACTTTTTGTCTCATTTCCCCCCCCAAAAAAGCAGAAATAAACGTCTGAAATGCTTTGAATGTTGGAGTGCATTACACCCCTAAGCTTTTTAAGCCAGGAAGATGAGCACTTGGGTTTTCCCTCACAGCAGCTGTGCCAGTGAAGTCCATTTTCATTGTGTATCAATAGACATTTACAGAAGAAGAAAGGTTAAAGGAATCAATATTATGGGGTACTTTCTTCCCGCCATGACTGCCTGAAGCTTTTTGATTTGGCTCAGTGAGTTTGTTATGGTCACTAAAGCTGATTTCAGGCAAGAGCAAAGATATAACCAATAGTGCCTTGAAGTAATCATTAGCTACATTAAATTGTTCCTAGAAAGGGGTGGGGGTGGGGGTGGAGACTGAATTGTAATGCAATTTTCGAAGGGTGAAAAAGTGCATATTATTTACTTCTGTCTTTGTTGTTCCATTTATTGCTTTGCACATATCTGCTCCCAAATGTTGGCAAATGTTGTTGCTGTGTGTCCCCAAGTCATTTTTGACTTATGGAGACCCTAAGGCAAATCTATCATAGGCCCCATTCACACTATGAAAATAACCCAGTGTGAAACAGGTTTATTTTTGTGGCGTTCACACTTGCCCCAGCTGCATTCAGTGCAGTTTGCAGGGTGGGGGGCTACCGAAACCCCCACTTAACCAGGTGCATTTGACATCAGGTCCTTAAGCACACCTTTTTAAAAGAGCCACAATGATCCACATCTTTGGCAGCGTGAGTAAGCTGTCAAATCGATTTGGATTGTACTGCATCATTCTCAGAAATGGAGGTGCCTCTATTTTAAACTGAAATGGCAACAGGGTTAAAATGCCACAGAGAGATTTGCAAATGGAAAAGGTAGTGGGAACACCGATGTGGTATTGCATCTCCTAGGGACAAACAATAAATTTGAATGCCCCCATAGGGTTTTATTGGTAAGTTTCTTCAGAGGGGGGTTGCCATTGACATTCTCTGAGGATGAGAAAGTGTGATTTACCCAGGGTCACCCAGTGAGGTTTATGCTTGAGTGGGAAATCAAATCATGATCTTTAGAATCATAGTCCATCACTCAAACCACTACATCACACTGGCAAACATAGTTTGTAACAAATCATGCACTGCTATTGCCTTTGAGGTCTGAGTAGAGGTTTATGGGAAAGCTGAGCTGTCACAGGTCTCAAGAAAGTAGAAAATAGAATCCCAAGAAAGTATATTAATAAAGAATAAACTGCAAAAAAAGAAAGAAAGAAAGAAAGAAAGAAAGAAAGAAAGAAAGAAAGAAAGAAAGAAAAGAAAATAGAACTTTCAAGGATTCCTGCCACTCCAAACATGCTTTCTAAGAAGTTTCATCCCTGGAGTTTCCAGAACTTGATCAGAAGGTGATGGTAGTTGGTTGGCATAGGTCTGGAGCTGGTGCCCTCTTGGGTGTTGGGCACTAGTACCCTCAGGATAGCCTAGCTCTCTATTCCTGTATCTAAACATCTAGAAATTCTGAGGCTTTTCTGAATTTCTGATGCTTCCCTTGTACCAGTCTGAATGAGTCAATTTGGAATAAGGCTAGAGGAGAGTTGCAGAAGTGGTTGTCGTAGTGGTGTTAACAACAGAAGAACAGAGGAAGCTCAAGTGTTAAGCTGGTGCACCCTGTTTCTCCCGATTCTTTGGTGCAGAGGAAGAAGCAACACCCAAGATATCAGGACACAGGGCAATAGCTGAATGTAACCATCTGTCCCATGGTGGATGGTGATTTCCATGTGAAGGGTACAGTGAACTCACTCTGGACTTTGATGATCTATCCAAGGTGCTAAAAGTACTTGGAGAACAGTGTTCAGCACCTTATTTGGCTCCTTCACTGTACTCTCGATAAGGACACTACTGCATGTTGCATTCTGCACTCTACTGTCACACATCCCTTGATGTCTGAGGCTGGAATGCTGTTGCAGCTCTACACTAATGGTTGAACTTTTACCAAAGTTGTAGAGCAGTAGTGATGGAAGGCAGATTCAATATGCTGGCTCTGAGAAGCTTCTTCTTCAGTTGTAACTGCTTTAATCTTTGTTGTTGCTGTTGTTCTTCTCCTTTTTCTACAATGTGTGTTGTGGGCATTTAAGTTGTTTCCACCTTAGGGCAACTCTATGGTGAATCTTTTTTGGGTAAGTTTCTTAATAGCGGGTTTGCCATTCCCATCCTCTGAGGCTGAGAGAGTGCGACTTGCCCCAAATCACCTAATGGGGATCTATGGCTGAGTGGGTATACAAACTGAGTCCTAGTCCAATATTCAAACCACTACACCACACTGGCTCCAATAATGATACTAAACTCGGTATATGTGACAACATCAGAGTGTGGTCAAAATGGCAAAGGTACTGTATTAATGAGGATGAACACACAAACCAGAAGTAGAATGGTTCAGGAATGGAACCAATTGCTGAGAGAGGTGTTGGGGTCTCCTTCTCTGCATGCCTTCAAAAAGAAACTGGATAGCTACCTGCTTGGATGCTTTAGCTGGAGATCCTGGAATGAACAGGGGTTGCACTCAGTGGCCCATGAATCTCTTTCTATGATTCTATGAGGACACAGTGATGTGCTTTTGCTGGATCTGCAGGGAAATGCAAGAGTCTACTACTACTCTCCTTTCCCTCCTGCTGAGTTATCTGAATGCAAACTACTTTTGCATTTTGAACTCACCTACAGCTACTGAAGTAAGCTGAGGACAAAGGGAGTAGAAGAAGGCAGAGAGAGAGAGAGGAGCATTTTTTAAAAAGCTGGTAAAAATGGGACAACAGGGGATTCACTGGGTTTGTCCCAGTCAAATTGGGACAGATGAAGGGTATGGTTGTTCCTGATTAACTCACCCTCTTTTCCTACTGTTCCTTTGTACAAATTCTCATGTTGACAGCTGTCAGGAGATAGGGCAGTTCTTCATTACCTCTGACAGGCTGTGCCATGGCAGAAAAGCCTTTACTGTGTCAAGTAGAACTAATGAAAGTTAATCACTACTGCTGAATCTAATTACAGGCCAAATGTTCTAAAAGAGGCCAACTTTCTCCCTGAAAGTGAAAAACAAAATGAAACTGATGCCAAATTAATCTTGGATAGGATTTTCTTTAAAAGAAAACCTGTGGTTCTTTCTCCCTCATTATGCCAATAAACAAAGTTTTAGTGTGCGGTATTTTAATGCTGCATTAATATTGTATCAAGGTTTGGATTTAGCCTTATCCTTAGTTCCCTGTCCACCAAAATCTTGAAAATAATTTAAAATGCCAAACTTTGTGCAAGGCATTGGGGTTGGCTATATTTCACTGTGGAGTGTATATCGAAGCCCATTTCATTAAAGGGGTAAGGAGGAGATTCCCTTATGCTCTAGAGCAAAAGAGGTGAACAGTGCCTCTTTGGATGTTGTTGAACGTCTCTTCTCAACACCCCTTACTGTTAGCTGTGTTGATGCTGGGAGTCGGAGTCCAACAGGGTCTCAGGGGCCTCAGTTGCATACCACTGCTCAGGAAGGACAACCCACTCCTGTATCTATCTTCTCAGAAGGAAAGATCTTCTTGAGACTTGTTCTCAGAGAAATGAGGATGGGATTGCAACCTGTGTGCCTTTATCAACAATTAGGATCTGTCAAACACTAGAGGTTACTTTTGAGTAAACATGAAAATCACTACACAATATATGTTTTCTAAAGTTCTAGATCAAGGATCATGCAGCCCGCCACATGTCATTGGACTGCAACTCCCAGCATTCTTGATCTTTGGTTGTTCTGACTAGGTCTTCTGGAACTTGCAATCCAGAAATGCCTGGAGGGCATTCAGTATGTGTTCCTGTTCTAGCTTCACTTAAAATTTCAAATGCTTAGAGAATGAGGATGAATACTGTCATCCCATGGTATTAGTAAACCAAACATTACACGGAATGCAGTGGTCCCACCACATTCACTGAGTTAGGGGTGAAGGAATCCCGTGACTGTGGAAAAACCACAAATAAAAAGCCACTTATTTTTTTACCTAAGAGAACACTTCTCTAGGAATCTTCAGGTCCTCCAGTGTATCTCTGTGGTCAACATCTGCCAGAAGTTGTTCATAGAATCATTCTGGAAAACCTACAGATGTCTATAGAAGTGTTTTCTCTAGCAACCTCTAGGTTCTCCAGAACAACTCTGTAGTCAACTTCTGGCAAAGTTGTGCTGGAGGACCTAGAGATTCCTAGAGAGAACATATTAATCAAAACTGCAAATAATCAAAGCTGCAAAAGTCAATGCTGCAAATGCAGAGGGCCAACTGTATCACCTTACTGGAGAAGATGACTAACACATCCAGATCACTGCAGGGCACTGAAGATAGATACCTTTTGGGACACACAGCTCCCTTATATTCAAGCAAACATGATCAAGCAGAAGGCTTATCAGATTCACATTCTCTAGCCTAGAAAGGTATCTGCTGAAGATAGAAGACTCTATAGCACATTTTATAACCATAGAATCCCCATATTGCTGAATCCTTTATTCCTTGGCTATATAGGTTGAGTCTCCCTTATTGGGAATTCTGAAATCCAAAATACTCCTAAAACCTTTTTTTCTTGGGTAGCTGAGATAGTGATACCTTTACTTTCTGATGGTTCAGTGTACACAAACCATGTTTCCATGTTTCTGGCACAAAATTATTTCAAATATTATATAAAATTACCTTTAGGATATGTGTAAATGTTGTGTTTATACTTGGGCCCCTTCTCCGAGATAGCTCATTATGTACATATAAGCAAAATCTAAAACACGTCTGGTCACAAGCATTTTGAACAAGAGAAACTCAGCCTGTAAATTGCTTAGTTATGTTAACTTATTAAAAAACTACAACAACAACAACAACACATCTCAAAAACCTGGGGCACACATTAGTTTAGATTTTCTGTTCAACACACATTATTCACAACTGGTACTTTAAAAAAGGCACAATTTATTGGAGTGATCACCCCACCTGTTGCTCAGCTGCATTTCCTTGCCACATACGCACATACAATGGATGCTCAAAAAATTCAAGGGTTCATCTGGCTCCACTGTTGATTACGGTACTTGAAAAGAAAGCTTGACATGGGCATTTTTCCAGGATTCATGCCAAGTGAAAAATGGTGACAATAGAGTGGTATTTTTTGTAGGCATTTCATGTGCTTCTTGCTATATGGCAGCAGCCATGAATTAACAGAGCATATCAAAGCCCACCTAAGTTCCCAAGAAGAAGTAGCAAATGATGATGTCATGTTACTCTAACAGGTGTATCTTGAGAGAGATAATCTTGTGTTATTCTGACAAGAGTGTCATGGTATTATCTTGCCTTCCTTCCCCCAAACCTTGCCCTCTTTTACTGTACTTAAATGAGATGGCAAAATGGTTCAAAGCAATTTCAGTTTCTATCTTTAAGAAAAGGGGCAGGCCTTGATCTTGGATGCTAAGCAGGGTCAATCTTAATGGTACTTTGATGGGAGTCCACCAAGGAATACTAGGTGCTGTAAGCTGTATTTCAGAGGAAGGAACTGACAAAACTACTTCTGAATATCCTCTGCTTAATAAAACCCTATGAAATGCTTGGGGACACCATAAGTCGGCAGGTGAATTGAAGGCACATACAAACACCTATCATTAAGTGCAGGAACATTGCTCAAAAAACAGACCTACATCAACCTATATATAAAACACAAATTGTTACTGTTGTTGTTGCTGTCAAACCTTAGAACTGTGTTCCCTCTTGTTGATTCAGTTTTTCACATTAAGATCTACTTTTATCAATATTCCTGCAATGTGACACATGACAGACCACGTGGTGCAGTGGACTGAGATTTCAGCAGACTACGAATCAGTTCCCAACTGAGCGAGGAAACCTCTTGAGTGAATGTGGGCCAGTTACACTGTCTCAGCCCAAGTTCCTTTGAAGAAAGGCAAATTGTAGCTTCTGCTAATCAAATAATACTTGTGCAATTTCTAATCAGGAGTGAATAGAGGCAAATGAGTATAGGACTGCAGAACCAGTATGGCTGCTGCTCATGTTTCAGTTGCTCCCGTGGGCTCATTTTCCCTAGCATAATTCCAGAGTTTAAAAAATAGTAAACTGGAATGAAATTTAAACTGCAGCAATAAAATACAGATGTGTTTGAAGCCACGGAAAGTTTCCAAGAGTTTGTGGACCTAGGGTCAGTGTTCTACCAATAGTGTGTCATCATTGGTCATCTGTGGGGGAACTCAGATGGGTCTTACTAGATGAAACAGGGAGCAGGTGCTCATTGCCACATTGTTCCATTTATTGACTGTCCCTGAGGCTCAAACTTGATGTTGTGTTTATCACATGTGTATAGGTACTTCCCCAAGTGATATAAAACAAATCTGCTTCTGTGAAGTCGAAGGCTTTCACAGCCGGAATCCATAGTTTTTGGTGAGGTTTTTCAAGCTATGTGGTCGTGTTCTGGAAGAATTTATTCCTAATGTTTCTCCAGCATCTCTGGCTGATATCTTCAGAGAATGCTGGCATGGGAGTGAATGGGCTATATTTCTCTCAACCAAGGGTCACACAGTATATATACCCCACTTACTCCCATGCTAGCATTCTCTGAACATGCCAGCCACAGATGCTGTCAAAACGTCAGGTATAAACTCTTCCAGAACATGGCCACATAGCCCCCAAACCCTACCAAAAACAATAAATCTGTCTCTCGTAACATGATTTTTCCTCACCTATGTATTGTATCTTGGATTTATCATGCTTTGTTTTGTGACTTGTCGTTTGAAGATGAATACAGTGGGCCCTTGATTTCCACTGGAGTTTGGTTCCAGGATACCAAATT
Organism: Sceloporus undulatus; assembly: GCF_019175285.1. Lineage (NCBI taxonomy): Eukaryota > Metazoa > Chordata > Lepidosauria > Squamata > Phrynosomatidae > Sceloporus > Sceloporus undulatus. Next base: position 18,661,419 of record NC_056522.1, read on the forward strand.
CTGTGTGTGCTCAAGTACCATTATATACAGTAGTGCAGTAAAATAGTGTCCCTTATATAAATTCACAAAATCAAGATTTGGTTTTTGAAATTTTCTTCATTGTTGAACAATTTCAATCCACGGAAGGTTGAATCAGTGGATACAGAATCCATGGATACAAAGGGCTGACCATATAGGCTTAATGTTCTAGTGTAATTGTTGAAGACTGAGAAAATCTGTTGTAGGAAGGAAAACACATTAGGCCTCGGTAATATGGATTCCCCATTACATCTGGTTTGACCCTCTTTCATCAGCATTAACTATGGTCTCTGGTATCTTGCAAATGTTCCCTCTGTTGGTGCTGCACAGAAATGGCATCGGAAAATTCCTTACCCAATTTGTGGGCAAAGTCAAAGGCATTATTAAATATCTCCAAGGGATGGGGAGAAGTAGAATTTTTCCAATATTTTTTTTAAAAAAGTGAGTCTAAGTATTAGCCATGCCAGTAGCCTTGCATCTTTCTTTTTCTCTTAAAGAAAGCAAAACTGCTTTTACTGTTGCAGAGACCATTCTGCATCTTTTATAATAGACTACCCCTAGTGTTGCTGGGGACAGGGATACTTTCCACAGAAATAGGGAAGAACATGAAGAGAAAAATTTGCAAAAGGGTCTTTTCACCCATTAGGGTGATGGTGAGAAAAATGCATCACTTTTTTTTCTCAGAAAATAAATTCTTTGGGAAAAATTCAGAGCAGGGCTGGACAATTGGGGAAAGCTAGTGGGCTGAATTGCTTCTCATGCAACCTTGGAAAACTGCCTCCCCACAAAATATCAAATTTGTGCTTCCAAATGACTTTTGGAGGTGTAGGGAGTATCTTCACAATGTTCTTAATAACTCTGGAACATTTTAGTCCCAGGGTGCGTCTTTTTCTTTTCTTTTCTTTTTCTTTTCTTATCTGTCTGTCTCTCTGTCTGCCTGTCTTCTTTTTGCAACAGGGAGTGAATGGAAAATGCCACTGCTGGGCAAAAGTTGGACCAAGTATGGCTAAAATGCCCCTGCCCCTAAGGGCATTTTGGGACTAAATTTGACCCCTGTCAGGTCTTGCGATCTACAAAAATGGACCTAGTGGACTGCATATGGATCATGGTCCACACTTTGCCTATCTTAGTTTAGAATAATAGAATCACAGAGTTGGAAAAGAAGACAAGGGCCATCGAGTCCAACTCCCTGCCTTTTAGGAATAAATTTAGATTTTGGAAAAGTTACTCTTTTGGACTACAGTCATAGAATCCAATTTTAAAGGTTTCATTCCCACAATGTAGTCCACGCAGAATCTGGGAGGTATATTCCAAAAAGTAGCTTTCCCAAACTCTGCTGGCTTCCACTCTGAATTCTGAAGTGGTAGAGTTCTTTAGGGTACTGAATATTTTGCAAACTTTGCAAGCCACTCATAAAGTATCTTGTTTTAGCACAGAGCTGCTATCATTTCTCCTCCTCCTCCTCCAGCTTCCTTCTTTTTGACAACTGCAAGACTTTTATACATACACTTGTCTATTTAAAGAATGGAAGCGGAGTTTTTCACACATTTGTTGTAAAGTGGGAAAACTGTATTGTGTTGGAGGGTTGGATTGTATTTATCTATGTGTGTGTGTGTGTGTGTGTGTGTGTGTGATTTTGTTTTGGTTCCTCAAAAGCCCCACCAATTGGATGAATGGGAAATCACGCAGTTGGTGGAGTTGCCTTTCCCTATCATATTAGTGTGATATGCATTGTGGACTCTGCCCTCAATTTTTCACACTCCTGCCTTAGCAGAACAAGCTCATTATCTGTGTGACACTCAGTTTCAACAAAAGCCAGATTACAAGCGGAACAGTAAGTAAGGGAGGTGTTTAATGGAGAAGAATTTCCTCTTGACTGATGAATAGCAATGGTGAATTTTCCATCGGCTTTCTTACAGCAAGGTAAAATTCTCATGTGGTAAAACTGTCTATTCTTGCCTGTGCAAATGAAATTTATGAAAACTGACTTCCCTAGCTGGGAAGAGACTGTTCATACCAAGAACTGAGGGCTGTATTCAATTTCAGGGAAGCTATCAGGTGAGAGAAGACATACCACTGGTGGGCAGGGACTAGGGTGAAAAATGCCATATTATTTTAAGGTAAAGTTCTTACTGCAGGTACCTAAGCCATAGGAGAGGCACTCCCACCATTTACAGAAGGAATCTTGTACAAAATTTTAGAAAATGCCAAATGAATGTAGCATGGAGAACATGGGAAGGCCAGTATAACAGATTTGGCTCTGAGGTTTGTGATTTCCCACCCTTGCCTTTCAATGATTCCCACTTTGATCTTCATGATGATGATGATGATTTTTTTTTATTTAAGAAGATAGATCTCTGATATTCTGATTCAACAACATTCAGTAGCTATGCCTTGTAGAGATATCTTGATCAGGGATGAAAAGCAAAATAAATTGTTTTCCACTGTTCACTGCCTGTTTACTCCCAGTTTGGTCTTGGAGTCCAGGGAATGATTTGTGTTTGATCATTTGGTGTATAGTGTGTACATGTGTGTGTTTGGAGTTGCACTTTCTTTTCTTGACACTTTCTGCTTGATGGTGTGATCAAAAGGACTTGCTATGTTTATGGTGATGTGTGATATGTGGTTTGCTCCACATATCTCAACAATACCACACAGTGAAATCTAACTGCTTGTTTTGGTTCTGCAAGATCCTCAGAAAGAGGTACAGTATGAAGGTAAGCAAATGAGTGCTGTTTTAACTGGAACAATTCCACTAACAGTGATCACAGGCAAAACTGGTAGTGGAGAAAACTGTTTCATTGGAAGATTTTTTGTTTTTTTAAATTTAGTCCAGCATCAAACAAGGCAGAGTGTGACCAATATTTTAGGGATTTAACTGACAGATGAAAAGGAGAAGCTGCTCCAAATTGTACTATCACAAACTCAGATGTTATTATTCAGATGTCAGACATCCACAAAGCCAAAACCACATTTGACCTGTCAGAGGTTTAACAAGCTCACTGATCTTAAAATATCTGCAAGAAATAGCTAGTGTATAATATTTTCCATAGTGAAGTTGAAGGCTTTCACGGCTAACATCCATAGTTTTTTGTGGGTTTTTCAGGCTATGAGGCCTGAGATGATTCTGAAGATTCCAGCCACAGCTGCTGGTGAAATGTCAGGAAAAAACTAGCATACCCTCCCGACTCGCTGTAGAGAAATTAGTCCCTACTGGAACAGCTTGTTATCTGATGCCCGATTGCTGTTATATATGTTTTTAAACTTTGATTGTATTTTTGGATTTGCATGATATATTGGACTATGACATGAGTCATAGAGTTTTAATGACTGTGAACCGCTTTGATCTGTAGGAAAAGCAGTATAAAAATAAAAGTTTTATTATATTTATTATTATTAGAACATGGCCTCATAGCCCCCCCAAAAAACCACAAAAGAAATATTTTCCATAGCTTGCCATGCATGGCTGGTGGCAGGCCACAGCTTTTGCAAGCCTGAAAAAATTTGTGACACCCTCTGGATAAATTTTGTTCTCTTAAGAATGGATGCAAATGGCTGCCAGGCTACACAGTCAGGGTGAAGCCCAGGGCTGTGGGATAAAGAAGTGTATTTGTTGGCCATATAAACCAACACCTTTCTGAATCTGAGGGTTTAGACTACAAAACATCTCTGATAGTGCTGACTCCTCCTTCCCTTATTAAATTCCAGATTTCTGTAGCTGAATATTTTTTTCTTTTGAAATCCAAAATGATATAATCAATAACATTTGCAGTCTCCCATGTGGTTTCAGTAGAATGTGTGGCCTTGGCCCTGAGAGGTTCACTAAAGAATGTGGCATTAGGTTTTACTGAGGCAAGCTAATTGAAGGAGAGAAGCACAACATCAGGCTTTAAACTCTCCAACCTCATTCGAGTGCATTGCGGATCATTGTAAGTATCTGCAGGAATGGGAGGCGATAATTGGATATTAAGACCCAACCGCAACCAGTTAAACTTGAGTGCTTATATTTAAGTCCATTTAATCCCAATTACAACATTTAGAGCCTGGCTCTTCAGTAGGATGTTATCACTTCTGATTACAGACATGATACATCAAAAGAATACCGTAGCAGAGACCTGCACAACCTTTTGATCCATGAAACAAAACATACAGCCCATTAAGGTTTGTAGAAAGTTACCTTTTTGGACTATAACTTCCAGAAACCCCAGCCAACAGATTCTATGAGCAGTTTACATATACAGTACATTTTTTTTAAAAAAAAGTCATCAAAGTCTATACTCTTTCTAATGAAATGTTCAACGTTGCTTACTAAAGAGTAAAAATACATTACAATGTTGGCTAATACAGGCTTGTCCAGTTCAGAATTGTCCTCTCCCCTGAGGTTTCTGAGTTAAAACTTGAGATCTAAAAGCAACCTCTCTCTAATGATGCCATTGAAGGCCATCCACAATTCCTCCCAGTTTGTCACTGAAACAGATAGACACACAGAGAATGTATTTTCCTGTTTGGGAAAATAATAATAATAATAATAATAATAATAATAATAATAATAATAAATTTTATTTATGTTTCCACACCTCTCCTGGTGGATCGAAGCGGGGTTACAGACTAAATAAAAGCACAAAGTGTTTACATCAAAATTCAATTAAAAGCAGCTAAAAACAATAAAATATCCAACATCAAACAATAACAATAGCATCAACAAGCAGGGCAGGGATCATACACAGACAGGGCATGTCATTCATATCAGGGGGGTATTCATATCAGGTGGGGTATGCTCGGCTAAAAAGCTCGGTTTTAACTGCTTTTCTAAATGTTTCTAACGAGGCCGCTGAGCAGATCTCCTCAGGAAGACTATTCCAAAGTCTCGGAGCCACTGATGAGAATGCTCTTTGCGAAGTAGCAACAAATTTAAAGGTTGCTATTTCCAATAGGTTCTTACCCGATGTTCTAAGAGTGCGGGGCGGATTATATAGGGAGATGCGGTCCCGTAAGTAACTCAGGCCCAAGCCATGTAGGGCTTTATAGGTAATAACCAACACCTTGCACCTAAGGGTACAACTGAACTGTAGAAATAATGCAGTTTGGCATCGTTTTAACTGTGATGGCCCCATCCCATAGAATCCTGGAATTTGTAGTTTTGTGAGACACCAGCAGTCTTAAAAATCTTAATTAAAGGGGCTATTCTCAGATCAAGGTGAAATGAGACAGGATAAGGAATATCATCATCATCATCATCATCATCATCATCATCATCATCATCATCATTTCTATTCAGCTTTCTCCTGCAAAATTTGGACTTTAACCTAGCCTACTGCCTTCTAGCCAGCTGTTGGGAGCAGAGCAGAGCAGAAGGTGAGCCTGTCAGCCCAGTGACCAGAAGGGATGGAAGGAGTAAATACATTCACCTACTGGAGAGCCTTTGCAAGTTACAGCAACAAATGAAATAAGGCTTACAAATGGTATCAAGCTGGTGCTCTACCAGCTGAAGTGTAGATTTTCATGCAGCCATTTGCTCCCAACCAAAACAGAACTCATGAAAACAAGAATTTGCACCTTCATTTTCTAACTGAAGATGAGCCACAAAAACTGAAGACTCCAGACCACACCCTGAGATATGTCAATGTTACTTATAGCACTCACCTAACATTGTACATTGAGATGAATGGCTGGATTAGAACATACACAGGTTGGGCATCCCTTATCTGAAATGTTTGGGATCAGAAGGGTTTTCCATTTTGTATTGATAGAAAGATGGACAGATGTTGGAATATCTGTATTTGTATATCTTGGAGATGGGTCCCAGTTCTAACACAGAATTCATCTATATTTCATATACACTTTATACATATCACTTGAAGGTGATTTTATACAATATAGTTAAAAAATAAAAGATGCCATTATCTCAGCCACACATGAAAAGTGCTTTGGTTTTTTGAGTACATTTGACCCTTTGTATCTGTCAGGTTCTGCCACAGATGCCAAAACCCACAGGACCCCAAGTCCCATAGTTTTCAATTACGGCATGCCATGCCATGGGGATAATGGGGTGGGGCCATCTGTGGATGCTCCAATCGGTGAATGGCAGGCCTGCAGATAGAAAGAGCCTGCAGAAATTTTTGAATTCTAGAAAAAGGAGAATCAACCCATGTATGGCTTTTTTTAAAATGTTTTCTACAAATAGTTCTTTATGTGAAACCCAGTGTCATTTATTAGAATATATTCAACTGTTCCACTGAAAGTAATGTTATTCCTGTTTGCCAATCAAGAACAGCTGGAAGGTAGCAAATTCAGCTCTGTTAAATATTACTTTATATTGCATTATTGATTGAACATGAGGTGGCTAATGTAATGTCATATAACCTGAGGGGTATCAGAGGAAGCATTCAATTTTCACTTTGTTGGTTAAAAAAACATGAGGGTTAAAATAAAACAAACAAACAAAAAAGATGGGGGAGATTCTTGCAAGTATTGATTTATGATGCAAAATGTAGAAGCCAAATATTGATGTGCCACTGTGCATGCATATTTATGGATCTGCTCTTCACAAACCTTGCCATAGTTTGTCTGTGATTGTGTCCCTTATCAGTACAAAAGTGTTTGTATTGAGATGGATGCTACCCAAATCCAAATCCACATTGTATAAATGTGACCATAAAACATAAAAAAACATAATTAAAACACCACCCTATTCAGTTTCCAAAAATATGACAGCACAATAATGTTTTCAGTTGCTAGTGGAAGGACAGTAAGGAGGGAGCCATTTGGGTCTCCCCAAGAAGGACATTCTAAAGACTGGGAGCAACCACTGAAAAACCCTACTCCTTTGTTCCCATCAGACAGACAAGATCTTAGAGCTCTAATGGGTTCGTAAAAGGAGATATGGAACTTTATTGCACAGGGCTCCAGGCAGGGACAAGAACGGTACAAAAGGAGCCTGGTAGGGAACGGAACAAGCGGGGGACGCATTTTACCGCACACAAGGAAGTTGTTCACTCTTTCTGTTCCCCTCTCTTCCACTCCCAATCTGTCCCCAGAGGGGGCTATTTTTGAGAACTGTTCTGAACAGTTCTCAAAAATTGCCCCCTCTGGAATGGATGGGGAATGGATGGGGAACAGAACGGAATGGAACAAGTGAGGGACTTCAGTGTGCCACTCATCCCCCACTCCTTCCTGGCCCCTTCTGTTCCGTTCTCATACCTGCCTGGAGAATGTGGTGCGATAAAGTTCATGGTCTTTCTCCTTGAGATCTTGGTCTTGGTCTGCATGGGCCAAATGGTATGCCCCCATTCCATTCTAGTGTTGTCCTATTCAGACAACACACAGCCCAAACTCCAATTCTGATGTGTGCAATCCATAGAATCATAGCATCATAGAGTTGGAAGAGACCACAAGGGCCATCCAGTCCAACCCCATTCTGCCATGCAAGAACTTTCAATCAAAGCCTCCCTGGCAGATGGCCATCCAGCCTCTGTTTAAAAACCTCCAAGGAAGGAGACTCCACTACACTCCGAGGGAGTGTGTTCCACTGTCAAACAGCCCTTACTGTCAGGAAGTTCCTCCTAATCTCTTGATCTCTTTTCCTGTAGCTTGCATCCATTGCTTTGGGTCCTGTTCTCTGGAGCAGCAGAAAACAAACTTGTTCTCTCCTCAATATGACATCCCTTCAAGTATTTAAACAGGGCTATCATATCACCTCTTAACCTTCTCTTCTCCAGGCTAAACAGCCCCAGCTCCCTAAGTCGTTCCTCAGGACATGGTTTCCAGACCCTTCACCATTTTAGTTGCCCTCCTTTGGACATACTCCAGTTTCGCAATGTTCTTTTTGAATTGTGGTGCCCAGAACTGGACACAATATTCCAGGTGGGGCCTGACCAAAGCAGAATACATTGGTACTATTACTTCTCTTGATCTAGACACTATAATTTTATTCTAGATGACAACTAGCACTTTTAGCACCAGAACTGGGAAATAACATAGAATCATAGAGTTGGAAAAGACCACAAGGGCCATCCAGTACAACCCCCTGCCATGCAGGAAATCTAAATCAAAGCATCCCCGACAGATGGTCATCCAGCCTCTGTTTAAAGACCTCTATGGAAGGAGACTCCAAGTACTTGGGATCTTCCAGAAAGATGTGGAATCCTACATTTCTCTGCTGCCTTGGCGCTGGCCTTCCTGGCATGTCCACCACTGCTGCAGGTCATTTATTCTAAGATCAGAAGCAAGCAACCCACAGTGACAGATGTACCAGGTAGCCCCATGGGACACCCATGCAGATAGCTTCCACAATGCAGAAATGGAGTCCAAGGTAACAGGGGCAGAATAGGGCAGCTGTGGGGCCAGGATACTCTGGGCTGCCCCAGGAGTATCCTGGCCTATGCAGACAAGGCTTCAGTTTATCCCTGTTCTTTATGAAGCTATGGGCCTGTGTGTTGGAAGGTTTCAGTGATCATCTCGAGAACATCCTGCTGTCAAATCTGGAGATAATCATAGATGTTGTTATAGGGAAAACATGCCAGTGAAGCCAAATTAGATTGGTTTATTTTATGTTGTAGAATCAAGTCTCACTGTAAGATGCAGTCTATTTTGTCTAGGTTGGGGTTCCCCCTGTTCCTCAACTAGATTCAGTTATCTTCAGAGCCAAGAAATAAAAACTAAAACAGAGTGGTAGCATCTTCACCTCAAAGGAAAATACAAATAGTTGATTGAAATCTGAATAATCTGCCTACTGTGGTTCTCAGGGGCACCAAGTCTAGGATGTAGTTTTTTAAAGGCAAATAAATCAGTTATGAATGTCTTCAGTTTACACTGAAGACCAGGTTACACACACACTTTGAGATGTATCTTATAATGGAGACAACAGGTGGTCATTGGTTACTATTGGATATGTTGTCTAGGGCTGATGGAAAATGCAGTCCATCAACCTTGGGTGCTTTGAACTTAGCCCACCTGTGGTATAGAAAGAAAGATTGAAATTAGCCCCAAAGAATGGGCAGTATCTGGGCTAAACAATCCACCTATCCCATATCTGTCCCAGTTTGTCCTCTGAACCCAAGATTGCGAGTTGAGACCAGAATGTGTAAATGTGCCCTTTTTGACTCATCCCAGATTTCATAACATGAAACATACACATGCCTCCATGTGTATATCCAATCTTCCTGGGTTTACCAATTCCTAATACACACTTCTGGAAACTATTTCCAGAATTACATCCAGGAATAAATGCCCAAATCTTGGGACTTGGAAAGAAGTCTGTCTCCCACTTTTCTGGATCTCCTTTGGTGCTCTTGTTTTAGGAGGAGTGGAGCTAGTGGATATGCTTTCTTTCTTCCTTTATTTTCACAGTAAGTCAGCACTACCTAAATGAAACACATTGGTCTCATAACTCATTGGACAGGAGCATAGGAGTTAAATTTTGTTGTCCTCACCAAAACATTTCTTTTGTCCTGTATCAGACAAAGTATGGGTGTAGTAGTGTTGGTTGTGGGGTGGTGGTACTCAGGGTAACCTAACCAAAATGCTCACTAGTTCTTTCTTTGAAGATATAGGATACTTATCTGCCAGCCAGCCTTCTGTTGAACTTATGGCGGGATACACACCGCCATTTAGTACGTATAGGATACGTACTAGGGTTAGGAAGGGGCGGTGCTTCCGCACCCCCCTAACCCTAGTACGTATCCTATACATACAAGATGGCGGCGCCCCTTCTACATGGGCGCCGCCATCTTTACGTCCAGACGTGTCGCAGTGCCTATGACGTCGCGAGTCCGCGCCAGACGCCTCGCGACGTCATAGATGCGCCGCAGAAAGAAGCTCCGAAATGGAGCTTCTTTTTCGGTCCGCGCGGGAGTCGGGCCGTGTGAAGGCTCCGGCTCCCCCGCGGACCTACTGGCGGCGGCGGTCTGTACCCCGCCACCATTACCTTCTTTTCCATCTGTCACAGGATAAGGAAATAATTCTCTAGGATACAAACAGAGTTGAATTTTTAAAAAATCTTTATCCATTCTTTACTATTGGGAGTCTCAGTATTATTGCTTTTCTCTGGAAATAAGAAAAAGGTTGCTAGCATTATGAGCTGGGGTTATATGAGCTCTTCTTGGAGAAAAATACTTTTGTGGCAAATTCACCCCCTTTGCTTGTGTTTGACAGACTTTGGAATTATTATTGTTATAAAGAATGGTAAAACCATGGGGGAAAGCTTTATTTCTCACACCACCATAAGGAGACATGAGTGCGTCTTTTATTTCATAAAAAACTTGACCACACTCTGATCATAAAGTGGTTCCTGTTAGCTTCCTTCATACACTCAAATGGCCCCAGTTGCTCACTTACGGTCCTACTTAATCCTCTGCTACCCTATATTTTTAACTGCTTTTAAAATGTTCCAGATTTTCCCTCCTCCTTTATCCTCAGTCTATTTCAATAGCTGCAAAATGAGTTAAAAGTGAAAAAGTACAGTTGGCTCTCTATATCCATGGATTTTGTGCCCACAGATTCCATTATCCACAGCTTGAAAACATTTTTAAAAATCCCAAAAGCAAACCTTCATTTTTCCATTTTATATAAGGGACACAATTTTAACTATGCTATTGTATATAATGGAGCCTGAGCATCCATGTATTTTGATATCCACTGAGGTCATGAAACTACTTTATTTTCTTTTACTTAGTTTATTGGATAAAGACAAAATGCCAACATACAGCTGGCCAGGGGATTCTAGGAGATGTACTGGAGGAAAAAAAACAACTTTGTTAAGCTCTGCCTAGAACTCACAGTGTAAGTTCTAAATGTATTTAATTGTGCAAGAACCTTAGAAAGACTTGAAGACGCTGCAGAAGAAAATCCCTGGTGACATACTTTGGGGGTAGTTCTATGAAAGGAATGATCCTGAGGCTCAGCCATTGAAAAGGACGTGGCAGGAAAATGAATTCTTTTTCCCATCAGGGCCGTTAATTCCTACCTGAGTCATAATGATGACATAAAGCTGGTGCATGGTTTAAATTGCTCTTCAGACCAATTTTCTGACCCTAAGTAGAGCTTAAGTAACAAATGAGACTTGTATTGACCTTCAGTATGGGGACAGATATAATGAAAAGATAAGATTATCCATGAGTAACTATATCCTCTCAGAAGTCTACAAATTGAGGATGAAAAATCTTTCTGCTTTCAGGCTACTTCCAATTAGAGTTGCCAACTTTTTTAAGTTCAATAATATTTATTGATTGGTGGAACAGGAGCAGGAGACAGGACAGCCAGGGCATTACCTCACATAACCGGTCCAAAGCTAGAAGAATCAGGGAGGTGGTGGGTGTAGCCATGTTTGGGTCAGTGACACAAGGTTGGGTCACTGTTAGGAAGGCAGGACTGTGCATTCCTTCCTACCATCATGGAGTGTCATCCACCTTCTGTTGGAATCAGTGTCAGGACCTCTAATGCTTTGGAAAGGATTGTGTTGCACCGATTGGACAGTTTTTCTCTGGCTTAATTTAGTTGTGTTTCCAGATAAATAAATAAATGAATAAATTTTGCTACTCGCATCTTCCCCATGGATCAAAGTGGGGAATAACAACAAACAAACAATGCACAAAATCAGTGATAATACATTAATTAAAATATTCAATGGTTGAAAAGGACAAATAAAATATACACATTCTAAAACAACCCACATTTAGAATTCATATTTAAAAATCATAATTTAAAAATCATCTGGATAAGCCTGCTGGAAGAGACTGTCTTCAATGCTGTTTTAAATCTGGACAGTGTATTCAGCTGTCAAATCTCTTTGGACAGGTCATTCTACAGTTTAGGAGCGGCTGAAGAAAAAGTCCTCTGGATGATAGTTGCCAGCCTAGTCCTGGCTGACTGGAATAAATGTCCTCCAGAGGACCTATGTATATGGGGTGGTTTATATGGGAATAGGCAATCTGATAGGTAACCTGGACCCAAACCATGTTTTAAAGGTAATAACCAGCTGGCCAAATGTATTGACGAGTAGTGCCATATCATCAAAGGAGAAGTATCAATGCTTTAGTTGACAGTTGTGACAATTCCTTTTTACAACTGAGGCAAATTAGAATTGCAAAGCTGATCAACATATTTTATGGTAGACCATAAGGATCCCTCATGGTATGGTCTCCTCATTTCTCTTACATTGACTTAGTTTTACCTAAATAATGCCACCACACACAGATCTAGAGTTTTCTTTTGGGAGATAGGCTACTGCGGACTGTCATAAAGGGTAACCTGTATTGCATGAGGACAATGGTATTAATCTAGCTCTGGATTCAACCCAGTACTTGATAGATGAGTTGTAAGGGGGTAACTAACATTTTTTCTTTGAGGTTCTAGCAAGATGTTGATGCTGAATTTTAAATGTAAAAATAATTCAGATATGAAATTCAGCATAGTCAATATATTAATCAGTTCTTGCATTTTAAAATTTAGAAATTCCCTTTGAATTTTGATAATTTTCAGAATGTCACTGAAACCCTAGTCTTCTTGTGCTTCAGCTTGGCTTGGCATGCCCAGTCCCTCCATGGGCACACTTCACTCTTTCCTCTCCATGCTTGATGAGAAAGTAACTTCTAAACTGTATTTAACAACTCAGCAGAGAAAATTGATAACTTTGGGAAGAAAAGTAATAAAAGAACAGCAGGTTAGCCCCATGCTTTATTACAGTGGTTTAGTATTCTATTGAGGCTTGTAAAGGTTAAGAAGCAGAAATGGCATTTGGGTACACATTTTATCAGTCTGTTTATTCCACCCCACCCAAGCACCCACACTTAGGTATAGTTTCCATATGTCTTCTTTTTTTCCGAATACATCTGGGGCTGAATGGATGTTCATTAAGAGGGGAGGAAAGCACCTTTGCTTTCTGATGGTACAGTGTATGCAAACCTTGTCTCATGCACAAAATTATGAAATTACCTTTAGATGATGGGTATAAGATGTATACACATAGCAATTTTATAAGATGTATATGAAACTTACCAGTAAATTAATTTCATTTTTAAACTTGGGTCTCATCTCCAAGATATCTCTTTATGTATATGCAAATATTCCAAAATCCAAAAAATAAAATAAAATCCAAAATGCAAAACACTTCTGGTCCAAAGCATTTCGGATAAGGGAGACTCCATCTGTACAGTGTCTTGGGGTGTGTTCACACTGCAGAAATAAAACAATTTGATATCACTTTAACTATCATGGCTCCTTCTTGTGGAATCCTCGGATATGTAGTTTTGTGAGATACTCAGCCTGTAATGTCAGAGAGCTCCGGTGCCTCATAAAACAACAAACTCCAGTATTCTGTAGGATAGGGCAATGGCAGTTAAAGTGGCTTTATTTCTGCAGTGTGGATGCACCCTAGATTGAGGGAAGTGCAAGTGCCACTTTATTCTGCTTTGGTCAGAGCTCAGCTGGAATATTGTAACCAGTTATCGGCACCACAATATAAGAGGGATATTGAGAAACTGGAATGTGTTCAGAAGAAAGTGACTAAAATGGTGAAAGATCATTAAACAATGCCTTGTGAGGAGCGGTTCAGGGATATGGGGATGTTTAGCCTGGAGAAGAGAAGGTTGAGAGGTGACATGAAAGCCATGTTTAAATATTTGAAGCGATGACATATTGACGATGGAACAAGTTTGGTTCCTGCTGCTCCAGAGACTAGAACATGGAGCAATGGGTTGAAACTAAGGAAAAGATATTCCACTTAACATTAGGAAGAACCTCTTGATGGTGAGAGCTGTTTAAAATTGGAATAGGTTGCCTTGCAGTGAGGTAGGGTCGTCTTCTTTAGATGATTTTAAACAGAGGCTAGATGGCCATTTGTGCTTTGGTTTTGTCTTCTTGCATGGCAGGGGGTTGAACTTGATGGCCCTTGTGGACTCTTCCAACTCTAGGATTCTGTGTTCTTATCTTTTGTCATGTGCATAGGTTCTAACAAACTTTTTGACATACCAAAAACCACTCACTTGAACATTTTGTATTTATATGCCATTTGAACTTCCTGGAAACCACTCCCTTGGAGTCTGGTAGAGTATCCTTCTTTGGAGGTCTTTAAACAGAGGCTGGATGGCCATCTGTCAAGGGTCCTTTTTATTGTGAGTTCCTATGTGGCAGGGCATTGGACTGGATGGCCTGTGTGGTCTCTTCCAACTCTAAGATCAATTTCCAGCCTTTAGTGAAACATAAGAATTCAGTATTATACTAGACCCCAGTGCCTGCTTTCCAAATACAGTGGGACCTTGGTTTCTGCGGGCTTGCTAAGTGTAGATTCAAGCATCCGCAGATGGCAAGCCTGCATTATCCCCAGTGGTGACATGTGCACATGTCTGCACCACCATTAGGGACATCCCCCATTGTCCCCAGTGTTGGTGCATGTGTGCAGCCATGCTGCCATTAGGGACAAAGGAGGCTTACCTGAAATCCTGTCATCCCTAATGGTGGCTTGGTTGTGTGCACATGTCACCACTGGGGACAATGGGAGCTGTCCCTAATGGTGGCATAGCCATGTGCATGCACCGACATTGAGCATCTGTGGATTTTGGTGTGTGTGTGTGTGTGTGTTCCAGAACAGATCCCCCGCAGATACCAAGGTCCCACTGTTCATGTTATCTGGTCTTGGTTGAGCTGAGAAGATATTAAGTATTCTAACTGAATAAAAGATTCTGCGATGAAGTGGATATCAGACCCTTATGATCTGTCCTACAATTGATATATTTTTCCCCCTTTCCTTTCCTTTCCTTTCCTTTCTTTCTTTATTTTTTCTTGTAGCTTTTCAGATCCTATTCAAAGCTTGATACTGTGTTTTATAGTAAGCTGTAATACATATGCCAACACAGCACTCAGCCATTAGGGAATAATAGAATCAGGTTAAGGGGATTTTCACAACTGTAAGTTCAGTTCCTGTATCCACTTGGACATTTCCCCCCAGAGTCAGTACGTATTTTTATTGATTGAATAACTGCATGTATGTATGTATGTATGTACAGTGCTGTGTACATTTACAGTACTATAGAAATAAACTATAATAATAATAATAATAATAATAATAATAATAATAATAATAATAATAATAA